>NC_080163.1:96042750-96365558 GCF_950295315.1 Erinaceus europaeus
AAATAAAATAGTATGTAGGAGGGTCTTTAGGTCTGTGGAACCAAAGGTTCCAAGTTCAAACTTCTGTAACTGCCAGAAATCTGAGTTGAGCAGAGCTCTGGTATAAGTAAATAAATAAATCTGCTTGGAGCAGTGAAGTCTGGGGGTGACTAAAAAAAAAAAGGAAAGGGGAGAGTTGAAAGATAGTGACTAGATTAAGGAGGCTGGTAACTAGTTGAGAAACTAGATAACACAGGTGCCAAATTCAATGGATAGAGTTGTTGAGGGATTGTGATCATGCAATTACACAGTAAACCCATACTGAAAACACCTTTCATAGTTTTCTACTGATGGTGGGATTTACCTAGTTAATCTGGGACAAAAGAAAGTGATTAGTATGCCTCCCCTGGTAGAAACAAGTTCATGCTGTCTTCATCAGTCAAGCCTCTAGCGGACAACCAGATGACTTTTCCTAAAGAAATGGACAAAATGGTATTTTAATCTCTCCAGTTCTCGATAGTTGGATCTCTGGGGAAAAAAGAAAAAAAAAAAACTATTAGTGTGGTAACATCTGTGTGGGGCTATGTGTAAGCTTGATAGAGCTTAGGGAGAACTCCCCCCATCCTTGGATGGAGGTCTGAGAAGATACCCTCTGTTAGTCTCTCTCAACCGAGGAGAGCAAAGGGAAGAAACCGTCTCTCAGACTAAGTTCTTTCCTTCTTGACTCTCAAGCCCACAGAAACCTCAATACCCCTTTCCATTAACTGCAGGCCACATGGCTGCCTACTTTAAGATTCACTTACTCAAAGTTCACCTCACCTTCTGATCACAGAGGAGAACACACCTTATCACATACTCCATCATACACCTCAGAAGCCAGACAAGAGAAATTCCAAACTATATGGCCTTTTGATATCCATCTTCTCTCTGTCTCACCCTACTGGTTTAACCCCTATGCTTCTCTCAAATACCTTTGGATAATTAAGTTGCTTGTGTCATGGAGAAGAACTGTCTTATATCTCATCAATTCCTGTCATACCAGCCCCCTACCATAGAGGCAAGCTGACCTTTAAGAAACCTGTAATTTCTGACATGTTTGAAATACGTTCTTTGTTTGGTTTTCTACTTAAACTCATGTCCACCTGCGAATAAAGGATATTTGAGATCTGAGCACACTTCCGTCTCCCCGGTGTTTTTTTTTTTTTTTTCCCCTCCAGGGTTATTGCTGGGCTCAGTGCCTGCACCATGAATCCACCGCTCCTGGAGGCCATTTTTCCCCCTTTTATTGCCCTTGTTGTTGTAGTCTTGTTGTGGTTATTATTATTGCCATTGTCGATGTTGTTTGTTGTTAGATAGGACAGAGAGAAATGGAGAGAGGAGGGGAAGACAGAGAGGGGAAAGAAAGACAGACACCTGCAGACCCGCTTCACTGCCTGGGAAGTGACTCCCCTGCAGGTGGGGAGCGGGGGGGCTCGAACCGGGATCCTTATGCCGGTCCTTGCGCTTTGTGCCACATTCGCTTAACCCACTGCGCCACCGCCCGACCCCTCCCTGGTGTTTCTTGTCTAAATCGTCCTGTCTCTTGAATGGCGAGAGAGCATCGGTCAGTTGCCTTCCTGCTGGAGATCACCCCATCAGAAAGACGACACATCTGATCATGTCTCTCATCTCTTTCAAGCATGTTTCTCCCTATTTCTTGAAAGTCATACAAAGCAAAAATATTCTTTTTTCCTGTAGACAGGCAGTTAGTTATCTGTGGGAAGAGGAGAGCCTTGTTTCTTTTTAGCACAATGTAACAGTCTGCTAAACCCTTCTGTTTTCACTAAAAAGAAAAAAACAAACAAACAAACAAAACTACTACACATGGTGCCCAGGGAGCTGGAGACTTCATAGAATATGCTGTAAACCCTTCACCTAAAAAGTGGAAATTTAACAAAGTGACTTATATAGTAGGTTTTATTTACCTTTAGAGATGTCATGGGTGTCTTTTTCTCACATCTTTCATCTTATTTATGGATAAATGTTCAAAGGAGGTTGAAGCTATGTATATCGATTCAGGTTGGATAAATTGACTTTTCGGTAGTATGAAGTTTTCCTTGGTGGGGTTTTGTATCAGTATAACAGTAAGGAAGCTTGATATGTCTAGACAAAAGATATCTGATATCTTCTACCTATGAAATTGAGTTAGTCACATAGACAAGTTTGTTCAACATACAG
Source organism: Erinaceus europaeus (assembly GCF_950295315.1). Classification (NCBI taxonomy): domain Eukaryota; kingdom Metazoa; phylum Chordata; class Mammalia; order Eulipotyphla; family Erinaceidae; genus Erinaceus; species Erinaceus europaeus. The sequence goes on from NC_080163.1 coordinate 96,044,947, forward strand.
AATAGCTGTTTTAATAGTTGTTAGTCTGTAAGCAAAAAAACTGACTCAAGCTAATTTAAAAAAAAAACAATTTCTTATGAGGTTGTTGTTTGATATTAGGCTCAATCTCAAGCATTCAACCATCTTTACATGGACAGGTTTCATTTTATGACTGAAACCAATTTTATATAACTATAACATGCTTTTATTGTGAGATTCCATGTTATAATACCGGAAGGTAATTCAGTTAGTATTAAAGTAATGTGGGAGCTTCCTGGCTCAGGAAGCTGGTGACAAGACAGTGAGGTTTCTTGCAGGCTTCATTTGCAAGGAGGGAAAGGGCATTGCTCTAGGTGGAGCTCCTGGAAACTCTCCCCAAAGAAAGCTTTCTTGAGTAGAACCCACACATCATCACAGATTTGGTCCCACTGATTACCCAATATGGTACAATGTCCAAAGTGTGTTATCAGGACAACTTATAGTAGGGTCTCACAGTTAGCTAATCCTTGTTTCTTAGCGAGGTTAGTCCCTTAGATTGCTACAACCACTGTCCATTTCTCTGACATTTTTGTATTAGTGGAGTACTCTGTCATCTGGATTCACATTCTATCTGAGGACCCCTTCCCACCCTTCAGTAAACTAGAGTTATTACAAGTAGATGCACATAGAATTTTGATCTGTCAGGATTATTACAATATCCATACATATGACAGCTGTTGAGTTTCTTATAGCACCTATGCAAACTGTATCATCCCAACCTAAATTAGTAGGAAAGAGCAGGCAGTATCTCTGGAATATGATCATCAGGACAGCTTCCTGTTCTTAGAGGACTTTACTAAGAAAGAAAATCTGATTATTTGGACATGAGTTAAGTTTTAACCCTCCACTATTGCAGGGCTAATGTAATTAATAGTTGGTTTTCTGATTAGGGCTGCAGAGAATGAAGGCTCTACAAAAGAAAACAACTTCCAAATCTCTTTCCTAGAAAAGAAAACAAGGGATATTTGACAAGTACAAATAATTGTAGACATTGAGAAAAAAAGCCTATTTTAGCATGGCTTCACTTTATAATTTGAATATTATACATAAACAATGTGTTTCTAACGTGTGGACTGGAATGATCACAGTTCACTTTTATCATGAAAATAAAAACAAATAAGATAAAGATAGTATGCACAGACCAATGAAATTCAGACCTTCCTCGTGTCCATGTTTCTCTGAATCACAATTTAACTTTGCCTTAGTTGTTCTGAGTTTTTCTTCTTTCAGAGCATTATTGAAATCACATTGCCAAATTTAAAATGTATACAGACATTCACAAGACACCATCGGACCTTTTATTGAAATTATATTGAGTCTCTAGATCATTTTCAGAAGCCTTAACAGTTTATGTGATGATTTAACTTTCTTGCATATAAACATTTTGTCTCACATCTCCTTCCATTCAATCACATCCTATTTGTCCTATATCTTCTTCATTTACTAAGTCACTTTTAATATAGTTCCATAACATGTATACTTTCCTGTGTAGAATCCTCTGGAAGATGTGTTATATTTATACCTAGGACACTAAATATTTGGACCTTTGTGTTGAAGATTGCACTGTAAACTATTAACCCTCAACTAGACAAACAAAAAGCCTACACTTGGATATTTGCCCCATTAAGTGCTAGCTGTTGTTCTTTCCTAACGGAATCTTTTCTTTGAATGCATCACATTTTCATGAATGTAAAGTAGTATCTCATTTTGATTTTCATTTCTCTAAAAACCACTTTTAAAGTATTTATTTGTGAAAACCACTGACTATCATACTTATGCCCAACAGAGAAGTTTGACTTATTTTAATGCATTTTTATTTCTAAATGTATTGATATTTATTTATAACTATTTAATGACACTGAACAGAGTGAATAAGATATAGTTATATTCTTTCAAATTTGTTAAACATTAATTTATGGATTAATAGACTATCGATTTTATTTTTAATAAATGTATATTAATTTTTGTCTAACACATATAAACCTATGTTTATATGTGTTACAAATGTACAAAACTAAGTCATATCATTAAATAAAGCTTCCATATATTTGATTACTTTTCTGCATCAATAGCTGTGAAGATTGTACTGAAAGTCCCTTTTAGATTTGGAAATTGTATCATTAGATATAAATATATTTATAATGACCTACTTTATGGCACATGAAACTGTTAGTAAGCATTGAAGTGTATTTCTTAAATTTCTGCTAGGAGTTTGTCTTTTTTCATAAAAATTCATACTCCTCATCCTTGAAAGGTTGTTTTGCTAGGTTAAAAATTCTAATCTGACATTTCTTTTTTTCTTTTTTTTTTGCTTTCCATTATTATTTATTTTCCCTTTTTTGTTGCCCTTGGTTTCTTTTTTGTTGTTGTTGTTGTTGTTATTACTGTTGTTGTTGATGTTGTTGTTGGATAGGACAGAGAGAAATGGAGAGGAGAAGGGAAGACAGAGGGGGGAGAGAAAGATAGACATCTGCAGACCTGCTTCACCGCCTGTGAAGCGACTCCCCTGCAGATGGGGAGCCAGGGGCTCAAACCATATCCTTACGGGGGTCCTTGTGCTTTGCACCACATGGGTTTAACCTGCTGTGTGTTTCTGCTTTGTGTTTCCCTTCTGATTTTGTTTCCCAACTTCTGCCTGTGACTGAGATTATCCTGTATTCATCCTTCTCTTTCTGACATATCTTAATTAACATGATTTCTTCAAGCTCCATCCAAGATGAGATGAAGAAAGCGAATTCAGCATTTTAAAGTAGCTGAGTAGTATTCCTTTATGTATATATACCACAACTTTCTCAGCCACTCATCTATTTTTGGACTGCTGGGTTTCTTTCAGCTTTTGCCTATTACAAATTGTATAGCGATGAACATAGGTATTCACAGATCTTTTTGCATGGGTATGTTCGGTTATGTCTAAATTCTTAAGGTATTTCTTCTACTCACTAATTCCCTTTCAACAATTTCTTTTTTTTTAATTTTTTATTTATAAAAAGGAAACATTGACAAAACCATAGGATAAGAAGGGTACAGCTTCGCACAGTTCTGACCACTAGAACTTTGTCCCATCCCCTCCACTGATAGCTTTCCTATTCTTTAACCCTCTGGGAGTATGGACCTAAGATCATTGTGGGATGCAGAAGGTTGAAGGCCTGGCTTCTGTAATTGCTTCACTGCTGAACATGGGTGTTGACAGGTCGATCCATACTCCCAGCTTGTCTCTCTCTTTCCCTAGTAGGGAAGGGCTCTGGGGAAGCGGAGCTCCAAGTCACATTGGTGGGGTTGTCTGTCCAGGGAAGTCTGGTTACATCCTGCTAGCATCTGGAACCTGGTGGCTGAAAAGAGACTTAATATACAAAGCCAAACAAATTGTTGACAATCATGGACCTAAAGGCTGGAACAGTGTAGATGAAGTGTTGAGGGGTCCTCCATTTTGTAGATAGCTAGTAGGCATATTTTAGTTATAATTTAAAGGGCCTGTAGCTATACTAGTTAGTATAGCTAATTAGTCTTTTACTTCAGTCACTTCATACAGGGTTACTTTGAATTCAATATCTAAGTATTTTGACATCTATAGATCTTCAGAACAGAAAGTTGTTATCTGTGTATGGATACCTTTGTTGTGAATTAATTGCTTAACTTCTAGGAGTAGCAGTTAAGCAGTAGCTCTCACTGGAAGAAACTGTTAACTAAAGGAGGCTTTATTCCATTTCTACTTAAAACCAGGGAACAAAACAGCCCCAGACTACTTCTAATGCTCTACAAGGTTTAGAATCAGAAAAGGAAACTCAAGATTCAATTCTTATCTCAATATTGTTCAGGTTTCAGTATTCTAGTAGTGTTCCTGTTAAGAATTCTATCTCTATCAATTCCACTCTTCCCATCCTATGAAGTTGCAGGTAAGCAGTCTGGTTTCTTTTTGTTGTAGTTGTTGATTTTTTTTCCATTCCTCTTCTTCTTTCTCATGTATATGGTAGACCTTCTTTAGAACTTTATTAATATAAGAGAAGCAAATAATTACAGCTGAAAATCCAAACTCTGGTTTATCATTATCAATAATGTCATCAATTCAGTGTAAAAACCCATAGTTTTATTTGTTTAGTTATTGGTTTTCATAACACAGAAAGAGCACTGTGGTTAAGAATGGAAGACATAATCATGCAGTAAACCTATCTTAAGGGTCTCCTGTCCCTCTTCACCATTTTTTTTTTACCCTCTGACTCATCAAATCTATGAATTAAGTCCCCGGCTGTCCCAAATCAGCTTTCAGATTAATACAACCATATTCTTTGTCATTTGTCATCTAGTTAAAAAATGGATTCTCAAACCCCTCCCCTCCATACATTTTACAACTAGTCATGATTCAGAGAGTAAAGTCATTTGGATTTTAACTGCCTTTGAACCAGAAAAGTTATTCTGAGATTCTGTTTAGTCTTAATAATTGAAGTATGGCAAAATTTGGTATAATACTTTTAAGTGATAACAGCAGTTAAACCTGTGAAGGCTATCTTATTAATAAAAGTTAATACATTGAGAAAGAGACACATATAGTATCTACTAATATTTTCAAATATACTGAGTAGCTTAAATATTTATTAAGAATTTACGGGGAGTCGGGCTGTAGCGCAGCGGGTTAAGTGCAGGTGGCGCAAAGCACAAGGACCGGCATAAGGATCCCGGTTCGAACCCCGGCTCCCCACCTACAGGGGAGTCACTTCACAGGCAGTGAAGCAGGTCTGCAGGTGTCTATCTTTCTCTCCTCCTCTCTGTCTTCCCCTCCTCTCTCCATTTCTCTCTGTCCTATCCAACAACGACAACAACAATAATAACTAGAACAATAAAACAACAAGGGCAACAAAAGGGAATAAATAAATAAAATAAATATTAAAAAAAACAAACAAACAACAAAAAAAAGAATTTACACTGTTCTGGACACTGGTTTATACTTTGAGATATATCAATGAACAAAGCAGATATATCTGTCTTCAGAGTGTATGTTCTAAAAAGAGATTAGAGTAGAATTAGCAGTAATATTCATAGCTAAGACTTAATACAGCATAATTTATAAGTGCTTAAAACTGAGAGAAGAAAAAGCAGGTGTGGTGGTTGACAATGATTTCAGCTATAAATAGAGTGGGCCTCGATAAGAACTTAGCAAAATCTTGAATATGAGAGATATTCTTCAAAGTAAACAGAAAGATCACTCAAAGGTCAGCAAAGAGGTCACAATGATGGAGGGGGTTACCAAGGAGGAGGAAGAGTTAGAGACTGGGCCGCAAGTAGAACTGGGTGCCAAATTGCAGAAGGTTTCCTAGGTTTTTGCTGTAATGGAAATGCCATTTTAAGATTTTGAGCTCTTATACTGGAGTGAAGTTGAGTGGTGCTTCTGGATTTATTTTGAAGATTAACTTTGGGCATATTGGAATTTTATGTCTTCAACTGGACAGCATAAAATACGTATAATTCCTCTGGAAGAAATCATTTGACTATTTTTTTAAAGCTGGTTTTCTTTCAAACTCAGTATCTCACAATTCTGCATAGAAATTTAGGGTCCAGGGGAGTTGGGTGGTAGCGCAGTGGGTTAAGCGCAGGTGGTGCAAAGCACAAGGACCCGCTGAAGGATCCGGGTTCGAGCCCCTTGCTCGCCACCTGCAGGGGAGTCGCTTCACAACCTGTGAAGCAGGTCTGCAGGTGTCTTTCTTTCCCCTTGTCTTCCCCTCTCCTTTCCATTTCTCTCTGTCCTATCCTACAACAATAACATCAATAACAACAACAATAAAACAACAAGGGCAATAAAAGGGAATAAATATTTTTTTAAAAAAGAAATTTAAGAACCGTATTTTGTTAGTGAAGAATAAAGCATACAACACTAAGTGAGTTTAAAATTTTATTTCTTAAGAGAGGCAGAAAATAAATTTTCTTGTTTTCAGTTGACTTCCATCCACTTCATTCACTTATGTTTTTACACTGGTTGTTCCTTTGCCCACAGGCATAGTCTTGGGTCCTAGTCAAAAAAGGCCATTGTTAGTTGCCTACATTTCCTGCGTCCTGCCCTCTTGCTCCTTCTACCCAACTCATACTGCAGAGTCCAGGTTTGCAAAGCTCAGCAATTCTGATTCTAATCATCAGCATCTATGCTGGAAAGGGAAAAGTGATCCAGGACATGGAAAGGAGTCAATAAGATGTCACACACTGCCTTGACTTTTAGACTCAGAAAAGTCCACCGCACATGTCTAGTTTAGAAAACTGCCTTCAAGGTAAGTCTTCATTCTCACACTACTGAGTTTCCTTGACCTTTCTCTAGTAAGAAACGGACCCACAGGAGAAACTATTAAGGCTGTGTTTAGTCTGGGGATAAAATAAACTGTACAGGAGAGTTGGGCGGTAGCTCAGCGGGTTAAGTGCACGTGGTGCCAAAGCGCAAGGACCAACGTAAGGATCGGGGTTGGAGCCCCCAGCTCCCCACCTACAGGGGCGGTCGCTTCACAGGTGGTGAAGCAGGTCTGCAGGTGTCTTTCTCTCCCCTTCTCTGTCTTCTCCTCCTCTCTCCATTTCTCTGTGTCCTAACAACGACGACATCAACAACAACAACAATAGTAACTACAACAACAATGAAAAACAACCAGGGCAACAAATGGGGAAATAAATATAAAAAAAGAAAAAAATTAAAAAACTGTACAAAGCGAAACCAGGCTTTGATTTTGATGAGTGTGTTCTCTGCTGTGCTAAACTCAGACTAGAATGTACCTCTTCAGAGTGGGGAAAGTCCTTCTATCTATAGATGGAGTCTGAATACCTAAAACAATGTAAAGATAGTGGTGACTGTATACTGTGCCAATGTGCAATGGCAAACTAAAATCCTGAGCAGTACTGGAATTCAGTGATTCACAAAGAATGAAACAACAGGAAAATTAGAAAGAAAATAAATTGGGAAATCAACTAAGAAATGATAAAGCCGATCAACTGAGAGATATTCAAAGGGTTTTGCTCAGAAAATAAAGATTGTTCTACATAGGATGAACTAAGTCCTAATATACTTGTAATAAAAGGAACTTAATATTTGGATAAAATTTGACAAATACTGAGAGGTAAGTTCAGAAAAGAACATTTTAAATGAATATAATAGACACATGAAAAGCACTAAACTTCACTAACAAAGAGTGTAAATTACTTTTATAGAGACATTATAATCCACAAATTTGGTGATAATTGCTTTGCTAAAATAATCCCTATTGTTAGAAGGGTGTGAGCGAAAGGAGTACTTTAATTCTCTGTTGAGGAATGAAAATTAGAATAATGGGGGTTTTTTGGGAAGCAAGTTGGCAAAATCTAGCATCAACCTTATATTTTATTTTGTTATTTTTAGGTTCTTTGATTTGCATCTATTCATTTAACATGAGTAAATTACATTTTTAAGGAAAAGGGTTTTTCATCAAAGTTACAAGCCATGAAAGATCCAAGAGAAGAGGAAATTAAAAATATTATACCCTAAATGTGGTGGGATACTTTGTAAATATTATAAATCATGTTTTTCTACCCAAAGTCAGGAGTAAAATGGCATTATTATGCTTAAAAATAGCATAAAATATCTCTAGAGAAGAAACAGAAGCTTTATACTATTAATACTCAACTGTCTCCTACTACTTTGATTCTAGGTTTTTAGAATCTTACTTAACTTTGGAGTGGTTAGTAAAACTAGAGAAATAATGTTTTAAATTTGGAACTTGGCACTGCTTTTATATCTATTGACATATACTTTCAAAAAAATTGCAAAGTGGCAATATTTACAGTATCAAAATGTTTTACCAAAATTATTCACCAATACAACTAAAAGAGTTCTAATTTTCTTTTTGTAATCCTTATCATTTAACAGGTATGAGAAAATGTGTATCTTTATTTTTAAAACATTTTAATTAGGGGATTAATGGTTTACAGTAAATTTTACATGTGTAAAATTTCTGTTTTCTGCAAAATACTTTTTTTTTTAAATCAGAGTTCTGCTCAGCTTTGGTTTATGGTAGTAGTGCAAGAGGTTGAATCTGGGACTTTGGAGCCTCAGTAATGAGAATCACTTTATATAAGCATTATGCTATCTCCCCCTCTACCCCCTGATGATCTAATTTTTCACATGCTGTATAAAAAAGGCAAAATAAAAACCTCTGCTTATTGTACATACCCAATTATGTTAACTACTTACTCAACAACCATTGGATTTTAATCAGATGCTTATGAAATCCTATTATATTCCAGACAATCTCTTAGATAGCAGGGATTTGCTGGGCTGGGGGTAATATCACAATGTTTATGCAAAAGAATTTAATGCCTGAGATGCTGACATATGCGGTTCAATCTCCAACATAACCCAAAGTCAGACAAGTGAGCAGTGTTCTGTTCTAAATAAATAAATAATTTAAAAATATCTTTTTCCAGCCATGACATCATCTCCCCAGACAATAACTTGGATACACCTGCATATTAGATTTCAGGCTCAGGGAAGGAAAAAAAAAAAAAACTAGTATAGTCTCGGGCCCTTTGGAATATAACTAAAGTAGGCCTACTAGCTAAATACAAAACAGAGACCCTCCCCCCTTCATCTGCTCTATTACAGCCTTTAGGTTCATGATTAGTCAACAACTTGTTTGGCTATGTATGTTAACTCTCTTTTCAACCACCAGGTTCCAGATGCTAACATGATGCCAACAAGACTTCCCATATTCAGTTTAGGAGCCTACTGAATGTGACACCCAGCGCCCCTGTTCCTTGTCTTTTGATCTAAAAACTAATTACTGTGTAGTTGTAAAGAAAAAAAAATGATCCATTTTCTAAGGGAAAGCATTCCAGGTGAGAGTTTTCTAACAGGTTCCATAAACAGTCTGAAGGTCACTGTACCTAGAACTGAATGAGTGGGGGGGAGAGGAATATGTTCATATTCATTGCAGCCCTGGATCCCCTTAAAATTATTTTTATTATGGATAAGACAGAGGAGTTCTTAGGAACTTGAACAGAGTTGTGGCACCAATTCAGTGGGATTGCATTTCAAAGCAATCAGTTTGGCTTCTGTGTTAAATGAAAGGAGGTAGGTAAAATTGCATGGATAGTGGAAGAAAAGGCTAAGGACCAAGGATGATTTTGGACTAAACAACAGGAATAATGGAGTTGCTGCTTGCTAAGGAGAAGCAGATTAGGAAGGAAATTTATTTTGAACATACTAATATCCACATTTGGGCATGAGTACTTGGATATCTGAGTGGATGATCTATTGAGTATATAGCTGAATATATAAATTTGTGGTTGGATCTCAAGAATAAAGTCTTTTCTGGAGATTTATGCAAATAAGCATAAAACTGATGTGTAAGGCCAGCAGTTGGGAATATTTACTGAAATAATGGAGAAGCTATGAGGACCAAGACTGAGCCTTTGGGCAACCCTACATCTAGAGGTTGGGTTGGTGAAAACAAAGCAAAAAAAAGCATGATGTGAAGAAGAGAAGCAGATCTGAAATTGAAATGGGGGGTTAAGTGCACATGGCACAAAGCGCAAGGACCAGCATAAGAATCCCAGTTCAGGCCTCTGGCTCCCCACCTGCAGGGGCGTCGCTTCACAGGCAGTGAAGGAGGTCTGCAGGTATCTTTCTCTCCCCTGCTCTGTCTCCCCTCCTCCCTCAATTTACCTCTGTCCTATCCAGCAACAACAACAACAGCAATGATAACAATAATAATAACAACAACAAAAGTGACAACAAGGGTGACAAAATGGGAAAAATGGCCTCCAAGAGTAGTAGATTCAGAGTGCAGGCACCAAGCCCCAGCAATAGCCCTGGAGGCAAAAAAAAAAAAAAGAAAGAAAGAAAAAGAAATATTATATGTATTTACTGTCGACTATAAAGCATTAATCCCCCAATTAAAAATATATTATAAACACAAGGATTTTGTTTTTGCTGTTTTGTTTGTTTTTGTTTTGAGAGGGAACAGAGCACTCATTGCTCAACTATAATTTATGGTAGTGTTCGGGAGGGGGCGTTAAACCTGGTATCTCAGGCATCAGACATGAAAATCTGGTGTGTTACTATTGGTGCTATCTTCCTGACCCCAAACAGCAAAATTAAAGAGAGAGAGAAGTTACCCAGGCAAAAATGCAGATTATGTAGATTTTGAGGTCAGGGAAATAGCCTAGTCACCATGCTAAAAGACTTTCATGCCTGAGGCAAAAGGTCCCAGGTTCAATCCATATACCATTTATGGTGATAAACCAGAGTTGATCAGTGCTCTAGTGAAAACAACAACAAAAATAATGTAGATTTTAAAGCTGAACATAGATGAGTATGAATCACAGTTTTATCTTGTACTCACACCAAGATTTAAATAGGCCATCTAACCTTTAATGTAATTTTTTCACTACAAAAGCAGCTGATTACCTGATTTATTGGCATACTGAGATATTTAGAATATGCAATTTACTTGTATCTTAGGTATATAGTGTTCCTCATCTCTGTTTAGGGGAATTTATTTAACACCTCTTCACTGTTATAACATATGTATGTCTTTGTTACATCTTCTCCCCCTCCTTTTCCATAGGAAGGTAGAAAAGAAATCACCTATATTAGTTAGGGTTCTTCCAGAAAATAGAACCAATAGGCTCACATTATGATGGTGGTGGCTGGTAAGCCTGGGATCTGGTAAAGAGCTGGTGCTGCATTTTAAGACTAGACATTGCCTGCTAGAAGTTTTTTCACTCTTTTTATTTTTAGGGTTCTCACTAGGATTTGGTGCCTGCACTAGGAATCCACTGATCCTGAAGGCCATTTTTCCCATTTTGTTGCCCTTGTTGTTATTGTTGTTGAATAGGATAGAAAGCAATCGAGAGAGGAGGGGAAGACAGAGAGGAGGAGAGAAAGATAGACACCTGAAGACCTGCCTCCCCACCTGTGAGGCAACCCCCAGAGGGACTCGAACCAGGATTCTTATGCCGGCCCTTGTACATGTGCACTTAACCCACTGCATTACTGTGTTCTTATCCAGCTGTGATACCATCTCCTCTCCAGATTTTACTCTTGATGAGAACTAGTCTTCCCATTTCCCCACAACTTTAGCTGCTTATCCTCCACAATATGGTTAGGTTTCATCCAATCTGTCTATTCAAAGTCCACCAGTACAAATGTTGACGTCATCCAAAGGACACCATTACAGAAGCAGCCCAAAATAATATTTAGTTATCTATTTGGCTACTCTAACCAAGTCAAACTGAAACACTGAATTAACCATCATGCTTCCTTTAGATGGGAAATTAGTATGGGACTACACACACACACACACACACACACACACACACACACACACATCTGTTCAGCAGATCACAAAGTTTTCTCAAAACAGAAACTAGGGCTTCTTCTCAGACCTATGCCCTCTGAGTCAGCAAAGTCTGCACATGGTCCTTTTAAATGGATTGCAAATCCATCTCTGACTTCCAGCCTGATTGTCATTGCTAGTTAAACTCATCACCCATCTCTCACTTTCACAAATACATTTGTGTCAGGTCTTTTATGCTGATGACTGCTTTCCAGTAAATGTGATCTGAACAATCTAGAGAGTTGTTCCAGAGAGAAACCCATACTGAGGCCACATTTTGTTAAAATCATTATTACTCTCATTCCAACTCTTCATTCTCCTCCTGCTATCTTCCTGTCTCAGTTGTGTTGTTTAGGCCAAGCTTGCCTGTCCCCACCATCAATTCACTTAGATGCAGAGAGAAAAAAAGTAGTAGCCCTGAAGGTCACACATGAAATCAACTGGCTCAAAGATAAAAGCTGTCTTTGACACATAACCTGTTAACATGTAAATTTCATCTCTTCACTATGACTCTAAGTTCCTGTACTTTATAGCCAGCCACCTATTCCCTTTAGTTCAGGGTCAGGTATTTCAAAGCTGTATACACTCTAGAATACTACTCAGCAGTTAAAAAAAATACATATCTTGCCCTTTAGGATAAAGTGGATGGAACTGGAGGTGATTATGCTTAGTGAGGTAAGTAAGGAAGGTGAAAGCAACTATGGAATGATTTAATTTATGCATGAAGTGAAGAAGAGAAGCAGATCTGAAATTTAAGTGGGGGTTAAGCATACATGGCACAAAGTGCAAGGACCAGCATAAGAATCCCGGTTCAAGCCCCTGGCTCCCCACCTGCAGGGTAGTCGCTTCACAGGCAGTGAAGCAGGTCTGCAGGTATCTTTCTCTCCCCTGCTCTGTCTCCCCTCCTCCCTCAATTTATCTCTGTCCTATCCAGCAGCAGCAACAACAACGATAACAATAATAATAACGATACCAAAGGCAACTACAAGGGCGACAAAATGGGAAAAATGCCCTCCAAGAGCAGTAGATTCACAGTGCAGGCACCAAGCCCCAGCAGGTGGGGAGTCAGGAGCTTGAACCGGGATTGTGCAATGTGTGCTTAACCCACTGCGCAACCACCCGGCCCCTTAATTTTTTTCTAAGTTCATGTGTTTCAACTCTATATTCAGCAATAACCCTGGAGGTAAAGAAAAGAAATATTACATGTATTTACTGTCAACTGTAAAGCATTAATACCTAAATTAAAAAATATATACTATAAACACAAGGGTTTGTTTTTGCTTTTTTATTTGTTTTCGTTTTGAGAGGGACCAGAGCACTCATTGTTCAACTCTAATTTATGGTAGTGTTGGGGGAGGGGGGTTAAACCTGGTATCTCATCAGACATAAAAATCTGGTGTGCTACTATGGGTGCTATCTTCTTGACCCCAATCAGCAAAGTTAAAGAGAGAGAGAAGTTACTTAGGCAAAATGCTGAATATGTAGATTTTGAGGTCAGGGAAATAGCCTAGTCATTATTCTATGGGAGTATGGACCCAGGATCATTATGGGGTGCAGAAGGTGGAAGGCCTGGCTTCTGTAATTGCTTGCCCATTGAACATGGGCATTGACAGGTCAATCCATACTCCCAGCCTGCCTCTCTCTTTCCCTAGTGGGGCAGAGCTCTGGGGAAGCAGGGCTCCAGAACACACAGGTGGGGTCGTCTGCCCAGGGAAGTCCCGTTGGCATCATGTTATCATCTGGAACCTGGTGGCTGAAAAAAGAGTTAACATATAGAGCCAAACAAACCATTGATTAATCATGAATCTAAAGGCTGGAATATTGCAGATGAAGTTTTGGGGTCTCTGTTTTGGAAATAACTAGAAGGTCTATTTTAGGTCTATTCCAAAAGACCCAAGACTTTACTAGTTTTTGCCTGAGCCTAACATCTGATATGCAGGTGGACCCAAGTTATTTTCTGGGGAGACAAAGTCATGGCTGGAAAAAGGCTAGAAAGCTAGATCAGGGAAGGGAGTAGCTCCCAAATATGGGAAGAGTTCATCAGTTTCAGGACCCATCTTCCTCAGGTGGTCTATAGATTATGTTTTCCAACCTTCCTTCAGAGGATAGAACATTCTCTACCATTGTTGATCCACATTGAGGGCAAGGTCCTATGGGGCCCACAAAGGGGTCCATTATGTTGTTTTAATGAAGATAATCAGTGACAGTGGAGAAAGGGACCTTCGAGGTCTAGATCCATCATGCCTATGTAGGAATCCCAGGACTCCCTGGGGCCCCAGATGATGGGGTAGGTTGATAGGTAGATCTATTTTTAATAATTAGAGAAGTCTCCAAACTGCTCACTCTAAAGAATGGAGCAATTTACATTCCCAACAGCAGTGTATGTTTTTTTTTTTACCAACATTTTTTTTTCAAATAAACATCATATGTAGGAAAGTTAGGCATGAGTTATGTTTTCAGTAGTATGTGTCTCCACTGTACTTGTTACAGTATTGAGTACCCAGCCAATCTGTAGTTCATACTGGCTGCTGTCCTTTGTCTATTTCTCAAGGGAATGACACAGCCAACTGTAAATAATTCCTAATGAAGAGAAAATGAAGCCTCCTTATGGGTCCCAATATATCTTATACTGAACATCTAGATCCTGGAATAAAGTCAAACTCTAAAGTATTGATATTAAGGGAGATGGGCCCAACATGCAGTATGCAGCTCTGTAAAGTATAAAATGCCTGAAACCTTTGATGACTGCGGATGTAATCATCATTATATGTTGGTTATTTGATGCTATATTCTGAATTTCATACTTTTTTTGGATTATGTCTTTTTTATATATTTTTTCATTACTATCTTTATTTGTTTATTGGATAGAGACTGTCAGAAATCGAGATGCAAGGGGGAAATTAACAGGAAGAGAGAGACACCTACAGCACTGCTTCACCATTTGTAGAGCTTTCTACCTACAGGTGGAGACTGGGGATTCAAACCTGGATCCTCAACCAAGTGTACCACCACACAGCCTCCATTTTGGATTATGTTAATGTCAATAAAGTAAGACAAGCTTGATGATCAAAAAATAAAGGGATTGTGGTCCGGGAGGTGGTATAGTGGATAAAGCACTGGACTCTCAAGCAATGAATTTCATACTTTTAGATAGAAAGAAAAAGACAAAAATGTAGAGAGAATAAAAGAGACTACAGCACCAGAGCTTCCTTCAGTGTAATGGGGACCAGGTTCAAGCCAGGTTCATGCACGTAACAAAGCAATACAGGATCCAAGTGAGCTACTTTGCCAACTTCCTGAATTTCTTTTCAATCAGCTTGGAATCTGTCTCTTTTTATACCTTCTTGGGTAAAAATAAAAAGGTGGTCGGTTGGAAAATGGGATAAATGGGGGGAAGTCAAGATGATACAGAACAGGGAAACCCAGGTCAGGACATAATCAACTTTTTTCTGAAAATTGTTGAACCAGTGGAGCTACACAGATTCAATTAACTTGGTTACACTTCAACAGCTTTCAGATATAACCTTTCAGTCAATACATATAGGCCTTTTAAAAACCTGGAATGGAAACTCAGTATTCAGAAAAGAAGCAATATGAATTGGGAGAAGGTAGGAAAACTTCTGATAGCAACGGTTCAGTTTAAGGGCCAGGTTATATTTAAACACACTACCACAGATAAATTGAGATGGTGCATATGAACATGAGAAAAATATGCAATTCAAACATAAAATTTGAATTTTGTCTTTGAAGGATTTTAACATTTAGATTTCCTGAGTAACCTTCGTTCATTCCCATAACATAGCCTATGATTTTAAGGGACTAATCATACCCTAGAAAAGCACTTTCCATGATCACAGAGCAATACTTCTCCAAACTTAACTTTATTTTTTACTGTTATATTTATGAAAGAGATACAGGAGGCCAAGTAACACACACAATACACGCAGAAGGACCCAGGTTTTAGCCCTGTTTCCCTACAGGGTGAGGTTGGGGTAAAACTTCACCAGCACTGAAGCAGATCTGCAGGTTAGTTTACCTTTCTTTCTCCCTCCCCACTCTCAATTTCTCTGTCCTATAAAATAAAATAGGGGAAAAAAATGGCTGCCAGAGGAAATGGATTTGTAATGCTGGCACCAATCCAACAATGATTACCCCGGTGCGTAAGAAAGAGAGACAGAGAGAAAGGAAGGAAGAAAAAATTAAGAAAGAAAGAAATACAGAGAGAAAGAGAGAGAGAGAGAGAGAGAGAGAGAGAGAGAGAGAGAGATACCAGAGCACTGCTCAGCTCTGGCTTATGGTGTTTCTGGGGACTGAACCTGAGACTTCAACATGACCATTATTCTGTCTCCCCAGCCCTAAAGAATTGTTTTTATTTCTTCCATTTTTCAATATTCATAGCGGCTTTTGTATTTTTCAAGTGTGTGCATTCTAGTCACTCAATATGAAAAATTAAAAACATTTTTTAAATAACAGATAACTCATCTTGTACAAGGAGCACTTTCTCAAACAGTATCCTTCAGGTTCAAATTCTAGCAGCACATTTGAGCACCACTGCAGTTGTGTTGCCTCTCTTCTGTCTGCTTCTCATGATAGGAAATTTTTTACAAGTACAAAGATCAGCCAAGAGTAGTGCAATCATGGTAAGTAGGCTCCAGATGCACAAACACAATTTAAAATCAAATTTATCTTGAGTCTTACATATTCTGTAAATATATTGAATAGAATTGAAACTTTGAATTCATCTAATTTTTGTTTTGTGTATTATAACTGCTGATATAGCTGATTACAATATCATTTTAAGTAGACACTGAATAATTTTGTAGATGTCTCAGTGTATTAAAAAATTAAAAATTGAATTCCTAGGTTTCAACACAAATGATATAGTTCCATTAAAGTTCCAATATGTGAAAATATATTATTACTAAGCTACAAGATCTTCAGTGATTATTTTTCACAGGCAAAATAAAACCTTATACAAAACACTCCATAATTTTAAACAATCTTGAGATAGTCCAATAACAATAACATCAAATTTATACTACTAAAAGGCATTTGCCTGAAAGAACTTACTACTTCAATGGTGTAGTTGATCACAACACCATGAGGAAAATTCGATTTTTCATACTTGACTCAAATCTTATCATTATTAATTTGAACCAAAGGCATTTCCTAAAGAGTGAACATCATGTGATCAACAGGATAAACCCAATTGAGTGCATGTGGCGCAAAGCACAAGGAGCTGTGTAAGGATCCTGGTTTGAGCCCCCTGCTCCCCACCTGCAGGGGAGTCCCTTCACAGGTGGTGAAGCAGGTCTGCAGGTGTCTATCTTCTCTCCCACTCTCTGTCTTCCCTCCTCTCTCGATTTCTCTCTGTCCTATCCAGTCAATAACAACAACAATAACTACAACAATAAAACAACAAAGACAACAAAAAGGAAATAAATAAATAAATAAATAACTATTAAAAAACTTAAAAAAAGAAATTCCATCTAAAGAATAAAAATAAAAGATATCAGATACATTACAACAATTACCTCGATCACTGCTTAACACACACCTAAATAAAATATACAGACAGATGTTGGAACCAAATGTGAAATCTATGAAATCTTAAACAAAATTTCTAAGTCCTGAATATTTAAATAATTATATAAAGCTATTTTTACATAAAATATTCTTTTATTTATAAAATTTAAACATTGACAAGACCATAGGATAAGAGGGGCACGTTTCCACACATTGCCCACCCCCAGAGCTGCATATCCAATCCCCTCCCTTGATAGCTTCCCGATTCTTTATCCCTCTGGGAGTATGGACCCAGGATCAGTGTGGGGTGCAGAAGGTGGAAGGTCTGGTTTCAGTAACAGTTTCTCCACTGCTGGCCCTGCGGAATCTCATAAATTTATACTGTTGTAGTTTCATGATCACAATTATGAGCAACATTACTAAAATGCTATATTTTTCATGTTCAAAATATTTTATTGGGGAGTTCATGATTAACTGTGTAGTTATTGACACATAGATAAAATTTCTCATCTACAAAACACTCTCATCCCCAATTTAGATCCTTTTCTACCAACATGCACCAGGACCCCAACACATGCTCCAGTTCCCCCAACCTTTTCCCCTCCTTCTCTGGAGTTCTTTGCTTTGATGCAATACACCAGAGTACAAGTTTCATTTTGTGTTTTCCCTTAGGTTTAGTAAAAAACCACTATTTTGCTACAAGGACTTCAACTATACAAAACATGTGTGTATTATTATTAGTAGTAGTAGTAGTAGTAATTTGTTATTTGTATATTGGGAAAGTCAAGCAAGGCTTTATTCTCTATCCTACTAACTCATCCCTTTAGGAACATCTTATTTTCTCTGCGTAGAGTAGGACTGATGAAAGTTGAGCTTCTATATATTGTAAGTTGTTGTTAGTATCCCTTTGTCATCACCATGATGAGGAATCCAGAGTGGGGGGGGGGGGTAACCTAACTTTTGGACACACATACAGTATGTCTATTTTTGTCACAGAAGTTTCTTCAGTAAGTCTCTAGTCAACTGTACTCCAATTATATAAATTTTTAATCAGAATTAAAACATTGAAATTAAAGATAGTAATAGTAAAAAGTCCTGGAAATTTTGTATGTTTTAACACTATCTTGCTTCAAGGGTGGTCAGACACAGATTCTCTTAACAATTATGATCTCTCCTCGCTCAGGTTTTTGATCCATTTTGAATTATTATTGTACATGATATTAGATACTGGTCTAGTTTCAATTTTTTACTTGTGACTGTTCAGTGTTATCAACACTTGTTTGTTGACAAGATGGTCCTTGCTCCATTATAAGCTCCTGGCTCCTTTATTGTAAATTAGATTTTGCCACATTAATTCTTCTATTTTTTTAAATCACACTGAATGAATGTATAGGTATTCTAGCATCTGAAGGGCCCTATTCAATGATTCCCTCTTTCCTGGTAAAAACTATAAAGGATTGCCAGGGCCAGATGGTAATGCACCTGGTTGAACACACATGTTACAATGTACAGGTTCCAGCCCATGTTCCCCCTCTGTAGGGGGGAATGCTAAAGCTTTGCTAGTGGTGAAGCAAGCAGGTCTGCAGGTGTTTTTCTCTATCCTTATCCACCACTCCCTTCCCTCTTGGTTTCTGGCTGTCTCTATCCAATAAATAAAGACAAAAGCAAAAAAAAACCAACTTTAAAAAAAATAAATAAAGGCTTGCCAATCTCAATTAGAACAGTACCTCCACTTATTCTACCTCTTGTCTCTAAAAAAAATTTATGTGAGGCAGCTGGATGGTAGTGCACCGAGTTAAGCACACATAGTGCAAAGCTCAAGAACTGCCACAAGGATCCTGGTTGAGTTCCAGGCTCCCCACCTGCATGAAGGTCGCTTTGCAAGTGGCGAAGCAGGTCTGCAGGTGTCTATCTTTCTCTCCCACTCTCTGTCTTTCCCTCCTCTTTCCATTTCTCTCTGCCCTAACCAACAAAAACAAAAATGGAAAAAATAGCCTCCAGGAGCAGTGGATTCCTAGTGACAACCCTGGAGGCAAGAAAAAAAGCTATGTGAGGGTTTTTTGTTTGTTTGTTTTTTACCATTTTTACTTGAGGTACACAGGGTATGGAGAAGACAGGAATTAGTCTTATAAGAAGTTGTGTTGGTGCTTTTCTTTCTATGGTGATTCTTAGAAATAGTGTCACATGTTGCATATAACAGTGGAACTGGCAGAAGAAAATATAAAACATTTCTCTCGTTCTTCAATGCTCAGGCTTTATGAGTAAAATCCAGTGATAGAGGGGGATGGAAAATGGTTAAGATAGTTTGAAAATGGAAGGTTACTTCTAAATTGCTTTGTGGATTAAAAATGTTATGGCATAAATGTCACTTATAAGTCAATAATACCATCTGGAAAGATGTTGAGCCAAGATTGTCATAGATTTTATTTTTAGTGCATATTTCTCTCACATTTGCTGCACTGTGATAACCCTTGGAAACCAGAGATTTGGACAGAAGTGCAAAGGTTAAAAAAAAATGGATAGGAAATAAGTAGGGGAATAGATATTTGCCAAAGTATCTTTTGAAGCAACTGTGCAGCTTGAAAGCTAGGAGAAAAAAACATTTCCTCAAGTATTAAAATTAGATTGTTTGGCAAAAAGAACAGAAACCTGAACACAGACAGAAAGGTTTCCAGATTTCAAAAGACATAGGAGAAAGCATCCAGTTATTTCAATCTTCATCTTTGTTCAAAACTTTCCATATAGAAAGGCCACAACCAGGTGTCAACAGAGTTAGTAACAGTTGATGTCACAATTTTTGTGTCTATGTGACCTGGCATGACAGACTCATTAAGGCTTCACAATTGTAGGGCACATTTAACAGTGGGCTGTACTACATTCTTTGTCAGCTCAAATGCATGCTGTGAGCAGATAAACACACTAAATGACCGTCATTACATTCATCCTAATCAATACTTTATTTGGTCTTTTAGATGCAGGTGCACCAAACAGCACTCATTCTACTTCTCGTTATCCCTAATCAGACACTGCATATGCAGTGCAGCTAGAGTGGTGGAGATAATGAAGTTGTACTAAGCATTATTCCAAGATTGTACTGCCAGCATCATTAGGGTCTTTCTAAATGGGAGAATCGTGTTGCTTGGTAACACAAATATTGCAATGAAAATGGCACAAGGCTATATTTCTTTTTTCTGACATCAGAACTCCCTAATTCATATTTGGTCCTGCAACAAGAGTTCTGATTAATGATGTAGCTCCTTTGTGGCAATGTGATCAGCCTATCTTTTATGCATTCATCAAGGTGCAAACCAAACCTCATTTGTGTTAGAAACATTTGGCTTTTAATAGATTCAACTTTGTTTTTATCAGCCTTTCCACTTAAATTAAAAGCAGGATCAACACAATACCACAGCCCACATTTAATTGTGAAGAAATTCTCTTTACAAAGAGGGCTGCATTTCTGAAATAAAACTTGCAGAAATCCAGGAAATAAAATGGATCTGATAGGTAGATCTGAGTAATAAATAGCAAAGTAGTACCTCTTGGCTCAGATACAGATTAATAAAGTTCAACAACACATTAGGGTACTCTTTTATAAGTTTTAAAAACAATTGCTCAAATATGTCACTTGATTACACAAGGACAACTTACTCTAATAAGTTACCTTTCCACTTTCATAAAACAACTTAAGTGGGTTTTCTTTCATCCTACCCCCACCCAAACCATCCCAACCCTAACAATAAAGATTCTCTTTTATCACTCACATAAAGATGCATGTATGAATAGACACAGGATAATACAAATGAAGATAAAAATGATCTATTTAACAACTGTAACTAAACTCTTAAAATTAACTCTGACCTTTAGACAAACTGAGACCAAAAGAATCATTATGCTTTAAATACAGACTTAATCCAAAACTTAAGGAGAAATAACTGTGTTAAATGCCACAAACTGAGTGTCTTAAAAAGATGTAAGTGCATTACAGAAGGTGAACATGGGCTAAAATCAAGATATCAAGATGGTATAATCATTCATTTGTAAACATTCATCCTCTGCTGTCAAGCTATCTTAGAATTTATTCAAACTCAACTAGAAGAAAAGCCAAGTCAAGGATTATCAAAGGTTCAGAAACATTCCATTTTGCTATTCCCCCATCCTTACTGGATAGCTTTTCTCTTTGCACTCTAAGGCAGCAGCCACACCTGTAGGTATTTAATTACATTTCAGGTATAAATGAAAGCAAGGAATAAGAGGCTAAAGATATTCAACTCAACAGTGTACCTTTCATGCAATGGTCTCAGAATCCTCTATTCACATAGAATTCTTTACTTATATATCACTAGTCAAAACTATAACTTTGGCAGTCTAAAAGTAAGGTATAAATAGTTGGAACATTGCTGCATTGATAAAATCAGAATTCTGATGCTAGCAACTATAAGTGTCTTCCATCTCTGGTTTACTGATATACTGTGTCTAGTTTATTCATACTCACAAATGATCTATATACTCTGCTTAACCCTTTCCACTGCCTTTGTATCAAAATCACACTTAAAATGGGCTTGGGATCTTCCTTGCCCAATGCACTATGCTTCCATATCACTGTCCATTAGACCATTATAATTTAACTGTGATTGATTTCCCCAAGTCTGTCACCAATCTTTACCATTTATTCATCCTACATTCTTGTCACATTCAACATCCCCCTAGTACAAAGGACTTTCCTGTTTATGTATCTGTTTCCAAGATATAGATAGCCTATCTGTAATAACCTTACTCTTCTGTTTTTCTGGAGAACACCCCCCCCCATTGCTATTTTATTGGTGAATGATTAAGGCAGGTGTGGTCTGGTATATACATGTATATCAGTGTGAAATATACTTCGGGAACAAATTTAGGCCTACAGATCAATGGCACGTCAACAGAAAATATTCTTAAATGATACCCCTTCTGGAAGCTCTTCCTAATTTAACTTTACAGACTTTCTTTGTTTTCATTGGTTTGTGGTAGTCTTTGCATAATTCTATTGTTGTGTTTTTGTTTTTATCATTTTTTTTAATCTAAGTGTCTCCTGTGCACAAAGACCTGGGTTCAAGCCATGTTTTCCACCTACAGGGGGAAGCCTCACAATCAGTGAAACAGGGCTGCAGGTATCTTTATCTCCCACTTCTCTCTCAATCTCTATCCTCTCAAGAAGAAAAAAAATAGGTATGCAGGGGAGTGGTGAATTCATCATGCAAGGACTAAGCCCTGTGGCAATAAAAAAAAATCCTCACTTAAGTTAAAACTTCTGACAGATTAAACTGGAAACATGACAAAAGATTAGGATTATGTACAGAAAAGTCATGGTTAAAGGTTCTTGACAAATGCTTAAAAATCTCGTGTTCTATTTCAGAGAAGTCTAGCGTTAGGCAATAAATGTTAGTTTCCTCATCAATGGAAAAAAAGATGTATTTTTCTACTAATATTTATTGTATAGACATATGTGTAGATAAATCAGTGAATAAGACAGATAAAATGCTTACTCCAGTAAAGATAGTAATTTGTACCTACATCATAAGGCTAAAACTGCCAAATCGAAAGCAAGGAAAATTATTCACAAACTAGAAATTAAATCTTGTTAATAATCATGAAAACATGTTCTGCCTTACTAATAAATTCAAATTAAAACAATGAACCATCTTTTTAACCTAACAAATTAGCACAAGCAAATCTTGTTTTTTATAAAGATAACTCCCAACATACTGTAAAGAAAGCAGTTAAGGTGGTTTTCTCATATTGCTGATGTCAGTGTTAACTGATCTTTAGGGAAGAAATCTAGCAAAGTGTATCATAAGCTATTAATTTTTCTATACTTTTTGACCCAGTAACTCAGTTCATTGGAATTGATCTAAGTTTGACTAAAATCAAATATTTGAAGATGTTATTTATGCTATTATGTATATTTTAATAGAAATAATTTAAGTATCAAGCAAGAGAGTTATTAAATTATTGTATAATTGTTTTGCTATGAAAGATACTTTTTTTTCCACCAAGGTTATCACTAAAGTTCAGTGATAAAAATGGTGACCTTGGGAGAACCACTGCAGTTTCTAATGGAGGGAACAGGGACACAGAACTCTGGTGGTGTGAACAGTGTGGAATTGTACCCATGCTATTTTGTAATTTTGTGAATAAATAATTTTAAGTATATAAGAAAAAAAGACATTAGCAGTAAAAAAAAGCAACCTATAACTACAATAGTGAGCTGAGTGGAACACAAGATATAAAATGTGTCATACAAAAACATAAAATAAATAAAATGTAGAATTTCAGAATGCATCTAAATAAAAATTATTACATCTAAGTTTATGATAAGCACAGGAAAAATATTATAGTAAAACATAATGAGAAAGTAATTTAAGTATTATAATCAAGAAGCCAGAAAGATAAGCAAAAAAAGAAGGAAGGAATAGAAAGGAACTACAAATCAGCAGAAACAAACAAAAAATAATAGTAAGCACATACCACTGGCCATTTAATTTAAAGAGACAAATCCAGTCAAAGACAGAATAGATGAATGGCTAAAACTGTTACAGTTTATAAGATGGCTCAAGTATTTTCTAGATACATAAATAACTAAAGTATACAGTGTTATACTTTTTCTTTCAACTTAGACAATTTTGAAAAATTAAAAGAAATCTGTTATATTTACCAATATTTTTGCTCTTTCCTTAGTCCTCTTTTATGACAAGAATCTTGTTTAGTTTTTTAGCATCATGCATAATGAAGAGCTATTGATGAAGGTTAATTTCATCTATTAACCATAAGCTCTAAAGCACATCCTGTCTCATGATGTTTTTGGTACCTGACTACATACCATGATTTTACCTTTTAGTTATGAACACGTGATAGAAATACAATTAGCACTTCACTAAGAAAGAACCAGGAGGGTAAGAAAACATCACCGATTCACTTTTCAAAAGCTATTGAGACTACAATATTTCAAGTGTTATTGAAAGCATAAATGAGTTGTGATTTTTTAGGAGATGTTTAGGTCAAAGATAAATGAATTGAGGCTTAGAGTTTAAAATGTTTATGAAAGGTAACTGTAACAATGGGCTTGCATTGTGCTCTGGAAAAAACTCTCAACACATCCAAACTGAAGAAGATATTGCTATCAAAGATACTAGCAACAGTCAGAGATAGTTCACCCACAAGGATGCATACTATGCACTTGGCCCAGGTTTAAGTCCTGGCATCACATGAAAGGTGCTGTGACACAAGGTGAAGCTTCACTTTAGTGGTGTGTCTCCTTCTCTCTGTTTAGATGAAAAGAGTGACCAGGGAGTGATATCACTATTTCACTATTTTCTCTCTGTCACTGTATGAGATCCTTAAAAGTTCAAAATAAATCTAAAGCCAAACATTCTTTAGCACTCATATCTTCTGATGTAAGTACAGAAAAAGCAGTGATGTTAGGAAGGAAGGCCACTGGCTAGGCTTTTTGAAGTGAAAAAAAAAAAAACATTATATAGCTAGACCCTGTTTTCCGACATCATAGTCACATCTCTGTCCAGTGCTATGTTTGATATAGTCTGTGGTTTCTAGGTTTTTCTGAATGACTGAAAAGCAGTAAGAACAAGTAATAGCAGCTCTTCTGCTCTGAGTCACTATGTCTGACTATGGTAACAATTTTCTCCTCCTTTAGTGAAATTACTATGAGTTGAACAGAGGAGGTAAGAGTAATACTTTATTATACTTCCCATGACCCTGCAAGATCTCATTCATTAAAAAAAATCAACATGGACAATTAGCATTATTAAAGGACTCTGGTCACCCTAAGAGGAACAGTAATTATGTTAAGCCATATCTACTCAACTAATTTTTAAGTCCACAAGTGGAAACTTGCCAAAATCCCACCAGTGGAAACTTGCCAAAAACTTTACTGAGAATGGTTTAAATGATACATCAACTTTTGATAAAACCATTAGATAAGATATATATATACACACACACATTTCTCATCTAATTGAGCAAACAACTAATTATCAGCATCTGTGAAAATCCCAAATGATACTATAAAATAAATAAATAAATAAATAACAGAAAAGTGGAGGGACTAGATGGTGGTGCGCTTGGTTGAGCATAATGCTCAAGGACCCAGATTCGAGTCCCCAGTCACCATCTGCAGGAGGAAAGCTTTCCAGGTGATGAAGCAGTGTTGAAGGTATCTATCCCACTCTCTTGATTTCTGGGTCTGTTCAATAAGTAAATAAAGATAACAAAAATTCTTTAACAAAGAAAATACCTCAAAGCTTAATTAAAAAAAAATCTTAAAAAACAAGCAAAAAAGAAAAGTGATAAAAAAAAAATGTTCATCAGTGTAAAGTGTTATGATTAACATTTGGCATATTTAATTTTCCCTAACTTTAACTTTGGATTTATTTATGATTATTATAATTGTGTTCTTATTGTTTAATGTATCACTTTGTGGACATAATTTCTTTCACATATTAGGTAATTTGCCTTTGAAATATTTCCAGTAATAGAATTTCCTTTTTTTTTTTCTTTTCCCTTTTGTTGCCCTTGTTGTTTTTATTGTTGTTGTTGTCATTGATGTTGTAGCTGTTGGATAGGACAGAGAGAAATGGAAAGAGGAGGGGAAGACAGAGAGGGGGAGAGAAAGACACCTGCAGACCTGCTTCACCTCCTGTGAAGGGCCACCCCTGCAGGTGGGGAGCTGGGGGCTCGAACTGGGATCTTTACGAGAGTCCTTGAGCTTTGCGCCACATGCGCAGAACCTTTGCGCTACAGCCAGACACCCCCAGTAGTAGAATTTCTATATTGAACAGTAGCGAAGATTTTTTTTAATGTGCATACATTGCAAATTTATTTTTCTGACTATGAAACTGTTCATTTTCTCCCTCTTTCTCTCTCTTTTTTAGATAAAGCAAGGCATTGACAGAGAGTGAAAGAGACCACTGCACTTCCTTCAGTGTGGTGGGAATAAGGCTTGAACCTGGATCATAAACATAGCAAGGCAGAACACAGACTATCCAAGTGTGCTACTTCGCCAATCCTTCATTCTCATTTTTTCAAAAATTATAAAATGGATAAAATACAAGGAGACCCAGTGTTGATGCACCTGGTTAAATGCTCACAGTACCATGCACAAGGACCCAGGTTCAAGCCTTTGGTCCCCACCTCAGTTTCTCTATCCAATCATAAATCTGAAAAGAGAAAATATTGTCAATTTTCTAACTAAACAATTTTAATATTATCATAACATGTTTATTTTTTTCTGTGAAGATCTCTTCCAAAGCCAAGGTGATAAAATAAGTCAATTATGATAAATATTTCTAACATAATAACATTTCAAATAAGATGTGAATAGAGTATATTTATTCATCCTTTTATTGAATATTTAGGCTATTTTGAAGTATTTTTTGTAGTTACATTTTTTTAATTTGTTTATTGGAGAATTAATGGTTTATAGTCGACAGTAAAAATACAGTAGTTTGTGCATGTGTAACATTTCTCAGTTTTCCACATAATTCAGCCCCCCACCCTAGGTCCTCCTCTGCAATCCTGTTCCAGAACCTGAACCCTCCCCCCCCACCTGAGAGTCCTTTACTTTGGTGCAGTACACCAACTTCAGTCCAAGTTCTGCTTTGTGATTTCCAATCTGTTCTTATTTTACAACTTCTGTCTATGAGTGAGATCATTCCATATTCATCCTTCTCTTCTGACATACCTCACTTAACATGATTCCTCCAAATTTCATCCAAGATGAGATGAAGAAGGTGAACTCACCATTTTTAATAGCTGAATGGTATTCCATTATGTATATATGCCATAAATTACTCAGCCACTCATCTGTTGTTGGGCACCTGGGTTGCTTCCAGGTTTTAGCTATTACAAATTCTACTGCTATGAACATAGGTATACACAATTTTTTTTTTTTTTAACCAGAGCACTGTTCAGCTCTGGCAGGGGATTGAACCTGGGACTTTGGAGCCTCAGGCATGAGAGTCTTTTTGCATAACTATTATGCTATCTTCTTCTTCTAGCATTTGCCATTATGCTATCTACCCCTGCCCTCACAATTTTTTTTGAATGGATGTGTTTGGTTCCTTAGGATACAACCCCAGAAGCACAATTACAGGATCTTATGGTAGGTCTACTTAGCCTTCTAAGAGTTCTCCAGACTGCTCTCCACAAAGGTTAGACCAATTTACATTCCCACCAGCAGTACAAGAGAGCTCCTTTGTCCCCACAACCTCTCCAACATTTGTTGCTGCTACCTTTTCTGTATATAACATTCTCACAAGAGAAATCATATTTCATTATTGTCTTTATTTACATTTTTCTAACAATGACTTGGGGCATTTTTTCCTATGTTTGTTGGCCTTTTGAATCTCTTCCATGGTGAATATACTGATAATATCATCTCCTCATTTTTGGATGGAGTCATTCGTTTTCTCATTGCTGAGTTTGGTGAACTCTTTATATACTTTTGGTTATTAATCTCTTGTCTGATGTATGGCATGTAAAATTTTTTCCCCATTGTGTAAGGGGTTTCTTTGTTTGGATGATGGTTTTTTTTTTTTTTTTTTTTGTGCTGTTCAGAAGTGTTTTACTTTGATATATTCCCATTTGTTTTTGGTTTTGTCTTCCTTGTCATTGGATTTGTATCACTTAAAATGCCTATAAAATTTAGATGGAATGAGTTGCACCAACATTTTCTTCTCAAGTTTGTTTTGGCAATTCTAAGTCTTTTCTATTTCCACATAAATATCTGTAGCTTTTTCTCTATTCTCCTAAAGAAAAAAAAAAAAAACTGGGTGAGATCTTGATGGGGATTGCATTAAGTTTGCATATTGCTCTGGGTAATATATTCATTTCGATTATGTTAATTCTTCCACTCCATGAACATGGAATGTCTTTCCACTTAGTTTCTTTTTCTATTTCCTTGAATAGTGACTCATGATTTTCAGTACACAAGTCTTTCACTTCTTTTGTTAGGCTTATTCCTAGATATTTTATTGTTTTTGTTGCCATCATAAAAGGGATTGATTTCTGGATTTCTTCTGCTACCTTAGTGTTTGCATAGAGAAATGCCACTGACTTTTGTATGTTAATTTTGTAGCTTGACACCTTACTCTATTGCCCGACAATTTCCAAAAGCTTTCTGCTGGATTCTCTAGGTTTTTCTATGTATACTGTCATATCATCTGCAAACAGGGAGTTTGACTTCTTCTCTTCTGGTCTGTATGCCTTTAATTCCTTGCTCCTACCTGATTGCTATGGCAAGAATTTCCAACACTATGTTGAATAGTAATGGTATTAGTAGATAGCCCTGTCTACTACCTGATCTGAGGAGGAATACTTCTAGTTTTTCATCATTGAATATGAAATATTTTCAATTATGTAAAGTAATGCGATGAATATCTTCTACATCTTAGACAATATCATTTGAAGAAAGTATCTTGGGGTTCTAAAATAGGAGTATCAATATTTTAATACTATTGCCTTGCTTACTGATTTATGATTCAAAGATATTCCTTCTGAATTACAATATTTAATTTGAAAAACACAAAAAGTGCTCCCACTGTTTGGATTACCTAAAGTTTTGATAATGATAATTAGTCTATAGAAAAACACTGGATTTATTATAGAAAGAACCAGAATTATACCGTTTTCATCAAAATCATATCTCTGGGTCACTGTGGTAATACAGTTTAGTTTGCAACAAGGTAAATTATTGCAAGATTTGGTTTGTGTTAAAATACTAAAAATATGTTTATGTTAATAATAAATAATGGACCACATAGTATCTGAACAAACAATGAATTTGTCAGGCTACAACAATTATCTAGAATTAATTAATAAGTTGAAAATACAACTATTTCTTCCTTTTGTCATTTTATTGGGGGAGTTAATGATTTACAGTAAAATTGTTGACACTTATCAAATGTGATAAGTATCTACAAACACTCTAATCCCCCCAACCTGAAGTCTTTTTCCATCATCATTCACCTGGACCCCTAAGGACCCCTACCCACCCTCCTTTCCCAGAGTCCTTTGCTTGAAGTAATATGTCTTTCTTATTTTATTACCATTGATCTATTAACACTGAATCATATACAGCTAGCATTAAATGATTGTGTGATTTGTAATTTTCTAATGTGAAGCCCTTACTGTGAAAAAAATAAAGACATTTATATAGGTTTTCTAAAAAGGGAGAAAGGAAAGAAGGGAGTGAGAAAGAAGGAAGGAAAAAAAAAGATTTACAGAGAATTTAGAAATGTCTTTCACAATGAAAGTATCAGTGAGCAGTTCTTCAGTATTAAAAGGAAAACAGAATAAAGGAAATAAAGGTTTAACTTGAAATTGAACTTTTTTATGTGAGCAAACTGAAAAAGGAGAAAAATTACATGTATTGAATATCTAAGCTTAAGAAATTAAAAAAAGATGAAAAATCAATTGCTAGTTCGATAAATTATATTGAAGTTGTGAGGCTTTTTTTTTTTAGTCAAACTACCCTCATATTCTGGATGCTTCAGTTTTGACTATCATCATCAGTAACTGTAAATTTTCACTTTCTATTATTCAGACATTAAAGGGGGGAAATAGGTCACTAATTTTAGTGTCCAGATGACTATTTCTGTATTACAGGAGTTTAAAAAAGTTATTTTGGGGAGTGAGGCAGTAGCACAGCGGGTAGTGGTGCAAGGCACAAGGACCTGCATAAGGATCAGCAGGGGAGTCGCTTCACAAGCAGTGAAGCAGGTCTGCAGGTATCTATCTTTCTCTCCCCCACTCTGTCTTCCCCTTCTCTCTCGATTTCTCTCTGTCCTATCCAACAACGATGACATCAATAACAACAACAACAATAACAACAATAAGAAACAAGGGCAACAAAAGGGAATAAATAAATAAATAAAAGTTGTTTTTATTATTATTACTTTGGATAGAGACAGGAAAATTAAGAGTGAAGGAGGTGATCAAGAAGGAGAGATACCTGTAGTACTATTTCACCATTTGTGAAGCGCCCCCTCCACCCTCCCCACCCCTGCAGATGGGGACTGGGGGCTTGAGCCTGGGTCACTGAACATTGTAATGTGTGCGTTCAACCAGGTGCACCACCATATAGCATTATAAATTAACAGCATATCTTCTCCAAACTAGAATTCAAAATTAAGCTATAATTTCTAGATGGTTTTAAAAATCATGACATTTAGAATTCTTTTTAGCTAGTAATATTAGCATTACAGTTCCTCAGTTCACAGTATGGATTTAACTCACACCCACAATAGCTAAATTCTCCCTTTTCCTTCACACATAAATGAAAAGCAAACAAGCAAACAAAAAAGATAAAAGTTTTATAAAATGGAAAAGAAGGAAGATTGGGGAGAAAAATGAAGATCTTTACAGTCCCCTAAATCCTCTATAGAGCCTTGTGGTGTCATATCACATACTTAAAATTTACCAATAACCCATCAACTAGAAAGCATTTGATGATAGCTGGGATTATGCTGAGACCATTTTTTTTTTCTAATTTACTGACACAACTAGGCATAGCAGTTTATTCCCAGAACAAAGTCAGCACTAGTTGTGAAATAATTCCTGCCAGCAAAATAAAAACACATAGGGTGGCCAGGAGGTAGTGCAGTGGGATAAGCACACATGGCGTGAAGAGCTTGAAGCTCAAGGACCAGCACAAGGATGTCGGTTCCAGCCCCCAGCTCCCCACCTGCAGGGCGGGGGTCGCTTCACAAGTGGTGACCTGTAGTCTTTCTCTCTACCTCTACCTCTATGTCTTCCCCTCCTCTCTCCATTTCTCTCTGTCCTATCCAACAACAACAACATCAGTAACAACAACAATAAACAACAAGGCCAACAAAAGGGAAAAAATAGGCTCCAGGAGCAGTGAGTAGATTTGTAGTGCAGGCACCAAGCCTCAGCAATAACCCTGAAGGAAATAAAATAAAATAAAATAAAATAAAATAAAATAAAATAAAATAGAGAAATTAAACACACACACACACACACACACACACACACACACACGATCTCTTATTGCTTGGTGTATCTCCTGGCCCCTGCTGACTAGAAATTGCCTGTTTGTGACAATTTGAAAGTTTCCTGAATAGGGACCCTTCCCATCCAAACAAGAAAGCTGAGTCATAGTCTCACCTGATGCTAAGGAAGAGGACCCCTTCCTGCCTTTCTTTTTGGCACACCATTATTACTGGAGTTCAGTGCAGGCACTATGAATCTACTGTTCCTGACAGCCAGATTTTTCTTCATTTTATTTTTTATTTTTTGATTGGAGAGAGAGGAAGTTGAAGAGGAAGGGGAAGATAAAGAGGGAGAGTAAAAGATACCTGCAGAGCTTCTCCTCCACTTGTGAAATATTACCATTACAGGTGTTTGTGAAGGGGTGGCTTCAAACCTGGCCCCAGCCCTTCTGTTCAAAAGAATTAATGGGAACAAGCTCAAGCCAGAGGGTGGATAGGCAGAGATGACAGTCTAAAAAGCTAAGCCAGTAATTCTATTTAGTTGGGAATCCTGGGATGTGGGCTGGCTTGAATTGAGACCACAAAGAACCTTACCAGTCCTAGAGATGCCAATAAGCACAGCAAGGAAATAAATTGATGATCCCATTCATTGACTGCCACCTCTCCAGATTCAAAGGAGGTCTCGAAACTTTACATCAGGCTCAACCTGACGCTGTTGACTGGCTACGGAAGAAGGGCAAATGCTAGAAGAAGAAGAATTGCTGAATACAGCATTCAGTCTGTCCATCCTGAGCATTTCATCAGAGCACACCAGAAACTCTGTAGGTTATGCAGCAGTCCTGCTTGTAGTGTCACTTAATTGGAAAATACAGTCTGTGACTTCCTCTACACTTACATATTAAAACTAGTAACATCGCCTAACAAGGAAAATAAATCTACAATTTTGTCTTATTTTAATTTACCAGTAAAGAGTTGCTTAGGTTCCAGGTCACATCTTCCTTCTCCATCAGGGCTGGGAAGCTAATTCAGAGTCCCACTTAATACTTAAATAAAATCCAATCCTTGTTGCATACTACAGTTGAACAGAAAATCCAGGACACTGGGGCTTATCCTATAGCCTCACATGGATAGAGAATCAAATCCATCTACCACCTCATAATAGTGGTAGTCTGACATCCCAAACTTAGAGCTCAAACAGTTTTTGCTGGCCCCACTTGCCTAAGGATAGTCCCAGCAGACATGGCCATAAGCACAAACTGAACTAACTGAACTGACTGGTGAGTTATTTGTTTCTGACAAAAGTAACACGTCAGGAAGAGGGTTTTGCTTACTTTAATATGAATCTGTCAACATTACTCATCAACTGTCCTAAAAATTCAGATGCCTATGTGATCCAAAAAGTAGGTTAGTATAGCTCACATAACAGATAAACAGATAGAGGTCACAGGCCAGAGAGGTGATGCAGTTGCACTCTCAAGCTTGTGGTTCTGAGCTAGATCTTCATCATCACTAGTGCCAGAGTGATGCTCTTTTTCCCTTTCTCTTCCCCCACAGACATAAACAAACAAACAAATTTTAAAAGAAATGGTGATCTGTAAACTGTGGAAAAACTCAGATCAATCCTATTTAGTGAAAAGCAAGATTATAGAAAACCAAATGGGCTGGGTGGTAGTGTACCTGGTTGAGCGCATATGTTAAAATGTACAGGGATCTGGGTTCAAGCCCCTGGTCCCTACCTGTAGGGGGAAAGCTTCAGAAGTGGTGAAGCAGTGCTGCAGGTGTCTCTCTGCTTCTGTTCTTCTCTGTCTCCCCCCCCTCAATTTCTGGCTGTCTATAAAATAAATAAAGAAAATTTAAAAAATGAAAACTAAATACATTTTCAGAAATGATACATAAACACAAGAAGTTCAACGAGGAAATTAAACCTATCCAAAAGAAAAAAAATCCTATAGCAGATAAATATAATGACTGAAGTGAAGAATTCAATAGAGAGCTTTGAAAGCAGACCCAAACATTCAGAAGAATCTGTGGCCTGGAAAATGGCACATTTGAATTTATTCAGAGAAACAAAATTAAAAAAAAAAAAAACAGTGAAGAAAGTCTACAGCATTTGTGAGACATGGTGAAAGAAAAAAATATATATATATATTTTTATATATATATATATTATATATATATAAATATATATATATATATATTATGGGAATTCCAGAAGGAAAAGACAGAGAACAAAATAATTTACTTAAAGCAAAATTTCTCCCAAACCTGGGAAGAAAAAGACTGAGTTTTATGTAATACAAAGAACATGCCGAACCTAAACAGGGCTAAAGTTAGAAATATCATACTTAATTTTTTAAATTCAAAGCAGTAAAATAGTTGTTGAAGCAGAGAATGAACATACAAACAAATAATCCCTTAGGGGCATACCTAATTGAGCCTACATGTTATAATGTGCAAGGACCTGAGTTCAAGCCCCCTTCCCCACCTGCAGGAGGAAAGCTTCACAAGTGGTGAAGCAGGGCTGTAGATGTGTCTCTCTCTCCCTTTCTATTTCCCTCCCTTTCTATCAGCTTCTGGCTCTATCAAATAAATAAAGATAATGAAAAAATATAAATAAATAAATAAATAAATAATCCCTATTATATTATTAGCAGAATTTTCAACAGAAACTTTCAGCCCAAGAGAGAATGGAATTACAAATTCAAAATAGTGAAAGAATCAAATGCTGTCAGTCAAGAAAGAATGCTGTCTCCAGTGAGGCTGGCCTTCAGATGTGGAAGAGTAAATATCCCACCCACCCATTTAAAAATACCTGAAGGAATTAATCACCACTACAATTGCCTTATCAGAAATGCTAAAAGGAGTTCCTCAAGCTCAAGAAAGTGACAATAGAAACACAGGTATACACAGATCTTTTCTGATAGGTGCTTTTGTTTCCTTTGGGTAAATCCCCAGGAGAGAAATTGCTGCATCATAGTGTAGGTTTATTTCTAGTGCTCTGAGAAATCTTCAGACTATTTTCTAGAAAGGTTGGACCAGTGTACACTCCGACCTGCAGTGCAGAAGTGTCATCCTCTCCAACATTTGTTATTACCGATCATTAGGACATTCTCACAGGTGTAAAGTGATATCTCATTGAGTTCTTTATTTGCATGATTCTGATGATCAGTTACTTTGATATGTACAAAAATTAAGTATTTTTATCAGGAGAAAATTTTTTTCTTTTTATTGTCATCTATAACTTATTATGGCAATCATTTCACTATATATGTCATATGCTTTGAGCTTAATTGATGGAAGTTTTCTTTTTAAGATTTTATGAGATTGATTATATCCCAATGAAATTTGGGGGAATGTTTAGAGAAAATATAAAGTTTCGTCTTCATCTACTAATATTATTTTAAAAATTAATTTATTTTACTGTGACAGAGACAGAAATAGGACAAGAGAAAGAACTATTACACTTACTTGAATACTGAAGTAGGAAAGTGCCAGTCATGTAAACTGATATTTCTAAGTCCACCATGTAGGAAGGCAGTTGAATCCGACCCATTAGGCTATTTACTCTGGTATAGGCTATTTATTTCTTGTGGGCCTTAGCTAGGACAAGAGAAACACACTAAACCTAAAAGCATTGTTATGGATACTAAATTGCAGTGAGACTCCTCGAACATTTTGGTTTCCTTGTAAAGAAGAGTTTCCTCAGAATATACCAAGGAGTAAAATTACAGGTATTTTATCATTTTACCTAATGATAAAAATCAGAACTATATTCTCTAGAAAATTCAAAATAATACTATTCTAAAACAAGCTTCTCTGGATTTTCTGCCATCTCCCATCTTTCCCTTGCGATGCTAATTGTCCTGTAAAGACAGGTCCTCTCTTCTCAGTAGAAACCATTGATGTCCTGCAATCTCACAGTTTCCCCAGAAAAAAACCTGCCTTGACCAGATTCTATTTCCAGGGTCAACAAGGGGAACAAAATGTTAAGGACACTGATCACTTTTGATCTGCCTCCCATAGTCAACCCCTCACGAATGAGAGGTCTACCCTTTTCTTCACCCTAACTTGACGATGGGTTCTAAACAGGTAGGAGTACCTCTCTTATCCTCCAGTGCTCCAGGTGGTTGGTGGTATAATATCCTCCAATAGTGAAAAAAGTAACCCAAACAGTTCTCTAAATGCAGCAGCCAATGTCAAGAGTCAGTAAACAAAAAAGATGTGATTAATCAGATGAAGCTCCAAAAAAGGTATGGACCAAGAGAGAACAGAAACAGTACAGTTCCCTACTACAACTTTTCACTAACCCATGACAGGAGAAAAAAGTTCTAAGGTAACAATGTAAGGGGATGCTAGATTAGACTTGGAAAGACACAAATACTAAGAGTTGTAGAATTACATTATTCCTTCTAGTGCCTTTTACATCATCCTTGCTGTTCTGGAGGGGGGGGGGGGTGTATTTAGGTGGTCCAAGTTGAAAAATCTATAGTGAGACCTTTTATTGTCTCAGAAATTATTCTATCAACATAGACTCTGAGCCATGAGATATTTCATGATGGAATTATACTATGGTTCTACACAATGATATTCACACATGGAAGGTGAGTTTTATTATGACAGAATCTGGAAGTCAATCTTTAAGTGGGCATGATCAGTATTATATTCACAGTTTAATATCAGAATCTAGAAAATACTATTTGAGATAAACTAATGAGGATAGGCATTCCTTTACTTAAGGATGTCTATATGCTATTCCTTATTTCTCACTTCTCAGAAAATGTCTTACCTAAAATAAATATGCTTTATTTCAACTGTACATAAAGAAATTATTCTTGCCCTTGAAAAAGGTATGTATTTATTTTTATTGACAGTATATTGAAGAACAAAATTGAGAATCATTAACCTGATAGATGTACTTTTTTAATAGTCTAGAAAAGCTTATTTGAGCAGTGGTGATGCATCTGCTCATTCAATTACAGAAGTGCGACAGACAAGAGTCAAATAAAGGGGGGGTTCATAGATTTGAATAGCCAGTTCTTGAATACTTGCCGTGTATTTTTTCATTAAGACGACTGGCTCCAGGCAATTTTATGTAGTTTTTCTTCAAAAAAAAAATCTATCCAATAATTGCTAGTAAAGGGCAAGGTCTCCCAAAATAATAACAATGCTAAAGAAAAACAACAACAACAACAACAACAACACTGTGAGATGAAACTACATGAGACTGCTACCAGACTGTTCCAATCCTACTTCTTCTAATATGCTTTATCTCTCTCCCTCTCTTACATACCCCATTTTTCACTATGGGATGATCCAAATCACAGAATTTTCCTCAAGATGACATCCCAAATTTATCTCACAGCATTAATCATGGTTAAGCTGTTACAGAGAAGCGGTGCTGCATGATAATGTGCTGATAATACCATAGCTGGCACTTAAAGCAAAATAAAGACCAGGTTGGATGGAAAGAACCCTCCAAAAAAAAAAAAAAATCCAATGTAAGTAGCATCTATTTTTGTTTTCCTCCAAGTATTTGGAGAACTGAAGGATCAGAAAAAACAGCTTTCCCAGTAAGGAAGATAAATATTTAGTAAAAACATATCAGAAGAGTTTCACAATTCAGTATTTCGTCTTTGCTTAAATAAAAAGCTCTCAAGTGTGCCAGTGATGGCTGCCAGTGACATAATTGCTACCAAGAAATGAATGACCCAAATGGTTCCCCTGAGTAGCTCATTAGTCAGCCACCATTTACCAAGCACAGAAACCACTGTCGGCATACACTGAGAGACAAAGGGGTGATACAAAGGAGGAAAGAGTTACTGCAACCCAGTGACTTATAGTCTAAAGACGGTAATAATATACATCTATCATCAACCTTTTTTTTTAAAGTAGAAGACAAAATAAATTTCTTTGTTAAAAATCTTCATTTATAAGGAATTATGAAATAAACATATCTGAACTAAGACTAGGACCTGGATATTTGGCTAGACATTTTCTAGTATTTAAAATGTTGGTATTTGTAGTCATTTTCACCCTAGTGATCAAAAGAGGACTTGAGACAAACTAATTTTCTGTGTGTTTCATATATTTAAATGCCTGAGGTCATATACTGGAGTGAAGGCAAACTGGTTGCTTTGTAATTTATTTTACAGATTCTGGTTTTTCTATTAAAGCTTCTTAAAACCAAC
The DNA here is from genome assembly GCF_950295315.1 of Erinaceus europaeus. NCBI lineage: Eukaryota > Metazoa > Chordata > Mammalia > Eulipotyphla > Erinaceidae > Erinaceus > Erinaceus europaeus. The sequence continues at coordinate 96,082,024 of NC_080163.1, forward strand.
AGCTAAATAAGGATAAGTAGACAATTACCTTGTAAACATCTTTCTAAAGCTTTCACATTCATCACCTCAAATGCCTAAAGTGAAAAAACTGCATTTATTTAGCTGTTTAGCTCTAAGCCTGGAGACTCACCAGCACTTGACAAATGCCTTTAATGAGAATGGTGATCTTCCCAGACTTCTGAAATCAGAGAAATAGCTGTGCTTAAATGAGGCTTAGTCGTTCTACAAAATGTAACATGTATAAGCCATAGAATTAAAATGAAGGCCAAAGAGTTGTAATCTGTATTTCAGTATTTTGAAAATAATGTCCTAAGGAAAAAAAAAACACACATAGAAATCACTTAAATAGGGAGTCGGGCAGTAGCACAGTGGGTTAAGCGCATGTGGCACAAAGCTCAAGGACCGGCATAAGGATCCTGGTTGGAGCCCCCGGCTCCCCACCTGCAGGGGAGTCGCTTCACAGGCTGTGAAACAGGTCTGCAGATGTCTGTCTTTCTCTGCCTCTCTCTGTCTTCCCCTCTCTCCATTTCTCTCTGTCCTACCCAACAACAACAACAATAATAACTACAATAATAAAACAACAAGGGTAACAAAAGGGAATAAATAAAAGAAATCACTTAAATAAAAACTGTTTAATGTTGCAAATAATCCAAGAAAAAGACTTTTCAAAAAAGATAATAAACTTCCCTTATCAATTGAAGGAAAATTATTTTATGAGGTAAAAGTCCATTATTAAAACTTTTAAAACCATGTAGAGATATATCTTTATGACATATATACATATAAAGTTGTATTTTATTATGCATTTGTGTGGTCATTTTCTTTTTTTAATATTTATTTATTCCTTTTTTTTGTTCCCTTGTTTTATCGTTGTAATTACTATTGTTGTTATTGATGTCATTGTTGTTGGATAGGAAAGAGAGAAATGGAAAGAAGAGGGGAAGACAGAGAGGAGGAAAGAAAGATAGACACCTGCAGACCTGCTTCACCTATGAAGGATTCCCCTGCAGGTGGGAAGCCTGAGGCTCCAACTGGGATCCTTACACTTGCCCTTGTGCTTTGCGCCACGCGCGCTTAACCCTCTGCGATACCGCCCTACTGCCGTGTGGTCATTTTCATACTCAAAATCTAACTTAAAAAAAACAATTGGCGAAAATCAATCATATAGCAATGTTTATCATGTAGTAACTTTCACTAACAAGAACACATTTTAAAAATTATATGCTAGAAGGGTAGACTATTATGTAACCTTGTTTTTTAAAGAACACTTAAAAAGATTGATCTAATGACTCTTTATTAAAATGAGTTAATGTCAGATTCTTGAGTCAAAAGTTGTAACTTGGTCAAGAGGTAGACTGGGGCTAGAATACATGCTTTGTAAGCCCAAGGCCACAGGTTCAACACTTGGCACCACGCATATCAAAACTATATGGTTCGTTGTTCTCTTTCCCAAGGAATAAATCAATATTCAAAAGCTATTACTTGCAAACTGTTTGTGAAGATGTACCTGTGACAAAAATTGACCAAAATTGTAATATTTCTAATTTCTGGGATATAGAATTATATGATTTTCTTCCGATAGTTGTCTCTGCTTTCCAAATTATTTTAAATGGAGTCCTTTAATAAAGTCATATGAAAATGCAAACTTCAAGATAGTCTATCTTATAGAGAATAATTAAAAATTAATAAAACCTGCATATATTACTTTTTAGATAAATTTGCTTTCCAAAGAGGGGCTATAGGAGATTCTATGATAGATTATGTGGAAACAGCTTTCAAAGAATATAAATTTGAAATAAAGATGATCTTCTTTGAAGAAGCTCCATGTCTCTAGGACAACAACTAGGTTTCCAATTGTGTTTGTTTGTTTTGATTCCAGGGTTATTGCTGGGGCTCGATGCCAGCAGTACAAATCCACTGCTCCTGGTGGCTTTTTTTTTTTTTTTGATAGGACAGAGAGAAATTGAGAGTGGAAGGGAAGATACAGAGAAAGAGAGACACCTGCTTCACCACTTTAGAAGTGACCTGCCTGCAGGCAGAGGAGGAGGAGGCTGAAACCCAGATTCTTGCACTTTGTACTATGTACCATTGTCTATCTGGTTGTGGTCAGCTCCAATACAAGAGTATATGACACCAGCATGATCAATAAGAAATTTAAACCAGCAGTACAGAGATAAAGACATTTTTACAGAGGGAATACAGGAAGACCAACTATAGCAATATGAAAAAAAAAAAAATATATATATATATATATAGTGTTCCCGGAATATAGAATGACTGGTACAAATATTAGTAAAACATTTTCTTTTTTTTTCTTTTTTGCCTCCAGGGTTATTGTTGGGGCTCAGTGCATGCACTATGAATCCACTGCTCTTGAGGGCCTTTTTTTCCTGTTTGTTACACTTTTTGTTATTGTCGTTATTGCTGTTTTTGTTGGATAGGACAGAGAGAAATCGAGAGAGAAGGAGAAGACAGAGAGGGGGAGAGGAAGACAGACACCTGCAGACCTGCTTCACCACTTGTGAAGCGACCCCACTGCAGGTGGAAAGCAGGGAGCTCAACCCAGATCCTTATGCCAGTCCTTGTGCTTTGTGCACATAACCTGCTGTGCTAGCAATCAGCCCCCTTGATTTTTTTTTTAAGTACCATATTGGTCCAGAGCAGTGATATCATGCGTGAATGAAACTTAGCTGTACAAAAATTAATAATGATAATAATAAAAATGAAGCAACCTATGAAAAATGAATAGCCGGAGTCCAGCAGTAGCGCAGCCGGTGATTTAACTGCACATGGCGGGAAGCATAAAGGCCGGCTTAAGGATCCTTGTTCAAGCCCCTGGCTCCCCATCTGCAGGGGAGTCCCTTCACAGGCAGTGAAGCAGACCTGCAGGTGTCTTTCTCTCCCCCACTCTGTCTTCCCCTTCTCTCTCCATGTCTCTCTGTCCTATCCAACAAGGATGACATAAATAACAACAATAGTAATAACTACAAGGACAACAAAAGGGAAAATAAATACATATAAAAAATAAAAAATAAAAGCCCTTGCTTATATTTTCCTTGTTTATATATTTCTTCAACATATGAGTATTATCAATAGAATTTCTCTGAGAAAAGTTACTATATGGTTCCAAAATTACCCAGAGGCCCATCTGAGTCCCTGTTTTGTAAACAGCTCTCATGGATTTAATTGCTTATTCATCTAAAAGGTTAAACACTAGAGTGAGCTCACATGGCTGTGTATTCTGCTATGCCATTTATTAAGTGGTAGCCAATATAATTTGTTAAATGATTTCCTCCTATATGCCTAAGAGTTCTAACCATTTGTTCACTACTCACATTAAAATGACCTGAATATAAGAAATCTGATCACAGAGCTCAGTGGATAATAAAACTTTAATATTTCCAACCTCTAGATTCAACCCTCAGAACTGAGGTTGCCAAAGGGTTACATAGTGTAGACAGAGCTCACACTTTGGTGTTGAGTGTGACAACTTTTGAAGAGTTCTGAAAAGCATTCTTAAAACATACATAATGATAGGGCCAGTGAAACTGCATAATAGTTATGCAAAAGATTTACATGCCTGAGATTCAAAAGCCTTAGTTTCGACCCAAGTACGACCATAAAACAGAGCTGATCAGTGTTCTGGTCTTTCTATTGTTCTTTATCTCGCTTGTTAAAATAAAGTATGTAGAAACAGATACAATGGTATAAGTCAATGTTACCTCAACAAAAGAAGCTATTTTGAATGTATTTTGATCTTTATATACTTCTTTTTAAAAAATTGTTATTATTTAATGTTTTTCTTATTTATTTCCTTTTGTTGCCCTTGTTGTTTTATTGTTGTAGTTATTATTGTTGTTATTAATGTCATAATTGTTGGATAGGACAGAGAGAAATGGAGAAAAGAGGGGAAGATAAAGAGGGGGAGAGAAAGATAGACACCTGCAGACCTGCTTCCCCGCTTGTAAAGGGACTCTCCTGCAGGTGGGGATCTGGGGGCTGGAACCAGGATCCTTATGCTGGTCCTGTGTCACCTGTGCTTAACCTGCTGCACTACTGCCCAACTCCCTATATACTTCTAATATAGACTTTGGGTGAGTTAAATGGTGCTAGCTATACATTAACACACTACTGACTAACTGTTTCTATTTGTTTGTTTGTTTGTTTGTTTATTTCACCTCCAGAACTTCACCTCAGGTCAACTTTTTCAGGTAGATCGAAACACAGAGGGAGAGAGGGGAAGATTCCAGTGCAGTAGGGGCCAGGCTCAAATTTGGTTTGGATGCATAATCAGCTGTTTCCATCTTCCCACAGTCCTCTTCCCACATGCCCCAACTAAGAAATGGATGATTCTTCTACTTGCATTTATTTATTTATTTATTTATTTATTTGATAGGACAGGGAGGAAAGAGAGGAAGACCTGGAGATATGCCTCACTGCTCATTAAGCTTCCCATCTGCAAGTGGGCACCAAGTGGTCTGTACCCAGGTCCTCCTGTGTGTTAACATTTGTGCTCATCTGGGCCTGCCACCAACCAGCCCAGATGTTTCTAAAACTTTCCCAACAAGTATATTCTTGCTCAAAGAAAAAAAAAAAGTATATAAAACAACTACACTTATATAGTGATCATTTTGCAATACATACAAATAAAAAAGCATTACATTGTACATCTGACATTATTATAATGTTATATGTCAGTGAGACCTCAACTGAGAGTTAAGAGAGAATAATAGAGAATTTTTAGAGGAAAGTAAAATGCTGTCTCTTCCTCATCCTCTGTTAGCTCCTCTCTTTTTACACTGTTTATTGAACATTTCCTTGGCTTTAGCATATTATTTCAGTCCCTCAGCTTATTTTAATAATGTACAGTTTTTATAAAGGAGTTTTCAGATGTTAGGTAAAGTACTCATTCCTTGGTGAAATTGTTTTTATCTTATATACAATTTCTCTAACCCTAAAAACTGCATTTCCCTCATTTCCCTTTTTGGATGTATCTTAGTCATTCCATGCTGATGTTGAAAAAAAAAAAAAAAACCTTTTTCTTATTTGTGGCTCCAGGAAAGTCTGTACTTCACATTAAATTTGCTTAACAAGTTGTTCTGCCTCTGTGAAGGCAGCAAATGAAAATGAAAAATAAAGAGAAGGCAGCAAATGAAAATGAAAAATAAAGAGAAGGACAATAAAAGGAGACTTGAGGGTAAGAGAACTTGAACCATACTGAAAATATTTATTTAAATGTTCAAATAATGTGGTTCTCCTAAGATCCCAATCATCACTCTAATTAAAAAAGACCAAGGTAGAAGCATACTTTTCAACATGTGTGCCTAATCAGGTGTACCACAGCCTGATCCCCCAATACTTTTATACATATATAAAAAAGCAGCCAAAGCAGTGAAACCTCCCCTTCCTTACCCTTCCACCTTATACAGGCTCAAAAAAAAAAAAGAAAAAAAAAAGAAGTAAAACATTTTAATGCTATTGTTGCTAGTATAGAGTAACAATTTTGCTGTCAAGGAAAGGATAAATGCTTTACAACCAAGGACCAGATTACAGTTCACAGACCTCAGTAGGAAGAGAATGCAGCCAAGGAATTGCTGCAGAAGTCAACCTGCATTTTCAGTCCATAAATAATGCAGCAAGAGAGCACATTTGGGGAGGGAATTTGTTGGGCGTGACTTCATCCATATGCATCAGTGAGAATGGCATCCTGACTGTTTTGCTGGTGGGGCATTTGTAGTCTACTTGGTGATTTGCATACTGATGAGACTCAGGGAACCCAGAACTATGTTCCTAGGCATTGCTTTTATATCACTCAGCAGCTTGCATTTATGTTCTTGATAAATAGTTAATAAATCAGAGTTGAAGAGTCTTGCAGTCATGCAAGACTTGCCCACAAAGAACTTAAATGGGGTTGTCTTTCACCTTACTATTTGCATCAGATTTCAAACCATCAGAATGATGCAGTCTCTCTGTTGGAATAAGAATTTATGACTCTCACAAATACCAGAATGCCCAAAATTAACTGATAGTAAGAGAAATAAAAGTAGATTGATCACTGAGGTCCAATATTTTTACAAAGCACCTCCCCTTGGATATATCAAGGTGCACAATGAAAGGGTCTAAAATGCTGGCGGCGTTGAATAAATAAAAATCCATGTCCGTGGCCTTCATATTTAAATGTTCTTGAACATGATTTCTCCAATAGTTAAGCTGTGCACCTCTATGCCCCACTGCATATTCATCAACTTATTCATCAACTCCTCTATTCCCATTCTACCCTTCTTCCTGCCTCATTTATTTAAAAAATATGTGTGTATCAATATTTTTCTTAAATTATCTAAAATAGTTTAGGGTTCTAGTAAAACTATAAACATAACATTCAAAAAATAGAGTGGCCAGGTGGTAGTGCTTCTAGTTAAGCATGCATGTTACAATGCACAAGGACCCAGGCTCAAGCCCCCAGTCCCCACCTGCAGTGAGAAAGCTTTGCAAGTGGTGAAGCAGTATTGCAGGTTCTCTCTTCCTCTCTATCTCTCCTTTTTCTCTTGATTTCTGCCTGTCTCTACCCAATAAACAAATAAAGATAATTAAATTTAAAAAGAGGAAAGATATTCTGTGTTCCTTAGAAAAAACTCAAGAACTGAGTGATTCATTTAAACAGAATGCAATAAAGTAGCAATAAACTTGACTATTAGTCACATATTAAACACATGCCCATGTTAGGAATTTTTTTCTTTCTCTATCTGATAGGTGGGTGATAAATATATATGAAATGTTTATATCTTTTTAGAGTTTAGAATTTTGTAATTCCTTTTTTAAAAGTTATTAATCTTACCTACTACTTGACTCACTTGCTCAATAATATTGAAAGAATGGAAAATAATTCAACATGTAGAGCACACAGGAGCGCCATGCATGACTTCAGGGGAAGCTTCATGAGTGATTCATAGTGCTGTGGGGTCTCTCCTCTCTTTCTCTCCCCACTTCCTTCCCTCTCTGAAATGAAAAGCAAAAAAAGTCTACTGGTAGGGGTAGATTCACATAGGCAAATCCCCCAACTCTTAAATAAATAAAAAGTTAAGTACAAGCTGTTTAATATCTATACAGAACAATTCAAGAACTAATTATAACTTAAAATGAGGGAGACAGGACTGAGATATGGTGCATCTGGTTAAATGGACAAGACCTAGCTTGAAGCCCTTGGGTCCCTCCTTCAGGGGGCAAGCTTTCACTCCCTCTATACCCTCTCAATTTCTATACTATCAAATAAAAAATGAAAAATAGAGGTGGGTGGAAATGAGAGAGACATGGGACCTGTCCTAAAGGAATTTATAATCAAACAGGGAGAAGAGGTAGTCAACTTAAAATCATATAAATGAGTAAAAAAACAACAAGGGCAACAAAAGGGAATAAATAAATAAATATAAAAAAGAGTTAAACTTTCATGTTCCAAGGCTAACATTCTAAGAGTGTACACAGTATTGGTATTAAAAAAGAGAGAAATAACACTACTCTACTACTATATTTTTAATAAAATTCTCAAAAACTCAACTATGATATTAGACCAAAGGTGAAAGATATATTTGTAGGAAAAGGCAGTTTTGAAGCTCAGATATATACATTTCTAAAAGAAACTGAAATGGCATGAAAGGTTATTTGAATTGAGCAACTGTGTGCCATTTACTTCCAAATGTGTTAAGTTTCTTCAAAACTATGACATAACTACTTGACACGAACTCTGTTTACTCAAGCAAGAAAAGTCGCCCAATATAATTTTGTAAAAACAACAAATAATGGTGGTTTTCTTAAATGAGAAGTGGAATTTGCAATGGAAGTAGAAAAACTAAAAATGTCATAGGTACTAGATTTTAAACTTTTAAAACTTTAGATTTTAACTTTTAAAAGTTAACAAGAATTTCAACATAACCTACCAATCTGTTAGTCTGTTATTTCTTTCCTTAGTGATAAATTTGCCTCAAAACTGATCACCTCACCTCACTTTTTGATCAACTGCAATCTCCCCTATCTTGGAAAACAATGTCAAATAAGTTCTCTCAAATATCTCACTATAGTACATCTCTAAAGATCTCCTGTTATCCACCATGAAATACAAACATTTCTGTTATAAACATCCCCATATTATTTGTCTTGCCTTATTACCCACCTCCACTAAATTTCTGTCGTTAAATTGGACTACTTACTATATGCTCTTCATATAAAAAAAAAAAAAAGATGCTGCCTACAAACTGTGCTCATTCGAAATAACAGAAAGTTTTTTAAAAAGTATTTTATTTATTTAATGAGAGAAATACAGAGAGAGAAATTCATAGCACTGCTCAGCTCTGGCTTATAGTGGTTCTGAGTAACAAAAATTTATCACTAATAGTCAAGTAGCAACTAATCCATTCAGGCTTCTATTTTAAAAAAGACTCTAAATATTGTTGTATATATTTATATAAACTAGGATTTCAAAACAAAACCAAGGGATCCAAACATCCAGCATTTACATCGTAGTTCTTCCATTTACCTAGCTTCTCCATCATTAAATATGTAAATAAAATATTATTCATCCACTCTGCTTTTATGGATTAAATATGGGCAAATGGATGGATTGGTGTGGAAAGGGAAAATGGGTAAGGCAGACAAAAGTTTTTTGCCACTAAAAGTCATTTAATGGCACTTGTAAAAAATGGTGACTACACTTTCAATGGAATTCATAAAAGGTGGTAACATACTGTCACTTGTGATATCATTATTAATTTCTCTTGTATGGGGACTTTGATAAGAAAGACTGTACTTAGGAATCTTTTATCCCATTTTGAGTGCTTTTCTGTGTCCTGATTTGCTTCTCTTGCATTGCCATTGCATTTCCATGGACTATTTTCCCCCTTTATTGGAGAGATTAATAGTCTACAGGCAACAGGAAAGTACAGTAGCTGGTACATGTGTAACATTTATCAGCTTTCCATATAATACTCTAAAACACCACATAGGTCCTCCTCTGCTGACATTTTCTAGGACCTGAATACTGCTGCCCATCCCAGAGTCATTTACTTTGGTGCAATACACCAATTCTAGTCCAAGTCCCTGCATGTCGTCATTGTTAGATAGGACAGAGAGAAATGAGGAGAGAAAGGGAAGACAGAGAGGGGGAGAGAAGGACACCTGCAGACCTGCTTCACCGCCTGTGAAGCGACTCCCCTGCAGGTGGGGATCCTTGTGCTTCAAGCCACGTTCACTTAACCCATTGCACTACCACCCGACTCCCGATCTAGTACATATTTTTTAAAAATCTATTTGATGTTTTGATTGGGATTAGTTTATACATCAACTGATTTTTTGTCAATGTAAGTTTTCCAGCCCAATGATATCTTTTTTCCATTTACCTAAGTCCTTTTCATTTTATCTGAGCAGTGCTTCATAGTTTTCAGGTTTGCACACCTTTCACTAAATTTATTATTAAGTACTGGTGTTTTGATGGTATTATAAGTAGAATCTCATCACTTCTCTCCTCTTTTTGCTAATATATAATAAAAAGCTTTTGTGTTGACCTTGTATGCTGACATTTGTCTTATTTTTATGAAGCTCAATTAAGAATTAGAAAAAAAAAAACCTTCCCTTACATAACTAGAATTTCCCCTAATACTTTTAGTTCTCTGTAAATTCTATATATATTTGATTACATCTTTAAACCTTTCAGTCTAAAATGTTTTGTCAGTATCTGATGTAGATCTTATTGAGAAAAGAAGATGAGCAGTGTAGCAGTAGTTCTTCAGACAGGTCTTTAAGTATAGCCCTAAAGCTGATATGCAGGTTCAATTCAGAAAAGCCCCCATGATTATATTTCAAGAGTAGTACAAGTGATTTTGAGATATTTGAAATGAGATGGCTTCTCAGCAAAAAGGCATACTTTAGCTGATCACCACTAATTTGTAACTGCCAATTACCTTGCATCTTGGGCTCTGTCCTGGGAAATGATTGTGACATTTTTTTTTCCAGTCATGCATAACAAGCTTTTCAAAAAGACATTGTGCCTCCTCACTGTACTTTTTTTTTCCCCTAAAATCACAATAATGGGTAAGTCCTGCTCTTCTTTCTCATTAAGCACACTTTCTATCAATTTCCACAGTTGGAAGGTGTTTTTCTCCTTCTGTATTGTAATTTTCTGGTGGCAATTTAATGAATGAACAGGTGTAAATGATAATCTTAAACTATGAAAATTAGGTTAAGTGTACCTATTCCTAGGTTTTAAGCAATCTGAAAACAATTTTTATCTCCCTCCTTTTTTTTTTAGGATGTGAGGAAGATAAAGAAAAATGGGGAGATGGGAGGAGATAGTTCCACCAATAGTGCACCCAGTGTCATTCTCAAGTGTCAGTGCTTACAGCTGAAGAACTTTCTCTTTTTTACACACCTATTGAGTTGATAATATCTGCCCTAAAAATGACAGAAAAGTGGAGGCTTTGGAATACTTAATTCACTTAAAGACTCAAAATTACACAGCTAAGAACACATAAGAGGTTTTCCAGCAGAGTATGAGATGTGAGGTAGCAAGAGGCCAATAGAATCAGTTCCCTATAAAATTCTCAACTGAATTCCTCACAGTTCTACTTTCATTCCTTTTCTGTTTTTTGGTTTCCAAGAGCCTAAGGCATCCTTTCTTTCAAAACTAAGACTGATATTTAATATATGCCAGTTATCTTTCAATTTTACTCATATATGTATACATATGACTGAGCCTGCCAGTATTTACCATGAGAGACTACACAGGTAAAAAGAAAAGGGGGGTTGTTTTGTTTTGTTTCTTTCTTACTGGCCTCAAGATGTGGCTCAATCAATAAGCATTTTGTTATTTATTTTAATTATATTAGTGAGTTAATATTGATTTACAAAATTATAGCATAATGGAGTACAGTTCTGCACTGCTCCCACCACCAGAGTTCTGTATCCACATTCACTCTATTGCAAGCTACAGTAGTTCTCCCAAGCTTACAGATATGTGTTGGCTATTATTTCTATAACTACCTATCTATATTTATATATATATATTTGACCTTTTTTCCCTTGGGTCCATCTTCTCTTCCTTTCCAAGTCACACCTGTCGGGCTAGCAGTGAGAGGGAGAGAGATGACCCAGGAACCAAGCTCTTGGCGGCAGGGCAATACAAATCTTTATTCATTTGAACACCCCAGAGTCAGGTGGTAGCACACCTGGTTAAGCCATGTGGCCCAAACCGCAATGGCCAGTGTCAGCCTCGGGGTCTGCATGCCTGTGCACTTCCAGGTCGGAACATGGAAGAGACAAGACAGAAACTGAAGTGGCTTTACAATACCGTACATGGTTAGGAAAGGGGCAGAGAAAGGCAAATGGGGCCAGGAATGGTATGGACCTCCACAGCAACTGTTGCTAGGGGTTCAACTGGTAGGATTAGCAATATTCTGCAGGGAAATAGGAAGGAGACCTTTAGTCATTTGTAAGACAAAGCAGAAATAATAAAAGGAATGCAGGGTGGAGCAGGCTTAATGTTTTAAGAAATGCTGGCTCCTGGAGGTAGGAAGATGCAGAGTCTTTTGTGAGGCAGTTCCCCGATATGGCGGGCAACCTTTTGAGGCTCCTGTGTCTCTCCTTTTGCTCAACCCCTCCGTAGAGAGAGAGACTAACAGGACAGGCTCACCTCTCAGGTCAAGTCCTACCAGGCTCCACCACATCCCCACAATATCCCTACACACACCTACATGTATTACTACTTCTGAATGTCCTTCCTTTTTTCCTCTTCTCTCTCTGGGTCCATATGGAGTTGGAGTTCAGAGCCCTCTAGTCATCTTCCCCTATCATTTCTCCCCCACTGGGAGTATGGACTAAAATTCTTTGGGGGGAGTTCTGGCTTCTGTAATTGCTTCTCCGCTAGACATGGGTGTTGGCAGGTTGATCCTACCACCAGTCTGTTCTTTCTTTCCCTAGTGGGTTAGGGCTCTGGAGAGGTGAGGTTCAAGGAAACATTAGTGAGGTCATCTTCCCTGGGAAGTCAGGAGGGAATCTTGATAGCATCTGCAACATGGTGGTTAAAAGGATGTAAGATATAAATCAGAACAAAATGATTATGAACAGAACCAATAAGTAGGAATAGAGCAGATGAGAGTAGGGGTATTAGGGTGGAAAGAATAAAGGACATATATTTTAGATATGTTCCTAGGGGTTCATGATTTTCATAGTTTTAGCTTGAGTTTGATAGCATGGAGTTGGACAAAATATATATATATATATACATATATATATGTATATATATATATATATATATGGTCTGAGATGCTGTCAGAGTTGAGAATAGGGCTAGAAAGTTGGATTAGGACAGAGAGTAGTTCCCAATCTTGAAAAAATAATTTATGAATAAAATTATCTGTTTACCCCATCAACCTGATTCAGGGACCATATATGTTTATATTTAGTACAGGAGGCTGTGTAATCTCTGAGTCCCTGTCAGTCTGAGCTCGCAGTACATGGTCACAGCTGGAAATATTTTAGACTGCGCTCATTTCAGGACTAGAGTTCCTTGAATGGCAAAGTAGGATGATCCAGTCTCCCTTTGAAGAGTGAGGCAGTCCCAATCCTCAGAAAATAAACTTCATGTCTTATCATGTCTAAGGCCCTGGATTCAAGCTCCAGCATAATATGGTAGAACCATGGACAGCAAATAGACTCCTGGGATGGTGGAATGATTTTTCGATATCTCTCACTTTGTCCCTCCTTACTTCTTTCACTATAAAAGTATAAAGAATAAAAAATTGATTTGATACCCATTTTCACCTGATACCACCATCTTTTGAGAAATCTTATTAAAGAAAGTAAAAAAATAAAATAAATAAATAAGAGAAGCATTAAGAGATCTTTGGTCAGATGAATGGACCTTTAGATGTAGTTTATTTCACCTTTATGTTAGTTGCTACAATTTATTAGAGACCAAAAAAGCAGTGGTATCCCAAAGACCCAAGTCTCAGCAAGAGAATGAAGTTTGAGATAATGAAATACTGATGAATTACATATATCAAATATTTGAATATATATGAATTTAAAATATTTTAAAATATTAAATACTATATACACATGAATTTCAAAAGATACACACATTTACATGGTAAGAATAAGTTTGCCTTCCTCTTATATCTCCCAAACCCTCCGTTTCCCTCTCTAAAGCAATCACTGTTGCTAGGTTCTTGTGTCTTTTGAGATTAAATTATCTTTAGAAAGATATAGTTGTCCTCAATCCTAAACAGGTAATTGCAATGGCACATTTCATGAATTTTCTATTAATAAAACTGATTTCTGTGACTGTAATGATAAGGATCATGGATTGTTGTATCATGTTTCTCAAAGAGAGAAAGATAGTGTGAGAAGCTGTAAGTATTGCTATATTACATAGTATTGTAAAAGTTATGTGCCCAGATTCTTGTTGTTGCTGTTGTTGTTGTTATTGTTGTTAAAATGTACTGGTGTGGATGTCACATGATTTTCCTTAATTCGCTGCTATCATTCAGATACTCTGTCATATATATATCTGAATGGCCATGTCATTTAAATATCAGCTAGAAGACCGAAGACCACAGTCAATTTCTAGATTGTTTTTAAGGCTCTATGATTGGTGCCCCTCACTGCTCTGCTACTATCGCTATAAAGCAGTGTAGGCAGACTTCCTACCCTATGGACTGTTAGTTCAGCCTTTCTGGTTTCATTTGCTGAACAGTCTAGCAATTTTATCACTGACAGAAATAACACTTATTTTTCTCCACTTAGTGCTCCCAAGCCTCCCCTTACCTGTCTTCTTACTGACAAATGGCATATTCTCTGAAGATATGACTATTGATCATTAGTTGTCCTGGGGGAATACTGTTGTACTACAGGAAGAAATCATCTGTCCTTTGGTGCAAGCCATCTAACAGCTCTGATATGCACAGCCCATGAGCTGATGTATTTGTAGAACCCAGATGTCTCCAAGGCCACATCAAGCAGGCCAGCTGGGTCTCTTTCAAACATAAGGACTTCAAACTCAATTGAACAGTAATGTTCCACTCTTAAAGGCAAGGAGACAGAAATACACACACACAAAAAAAATAGTTTTAAAGCTTATATGGGAGTGATGCTTTGTTGGTATGAGTGAAATTGGTATTTATTAGAACCATTGGCAAAATAAGTAAAAAGTAATAATTTAAAAAATAAAAATGACTCAAAACAATTCTCCAGGCTATAGTGTAGTTAGTAATCTCAGGCCAGGAAGAAGCTGCAAAACAACTAAGTCATCTAAATACCATTTGCTTTTTTTTAGCTGTATTAACTGACTGATTGATTATATAATTTATAGAAGGGTAGGAATACCATGAGATAATGAAATTTACTAGTCCCTGTCATGTCCACATTTGATCAAAATCATGAAGTTGCTAACTTCATTTAGCTCTTGATGAGAAGCCCAAATGAGAATCCTGGAAGCAGTTCTGAGTAGAAATGAAAATCTCCAAGGATGAATAGGCATATTATTCCCATTAAGAAGACATGATTCTGGTATTGTAGTTTCTCTTTTTTTCAGAGCTTCACTACCTAGCAACTTGTACTATGTTTAAAAAAAAAAGTGTCCAAGAATAAACCTGAATCTCCCTTCCATGACAGCCCTTAAAATTATTGTTTGATTAACAGCTCATGCTGTCATAAGGTGTTGCCTAATTATGTACCGATTTTTCACTCAGTATGTAGTGAAGTAATGGTATGGCACATTAGTTTGAGAACAGAGAAATGAATGTCTTTTAATAATAAATATGTCTCCCACATTTCCTTTCCTCCTTCCTGAGTATGCCTCAGTGTATTCTTTGTTTCATTCCTCAACTGGAGTAAATTTTTTCTTAAATCCTCTTCTGCAGCAGAAAACTACTCACTGCTGAAAATGACCACTCAAGATTGTTTGAATTAGCCTTAAGAACATTGTTCTCCATTGTCACAATTGCTGTCAGTAAATTTTGATAAGCATAGCTTTTTTAAAATGGGCTTTCAGTAGCTTGAATGCATTAGAAATTATGAGTGTGTCAGTTGTAATCATTCAAAAAAATCCTTCATTTTTTAATTTTAAAAAATTACATTACTGGCAAGGGTTAGTGGGGAGTTTTGCTTGATTGGCTGCTTCCTCCCATATTGAGAGGAGGCCATTTGATTAGAATAATAATGAGTTCAGAGATCTAGCTGCAGCTAAATTCTCCCCAGTCAAGATTGGTAGCCCTGAATATGATGTGGCTCCATTTCTTTTCTCTTTCTTTCTTTCCTTCCTTCTTTCTTTCTTCCTTCCTTCCTTCCTTCCTTCCTTCCTTCCTTTCTTTCTTTCTTTCTTTCTTTCTTTCTTCCTTTCTTTCTTTTTTAAACAGCTCATCCTTTCTGGAAGAGCTTTCTTTTTTTTTTTTTAAATTTTTGTCATTGTTGGATAGGACTGAGAGAATTGGAGAAAGGAGGAGGAGACGGAGAGGGGAGAGAAAGACAGACACCTGCAGACTTGCTTCACCTCCTGTGAAGCGACTCCCCTGCAGGTGGGGATCTGGGGGCTCAAACCGGGATCCTTACACCAGTCCTTGTGCAATCCTTGTGCTTTGCGCCACGTGCGCTTAACCTGCTACGCTACCGCCTGACTCCCTAATGTGGCTTCTTTTCTACCACTGGATAAGTAGACACTTCTGGCAATAATCACTAACGTACCTGAGTGCAGATGTCCAGATGTAAAAAGGTGAGATTTAGTTACTTTCTTAAAAACTGTTTATTATTTTAAATTTAATAGGACAGAGAGAAATTAAGAGGAAAGTAGAGACAGAGAGTTATCTACAACACTATTTCAGTGCTTCTGAAACTTCCACCCTGGAGGTGGGGCTAGGGACTTGAACCTGAGTCTTTGTGCATGGTAATGGGTACACTCAACTGGGTGTGCCACCACTAGGTGGTTTGAGAACAAAGTTATTTTCAATACAAATAGCTGATTGTGTTCTTGCATAAGACACCTTTACCTCAACTTATGAGTCTTGGGTGGTGAGATACCTCACCCAGTGAGGTACATGACTTACTATGAGTGAGGATCTAGGTTCTAGGTTCAAGCCCTAGCGCCACATGGAATTTAATAAAAGGCACTGAGGGAGTTCTGTGGATGGTAGAGTGGCATTGTGGTCCCCCTCTTCTGTCTGGCTCTCCATCTCTCTTCTTCCTCGCCACTCCCCTGCCCCCACCAAAAAAAAAAAAAGAGAGAGAGAGAGAGAGAGAGAATGAATGCAAAAGTTTGATCAGGGAGACTGCTCAGTGGAAGTGTCATGATGCATAAAAAATAAAAGATATCTACCTGTGTGTCAACAATTATACCACCTATATGTCATCAACTATACTATAAACCATTACCCAGCAGTAAAGTAAGAAGTAAAATAAAATATATGGCAACATCATCACCCTTTGTAGCCAGCATTACAGAACAGCTAATTTTTCCTGCCTGCTATATACTAAAGTTGTCCAATCTTGAGTGGTATTTTTCTTTCCCGCTAGGTTACTATACTGATGCTAGTTTTCTAATCTGTTACAAATCACCATCAATTGAAACATGGCATGGCAATGTTAGAAGTCATATTCAAAATTATTTTTCCTGGCAATACATTCGACAAAAAAAAAAAATCTTTCAGGGTCTGCCTCTGCATGAATCATTTTTGCTCTATTTGCTCATTAATTCAGCTCCTCTAAACACCAGCACAATTTATAGTCTCAACCACCAATTGAACCATTATGCATCAGGAACACATTGTGGCTGAATGTGGTTTATTCTACTTCCAAACTTAAATCATATGTCCCTATATTATAGGGACAGACTACATTTTACTATCCTATCCTCACATAACATTTCTGGCAGGTGGTATAAATAATTCTGTGCTACTTGGTAGATGACATTGGGCCACCTATCTTTCAGAACATATTTGAATGTGCTTCACAGTTTGTTAAAATTGTGTAAGTGACTCATAATCCAGAAAGGATGTCTTTGTTAAATAAGTGATGTCTAGATACTAACAATCAATTCTACACTCAGAATGCAGTAAGATGACCAGCCACTGCCACTTACTATAAGAAACAACTTATATGAGAATTCTAATTTGTATTCATGGAATGGTATGTTTCTAAGTTCTTCTGCTACATAATTACAAAGTGGCTTTATGTTTATTGTTGTTGTGACAAAATATAATTGAACAATGGAAAGTGATAAAGGATCCTGTCATTGTCACAACCTAGGAAATAAAGAGAACTTGCCAGAGCATATGTGTGTATCCAAAACCTCAACTGAATTCATTGTGATGTACATTTCCAGGAACTACTTGTATGGCTAGCATTGCCTGGATATTGTAATTATAACTGGAAAAAACAAGCTGACCCAGTTGCAAATAGATATGTAATAATACTACAAGTGTTGAGAAAAAGATCTAGCTTCCTTCTTAGCAAGTCCTGGTATATTTTCAAACAATATCTACCTTTTGCTGCCTCCTAATGAAATCAGAAGGTGGAAGAAAGGGAAAAGAGAAAAGAATTAGCATGTGAATTTTCTGAGCACCAACTAGGAGTTAAATAATGTAAAGATATTCTCATTGCATCTATTAAGCAATCTATCAGTTATAGATGATTATCAAAACAGTCATTTCCAATGCTATTTACAGTTTAGAAGATTGAGGTCCCAATCTATTAAATGATATCTTAATTCAAACATTAATGGGGAAACATAGTATGTGTTAATATGAAGTATAAGTAATTTTATTTTAGCTTCTATAAACTTCAGGTTGTTCTTTAATTTTTCTAATCTAGTGATTAATATAAACAGGATATATAACTGTAATTAATCATATGTTATTAGTGTCTAGCTGGAAAAGTAGCACAATTTTGTAAAAAAAAGTGATACTTCACTAATAAAGCCTCTAATTATAAAAAGTATACACTCTTCTCATAAAAACATTTTGATTTTTAATCCTTTCTGAATTAGGATTTCTTGGGGTTTTTTTCCTTTCATTTCCAACTCACTATAATAAAAATGCATAGCATAAATATACAATGTATAATTGCAGAAGCAGAAACTCAGAGGAAGAAAGAAGGAAAGATGGGAAAGGAAAAGTAAGCCAAATCTGTCAAACAACTAGTAATGGTCTCCATTTCAGAGCACACATCTTAGTAAAAGTCAGTAGAAATATCAAAAACAAGTTGATAGGCACCTTAACCATAGTAGTCTACAAAATTTATTGCCTTAAATTTCTTCTTTATTCCCTGTATGCATAGTTTCCTCTTCTGTCTACTCATGCTCTTATATATATCCCTGATCAAATGCTTTTCTGCAGTTAATCTGTCAGATCCCTGTCAACAATACATTGAGTCAAACTGCAGAAAGCAGATAGTCCTTAAAAAAGTCTGAATAATGAAGTTTAACTGAGGCCTAGCAAGCAAGTCTTATTTCACACTGTTCAACCAGTCAATGAAGCACAACAATAGACACTTGTCTTTTCAGTACAAATAAGGAAATATATACATATACATATACATATACATATACATATACATATACATATACATATACATATACATATACATATACATATACATATACATATACATATACATATACATATACATATACATATACATATACATATACATATACATATACATACAGGCTTCTGTCAGCAGCTGATGCTCCTATTTGGGGCATATATTAATCAATTTCTGGGAGCCTTTTATAGTACAGTGTCGCTTTCCTTGATACCTAGCAGGAGGAGGGTGAGAAACATATCAAGATATTCCCAAATCTCTGACATTAAAGACAAAAGGTCATGTAGGCAGATGAGAAGATGGCTGAGCCTTGATTCCATGTCCTTGCCCTGTAGGTGGCACAGTGATGATCTCTTGGGCTGTTTCTCTCCTCTCTCTCTCTCTCTCTCTCTCTCTTCCTCTTTCTCCTATTCTTCTCTCATTAAATGAATATTTTAAGAATAAAATCAGTCATTTAATTTGATATTTTAAAAAGCCAGCCTTGTTTCTATTGATGCACAATAAACTGTTACAAACCTTCAATAGTAAACTAATTATATCATAGTTTCCAAAGGTCGGGAGTCAGTCACAACCTGATTGAGTCCTGCAAAAAGGCTCACAAGGCTGCAACTTTGGAACAGCCCACTCAGTTCTAGAGAGTTGATTGCAGGAAAATTGTTCTCAAGCTCTCTCCGGTAGCTCATAGAACCTACGCCTTTCAGCTATAGTCTCCTGCTTCTGACTGTCAGGTGGAGATAATCACTTCTCCTAGAGTTCCTACTTAGGTTTCCACTAATTCTTGTGCCATCAGACTGAATAAGGGCATTTCATTCAGGTCCACTAAGATGAGGTGTCAAAGCACTTTCATAGGTCCTCCCCTAGGCTTTAGGGACAGGATTTTGTGCTGATAGGAAATTCTTAAGAGTGTTGTTGTCCTGGGTTTGTGCCAGTAGCAGCTGTCAATCTGTTGGGATACACATATACACACGCAGAGAGAGAGAGAGAGAGAGAGAGAGAGGAGAGCTCACAGGAAGCAAACTAATCACAGGGCCACCCACCCATCATTACCTTTATCATAGTCTTGGTTAAATAAAGTCACTGGTTATCCTACATCCAGTGAAAAGGAATAGCACAAAGGTGAGAATATGAGGAAATATGAATTACAGCAATTGTTGCGGGAGGAGAACATGTCCCCATAAGCTATCCATCTGAAAATGTTGATTTTGAAAACCAAAAAATGGGGCCAGGCAGTGGCACATCTGGTTAAGCGTACATAGTACCATACACAAGGACCACTCCTACTCCCCACCTGCAATAGGAACACTTCATGAGCAGTGAAGCAGGTCTATAGGTATCTATCCTTCTCCTTCCCTATCTATCTCCTCCCTATTCAATTTCTCTCTGTCATATCAAATAATATTTTAAAAAGAAAGAGAGAAAGAGAGAGAGAGAAAGAGAAAAAGAAAAAATAGCTTCCAAAGGGGTGGTGTAGTAGTGCAGGCACTGAGCCCCAGCAATAACCCTGGAGGCAAAAACAAAAACAAACAAATGACAAAAAAAAAAAAAACGGAACTGGAAGGGATGCACCTAGCTGAGTGCAAACCCAGGCTTGAGCCCCTAGTCCCCATCAGCAGGGCATAAGCATCACAAAAGATGAAGTAGGACTGCAGGTATCTCTCTTTCTATCCTTCTCTACCCTCCCTTCCTCTCTCAAATTCTCTCCGTCCTATCAAGTAAAAATAAAGGAAGGGATAAAGGAAAAGAAAAACAAAAAATGGTCACGAGGAGTGGTGGATTCATCATATAGGCACCAAGCCTACTGTAAACCACCCATATATCTATATATCTATATCTATAGAGATATATATAGAGAGAGATAAGATAGTTATAGATACAGGTATAGTCCAAGATTTAAATCATTTGGTTGGTGGATGATCTAGAAACTAAATGTTATATAAATTTTGGCGTATGCTAAAGTTATGCAGTGAAGCAGGTCTGCAGGTGTCTATCTCTCCCCCTCTCTGTCTTCCTCTCCTCTCTCCATTACTCACTGTTCTATCCAACAATGACAACATCAGTAACAACAATAATAACTACAACAAAACAACAAGGGCAACAAAAGGGAAAAGAGAAAAGAAAATAAACACATTAATACAAAAAATGTGTCCCACTATACGGTCCAGCATTATTTATAATTGTCAAGGAATAAACCTTGTGGATGGGGACCCTAGATTGAACTCTGATCCTTTTAAAACATGATAATATATGAACTCAACTGGGTTTGCCACTCAGCTGAATGGAGTTACTTGCTGAAGCAAATTCAAACCTCTCTAGCTCACTGTGTTAAAATATTAGTATCTTCACTGATATGATATCAAAGTAGGGAGTTGCTTTGTTGCTTTGCATAGTGAAATAATCACCATTTCTGCATGCAAAGGAGTAACAAAAGTCTCTTTTTACGTAGGTCTTCTTTAAAATTATCACAATGTTTATATTCAGATACCTCTGCACACCTTCAGCTTTAATTCATTTTACATAATAATTATTTGTAGCAGTTGTAATTTGACAAGCCTAATTTAGGAAACAACTATCATGCTCATTCCAAACAGATACCTATTTATCAAATCTAGAGATCATAGACTTTATCATATCAGAAAGGTCTTGGTTAAAGTCCCACTGCCATTTTAGGTCAGTTAATCTAATTAGATCTGGGTTGGTTTTTTTCCCACCTATTAAAGAAGAAGAATGAATATTTCACCTTGCAAAAGTTCAGTGAATCCATACCTACATATTCAATATGTCAGAACACAAAAATGGTGAGTTTTTTTTTCATTATAAAATGGAACTCTCATTACTTTATCTCCTGCAGGAATAATATCACAGAAACATGATTAAATAGCAAGGCCTCGGTTTTTATTGAGGTCAAAAACAAGAATTATATGAAGAATTCTTCTGCATTAATTCTCTGCAAAACAACCATTTAAAGACTATCTTTACACCTTGAAAGACCCTAACAATTTTCCTTGGAGCCTGGCCATGAATATTACCCATATGTATGACATATTTTCTGTTTAATGCTATTTTATAGGGAAATCTGACCAGCTCATCATATTTCCCCTTGAAGACTCAGGTTCATTCAAACCAAGTTCTTTTTGCAGGGTCAGCTTCAACAAACTTACTACTTCCCAACTTCAGGTGCTCACAAAAGACTTTGGGATCATCTGAAAAGGATCCCTTAGCAATTATCTATTTACTTAACTATTCAGGGTCCTCTTTGACATATTAAAAAATATTTTTTAAAGAACATTTGTTTCATAATCACCCGAGAAAGACTATTAAGATTTGATTTTGGTGCCCTAAATAATTATTTGCAATGATTCTTCTTCTATTGTGACATATATTGGGACAGTTTTGCTTTAGGCTATGAGCAAACTTCTGAAAAGTTGGAAGTCAAGGGAACAAAGATAAATCAGAATTCCAGAGGATTTTAAAGAAATCTTTTTTCTCTTATAAAAAATTTTCCAAAGTGGGGCCAGGGGTTGGCTCACCTGGTTGAGTGCATATGTTATAGTGCATAAAGACCCAGGTTCAAGCCCTCACCCCATGTCTACCTGTAGGGGGAAAGCTTCATGAGTGGTAAAACAGGGATGCAGATGTCTCTTTGTCTTTATATATATATATTCTGCCTCCTTTCAATTTCTGAGTGTTTCTATCCAATAAATAAATAAAGATAATTTTAAAAAAATAAAAATTTTTCAGTTACTATAGTAAATATGTCCTTAGTAGTTTCTAAGTATTTTCTTTAATATATACTAAACACTTAAATTGTATGTATAAGTTAATCAGCAGCATTATAAGCTTGGCTTAAGCTTTAAGTTCAATTCCACCATTATAGAACTATACAGAAGACGGAAGTTTCAGTATGTTACTTCATTGGGTGTATATTCTAGATTTTCTTTTCTTTTAACAGTTAAGATTTCAAACAAAATACTCAGCCAGATATTTTTTCTTATCAAAACACCTAGACTGATCACAAGAAAGCTCAAAATTATCTTAGGTCACTCTTAATAAAATGTCAAAATAGTAATTCTCATCAAAAGGAGGAATATACAGACTTTTCCCTGACCACAAATGTCAGTGTCCACCACTATATTTTCTTTTGCTGCTATAACATATTAGCATTAATGTAGTGATGTAAAATAAAACAAATTTAAAAACAATAAAATAAAATAAATATATTACCTTATAATTGTAGTTACCTGATTGGAAGTAAAATTAAAGAAAAAAGTAAGAGAGACAGTATTTCTTCTGGAAGTTCTAGTAGAGAATATATGTCCTTATATCAGTTTTCTGTTCCATTTCACATGTTCCTTCTCACTGCTTATGGCACCTTCCTCAGTCTTCAAAATTATCAGTGAAGCACCTTCAAATTTCTGACTATCCTGCCCACCCCCACTCTCCTTAATGAGTCCCATTGTTTTTTGTTTGTTTCTTTGCTAGGGGTCTGCTTCAAATATCCAGACAACTCTTACTGCTAACTCTTTAACTTAATCAAAAACAACCCCCCCCCTTTTGCCATAGAAGATAGCATATTTCACAAGTTCTGGAAATTAGGGTGTCACCATCTCAAGGCCACCATAATTCTGTTTACCTCCACTATCAGAGTTATCTGAGAGTCAAAGGAAATGAATAAAGGGGATATGTAGATGGGAAAAAAATTCAGGGGATTCAAAAATTCGTTATAGTTATGCACACCTCTCTCTGTAAAGAAATATTAGAATAGAAAAACTTAGTGTGTATGCATGTGTGTAATGACTTTTGAGAAATAACTTGGGTTTCTTATTTGTACAATCAGTTTTGTGGCACCTTAAAGTAACTCAGTTGTTGTGGCAGAGAATTAATTAATTAGAGAGCATTAGAGTTCAGTTGTTTTTTTTTGTGTGTGTTGTTGTTTAGTTGTTTGTTTGCCCTCATTACTTTGCCCTACTTTGTCATAGAATTTTCCTTCCTAGAAAATTCAGGGCATGTAACTCCCCCTTTCCATTCAACTGTGAAACTGTTAACTGGGCAATAGTGGGACTGAAGTTTCCCTTAAATGATTCTGACACTCCTCAGAAGCAAGAACATTGATCACCTTTAATCTTAATAGGTCAGAACTAATTTCTGAAGACCCAAAGTGTCCTTAGCTGGAAAGGAAATAAATTATAAAAAGCACCAAATCAAATCCACAGCAGTAAACATAAGCTCCAGAGAATAGAAGTCATGTCTTAACCAAACAGATGATCAGTAATGATTAATGCCTTTGGCATAAATTTCTCTCTGGAAAACTATTTAGATATTTTAGTTATGTAGTACTAACATGAATTCAATCATCCTCATCATTCTCTTTTTCTCCAAACCTACTTTATTTTTTTTATTAACTCTATCCAATGAAATTGAGAGGGAGAGGAGATAGAAAGAGAGAAAGAGGGTGACAGAGAGACACCTATAACACTGTTTCATCACTCCTTTCCTCTTGCAGGTGAGGATCAGGTGTTTGAACCTTGGTCCTTATGCATGGTAATACATACACTTAACCAAGTTTGTCACCACCTGGTCCCCAACTTCTACTTTAATATTATATGAATTCATGTGATTAAAAACTCTGAACCACTGTAACTTTTTGTAATTCAAAATAAAATCAGATTAGGTCCAGTTTGGTTTGCCCCTTATAAAAAATCATTTTATTTCTTCATGATCAGTTATTCATCAGTAATCCCCACCTCATTCTTCATAAGGACTTTTTTATTCTGAGCTACTATTAAGAGATCCCAGTACTGCTACTGCTATTTAACATCTTTTCCAGGACATTAAATAGTAGATAAAAGGGGGGAAGCTTTGGTGTATTGCACAGAGTAAAAGACTCTGTGGTGGGGATGGGGGTGGGGGGAGGGGTTCAGGTCCTTGAACATGATGTCAAAGGAGGACCTAATGGTGATTGAATTGTTACATTGAAAACTGTGAGGTGTTACACAGGTATAAACCATTAACTGTGAAGTATAAACCATTAACCCCCAATAAATAAATTTAAAAAGGAGGGGGACATAAAATTCCACAAGCTATTGCCAAACTGCTCTTCCCAGTAACAGGCTCAATGGGACTGTAAATGGGAAAGGGAGGTTACCGAAACCAATTCCCTCAGATAAAAACATGATCGTGATTTGTTTAAAATCAGAGTTCACTTTTGGAACTCAATAATGCAATCAATTAATATTACCACTTTTTCTTGTGGATATTAACCACTTTCAGATAGATGAGTGGGAATTAGCCAGGCGCAACTTGCTCTGCAGAGAAGTTTTGGTAAGATCCAGAGACAAGTTGGTTATCACAACCCCAAGAGTGCTACTGGTATCTAGGCCATATAAACAAAGTGGCATTGCATTCACAACAGGCCACTTAGCAAAAATGTATCCAGCTCAAATAAAAAAAGCCAAAAAAAACTTGAATCTATTATCTCAAAATCAAATTTGTACTTGTATATTAAAGTAAGCCTTCCCACTATATGTGTGCCTTACTTCACAGAAGCAATGTGATATAACATGAAATTTAAAAGTCCTAGATATAGCTTTGAGAGTTAGCAGTCCATGGCTTAAACTGAAATCTACATTTAGATGAGTGAAAAGTAGCAGGGGGGATAGGGAGGAGGAAAGGTAGTTTGCAGTTAAACAAAGTATGAAGAGCAGCCCCAGTGGAAGAATCTGGTTCAAGCCCCCAGCTCCCCACCTGCAAGGGGGAGGGGGTGGGGAGATGGGTGGGGATAGCTTCCCAAGTAGTAAAGCAGGCCTGCAAGTGTCTATCTCTCTCCCCCTCTCTACCTTCCCTCCCCTCTCATTTTCTCTTGGCCCTATCTAATGGAGAGCAGTGGACTGGTAGTGCTGGCACAGAGCCCCAATGATCACCCTGGGGTCACAAAAAAAAATTGAGAAGCAAGGAAGACTAGTTAGGAAACTCCAGTAGCTACAGAAGAAGAGCAGAGAGGCACTTATCTGGATACAGAAATTATTATTATTATTTTTTATAGATTTTATTTATTTATTCATGAAGAAGGAGAGAGAGAGAGAAAGAACCAGACATTACTCTGGTACATGTGCTGCCAGGGATTGAACTCAGGACCTCATGCTTCAGAGTCTGATGCTTTATCCACTGCGCCACCTCCTGGACCACTGGATACAGAAATTATTAAAAAACTATGGGGGCAACCTGCTTTTTCATGAGTGCAAGCAGTTCATGGTAACTGGAATTTGTACAATCAAAAACTCATATTCATACTTGAAGGAATCATGTTAATGGGGATAAGCCAGAAAGAAAAGGGTGGATATGGAATGATTTCACTCCTAAACAAAACCTAAGAAACAAAAACAGAGAGAAGCACAAAGTGAATTTTGGACTGGGTTTTGTGTATTGCAACAAAGCAAACAACTCTGGGGAAAGAGTGGGAGGGGACATTGAGATCTTGGTGCATGATAGTGAAAAAGGACCTAAGTTGGAGGGGTGGGGAGAGTGTTTTGCAGACACCTGTGATAGCGAAATGAGAAATATTATCCATGTGTCAAAACTATACTGTAAATTATAAAAAAAACCCCAATAAGTAATAAGAAAAAGAAAGAAAGAGGAGCTGAGCTGTTACAGCCTGAGTTAGTATTTGTACTTTCCTTTGAATTCACAT
This sequence comes from Erinaceus europaeus, assembly GCF_950295315.1. Classification (NCBI taxonomy): domain Eukaryota; kingdom Metazoa; phylum Chordata; class Mammalia; order Eulipotyphla; family Erinaceidae; genus Erinaceus; species Erinaceus europaeus. The sequence goes on from NC_080163.1 coordinate 96,108,284, forward strand.
AATCACATATCTAAGTACCTCTACCAGATCCAAGGTATACCTGCTTCTTGTTGTTTAGTTGATCAAGTGTTAGCTTTCTTTTTTGTCCTTAAAATAAAAGAGTCACCTCAGTACTTGTAGGGAAATTTTGAGGATGTGGTTGAGCTTGACAGGGTTTGATTTGAGGGGACATCCATCCTGTCAGTCCCTCTCTCTCTACTGGAGGTCAAATGAGAAGGGACACACCCCCCAAGGTTTGCCTCATCTTATCAGACTCCCTGCCTCACAAAGCACCCTGCATTGCTGATACTATGGCCTGCTTCCTCATTATCTGCATAATCATTCCATTCCTTTGATCTATCTTCTTTCTACCCTCAAGATCCTCCCTGCCCACAGGGTATTATTAATCCTATCAGGTAAAACCCTAGCAACAGTTACTAAGGAAGTCCCTACCTTTCCCAGACCCATTTTGCCTTTCTCAGCCCCTTTCCAAACCATGTCAAGCTATTTCTGTTTCCGACTTGCCACTTACAGGTCCAACTCTTAAAAGCCTTGGCTCTCTGATGAATAAAAGATTGCATCACCTCACCGCCACCAGCTCCATTCCTGGGTCATCTCTCTTGAGTTGCTGAGTGAGTAGCAGCCAGTTGCAATCTCTCCAACCCAGAGAGTATGCACCTGAGAAGAGGCACCCCCACACTAGTCCAGGAAGTACTATTTATTCCCTGTTTTTTTGTTATTTAAATCACAGGTCTATACCTCTTTTCCTTTGCTTCACCTATGTAAACCTTACTCATCTAATTCAACTTCCTGAATTCTCCCTTTCATAATCATTACACCATCTATACCAGCCACCTTGAATGAATGAGACCTACTTTGAGGAATCAACTAGCTTCTCATTTTAAAATTATCTATATCTCTGCTGACATCACGAACTATAAGACCCCAAGTTATACCTTTCTCCCCAACACTCATACTATTACTCATTTACCTCATGCTAAAAAGTAAACATTATATGTGTGATGCTTCTTATGCTGAGAGAACTCCCGCCCCCAATATACACACAGGCTGTTGCATTACATTTGTATGATGTCTTATTTGCTCATGGCTTGTTTAAAGAGATGCACTGCATTTGCACCACTGACCTAATTAGTTACTTTTTAGTATTATTTCCCTTTAAAAACTTTACTTTTCATCTACTCTCATTGTAATGTGATAAGTAGAAAGGGTAATTTCTGACCCAAACACAGGAACTTAGTTTAACACAAATTTTGAGAGATAGGTAGAATTTGCAAGGCTAAATGATTGCTAGGAAGTAACTGGGGGGATAGCAAGTCTCTCCTATAGGGAAGCCTTTGCAAAACTCTAGCCATGCAGGATTAGCCTGTCTACAGAGAGCAGAAAACATCAACGTCAGGTCTGTCTCCATTTGCAACACACTGACGGAGTGTGTTTCCCACCATGGGGTGGACTACATCAACTGTGAAAATGATCTTGAGACCATGGAAGGCACATCATTAGCACAGAAAATATATATATCTTTACTTCAGCTCAAGGAGATATAGGCCATTTACATGAAGATAAAAAGAACCAAACAAAAGAATTACAGTAGAAAATGTGTTGCTAGACTATCAGTATAGAAGACATAATGCTGCCCTTTATCATGAGTTGTCATGCCAATGACAGCCTATAAAACTCCGAGTGCTCCACCAGTCAGCACTCATCACTTTCTACACCAACTTCTGCCTTGGCAGATGTTTGGCACGTTTTAGGCATAAGATTTATTGCCTAATATATCAAGACTGTTCAGGAAACAATGATTTTTTTTTCTTGGTAAATTACAAATGAGGCTCCTTGCACTTCTTATTAGTGGCACCTGTGTGTGTGTGTGTGTGTGTGTGTGTGTGTGTGTAGGTGTGTTTGTATGTGTGTTCTCCAAGAAACACTATATATTTACTTCTTGGTAAGAAATCTGAGTAGTAATTTCTATTCTTTTGCCTTCACAAGAAAGAGAAAGTTATGCAATGCTGTTGAATATAAATGCAGTCATCCAGCATCAGTGTTTTTCACTTTTTACTATCATGGAAAAAAAAAACTGTAGTGGAGGTTATTGGCAATTTAAAGGCCATATCACTTCATTTTGCCTCCCATTTTGCAAATACATTTTACATTCTCTTGGGAATTTCTCCTAAATTTAGGAGATTTCTAGCAAGACAGAAGGTTGGAGCCCTGTACCCAGCAAGTAAACAAAATTTCCTGGAAATAGCATTACCCATTTTTTAACTTTAAAAATTTTTTCATTTAAGTCAAAAGATTTCTTCCAAATTCTTGACTTGAGAAATCAGTCTAGAGAATTAATTTCTTGAAATTCAGTCAATTTGATACAAACTTCCATAAATTAGATGTGATTACTTAGTATTTCTTTTTCATTATTATTTAGAAAAAGGAAACACTGACAAAACCATAGGATAAGAGGGGTACAACTCCACACAGTTCTCACCACCAGAACTTTATATCCCATGCCCTCTCCTGATAGCTTTCCTATTCTTTAACCCTTTGGGAGTATGGACCCAAGATCATTGTGGGATGCAGAAGGTGGAAGGTCTTGCTTCTGTAATTACTTCCCTGATGAACATGGTCGATCCATACTCCCAGCCTGCCTCTTTATTTCCCTAGTGGGGCAGGGTTCTGGGGAAGTAGGGCTCCAGAACACATTTGTGGGATTGTCTGTCCAGGGAAGTCTGGCTGGCATCATGCTGGCATCTTGAACCTGGTGGCTGAAAAGAGAGTTAACATAGAAAGCCAAACAAATTGTTGAGTAATCATGAACCTAAAGGCTGGAATAGTGCAGCTGAAGAATTGGGGGGGGGGGGTCTCCAGTTTCTAGATAGCTAGTAGGCATATTTTAATTATATTCCAAAAGGCCTTTTTTTTTCCTCCTGAGCCTGAAATTTTATCACATCAAATAAGTGTGGTTTACAGTCAACAATATTTATATTTTTCCCATGTTTGGGAGCTACTGTCTTCCCTTATCTAGCTTTTTGGTCCTTTTTCCAACCATGACATCATCTCCCCAGACAATAACTTGGATCCACCTGCATATCAGATTTCATGCTCAGGGGAAAGAAAAAGAAAAAAAACAAGTATAGCCACAGGCCCTTTGGAATATAACTACAATATGCATAACCTGTTTTTAAAATGACTCCTTGGCACATTTATTAAGTTGAAATGAAGTACATATAGCAAATGCTAGGCTGTTGTCTTACCTTGGGAGAAAAGTGCATTTTAGAGTTTGGTGGTAAATAGGCAATTCATTTTGACATAACGAGAAAAAGTGATGTTAACAGCCAGAGGTCATAGAAAGCAGAGATGGAAAAGACCTATTAGATCATTTTCTTCATTCCCTGGAGAAAAGGGCCAAATTATATTTCATAGTGCTTGGTCCAGTTTAGCTTTCAATTACTCAAGCAAGGGGCTTTCAGCACTTTCGACTTTTTATAAGACCTGTATCTTTCTTCATGACCCCAGCCGGAATGGATATATCAACAAAGTATGAATCTTTGTCATAATTAACCCTGCAGGTGACCACAAAAGTACTTTGTGCTTACAACTGGACCCTCGTGACTTCGAATCCATTTTCTCTTCTCTGTCAGTGAACTTCAAAATAATTTCTTTGGTAATAACTCTTTGTCCTTTCCCAGTCTCCCTCCACATTCATAGTTTTCTCAGCATATCCCTCCTTTCATTCTGAATCTAAACCAGAACTATGTCTTGGCAAAAGATTTCCTTTGCAACAAAACTCCTGTCTATTTCCAATGTTGTTGATTATTATGGACAAATTCCTAAAGATATCTAGAATGAATTAATAGAAGGATAGAAGCCAAAGAGAATGGGGTAGTTAGAGATTGCAAACCCAGATTGTTTCATTACAAAATCTCACCCCAGAAAAAAAAAATATGGAAGAAAGGGTGAGACAGAAAAGGTTTGCTTTTTAAGATGAGGGTTAAATAACACAACATTTTTTTCTAAAAGATAGTATGACTCAGCAGATAGATGACAAAATGAGAATGTAGAAACTACTTTTCTACTCTTTATTCCTATGAATTAGATTTTCTCATTTAGATTTCACAGAGAAGTATCACTTAGGGGTAAGGGGCAGCTAGCATAATGGTTATGCAAAGAGACTCATACCTGAGGCTAGAAAGTCCCAGGTCCAGTCCTCCTCACCACTATAAACCGGAGTTAAACAGTAAAAAAAAAAAAAAAAAAGAGAAAAGAAAAAAGTTATCATGCGGTATTTGTTTTTCTGTTTGACTTATTAACAATGTTTTTGCTTGACTCTCAGTTGGAAAATGCATAATGATTTTTCCACCTTGCCATAATTATACATTGCTAGTGTAGTTGACTAGCTCCCTGTATTAAGTTTTCTCATACTAAAATATTCTTGGAAAAATACACTGGTATATGAGGGGATATTTCCCTTCTGACATATAATCTCTGATATTTATTGACAGTTTTCCAGACACTGTTTTATTGTAAGATCTTAGGCAAATTTCTTAACTTTTCTGACCCACTTTTTCTTCACCTGTAAATAAGTGTCATTTTTCTAATGTACAAAAGGAGAGCCTGAAATTGAAACATTGATATATCTTAGAACAGTGTTTAGGAATACCACATGCATTCCATAGATGTAGACATAAATATTCTTACATCCACATAGTACTATATCTTCTGTTGGTGCTTTTCATTCAAGAATATGAAGCACATTTTCAGTCCTCTTAACATTTTCTTTTAACATTTTAAACTAAGACATTTTCTTATATGCTCCCTTTCTTTTCCATTCTTTGGTGATATTATCTAAAAATGGAAAATTTTGAGAGAACATACTTTTAGCAGGTCAGTTTTCCTCAACAGGGGCAGACAGCCCATTTCCTGCATGCCTCCTCCTATATTGCAGTACACGATTATTGTTAGACACTGGAAGTTTCTGCAGCCTTGGGAACAGAACCAATTCCCAGATATTTAATTTAGTTCTGGTCTCATCTAAATTGAAATTTTGACATGACATTTTTTTTTTCACACTAGCTGTTTAGAAGAATTCTTTCCAATTTGTCTTTATTTATTGTGAAGTCAAGCCAAACCCCAGAGGTCTTTATGCCTGTTTGGGCAGCTGTAGGTGACACTATTCAATCACTCACATTTGTGGTAATTTGAGACTAGGGACTGTATAATTCCACCCAGGTAACACTCTCATTTAGCAATCCTGAGTTGATACTTTTAAGAAAACTGGAAAAAGCAAAAATGGCTTTTTAGTATCCACGTTTGAATTCAACTAGGATTTTTTTTGTGTGTGTGGCTAGAAATAAGTGCAGTAAATGGACTAATTTCAAAATACATTATATATGCTTCTAATTAATACCAATGCTGGTTTATGGTACTTGAGAATTTTTGTTTTGGTATCCTTCTTAAAATTTGTACTTTTTACTCAAATAAAGATCAATTTCTCTTTTTCTCAGGTTTCCTGACTTTTTTTTTTTTATAAATCACTTTGACTTTTCTAAAAATGTTGTCTAACTTAATTTTAATCATTTAAATTCTATCTAGGTTGCTGATTTGATACATGTTGCATTTGGCTTTACTGAGAGGCTGTGGTTCCACCTTATCTAATAGTCCTATAGCTGTGACTTAAATTACCTTGTAATTGTTTGTGTCCTTTGTTTTCATTTCCTGTGTTAGTTTTTGTCTTAGAAAAACAAGTAACATAGAGTCATTGATTATTTTTATGGGGAAAATTTACTCATTTCCAGTGTTTAGAAATGGCCATTCCAATGTTTAGAAATGGCCATTAAGAGTCAAACCAACCTCAAAATGCTATTTATCCAAACTATGAGTATGTGTACAGGAACAAATAAGTCAATAATCAACAGTAGCATTAATGTTGGAATATAAAACAATTAGTCAATAAATCTTATAAGCTTGTGTTCAGCAAAGCAAATTAAGAAACTATTGGGGAGTCGGGCGGTAGCATAGCGGGTTAAGTGCACATAGTATGAAGCACAAGGACTGGCATAAGGATCCCGGTTCGAGGCCCCGGCTCCCCACCTGCAGGGGGGTTACTTCACAAGCAGTGAAGCAGGTCTGCAGCTATCTTTCTCTCCCCCTCTCTATCTTCCCATCCTCTCTCCATTTCTCCATTTTTCTCTGTACTATCCAACAACAATGACATCAATAACAACAATAATAATAATCACAACAACAATTAAAAAAAAAAACGGGCAACAAAAGGGAAAAAAAAAAACAATGCTCTCCAGGAGCAATGGATTCCTGGTGCAGGCTTTACCAAGCCCCAGCAACAACCCTGGAGGCAAAAAAAAAAAAAAAAAGAAAAAAGAAACTGTTGAAGTGGCATGAAATTTATGGTGTTTTTGTCCTTAAGGATTTTGGTGGTAGAGCACACATACACTGTTTCTTTTGGTGTTTTTTTGTCTTCATCAAACTTATTTTTACAAGTACGACTCATATCTCAAGATAAATTACCTATGAAATGTGTGTTTTGACAGACTTAGAGATTAAAGAAGCCATTGAAAGATAAACAGTGAATTTTCTAGTAAGAACAGCAAGATGGTTAAAAACTATGTCATTAAATATGGGAGAGGGGGTAAGTTAACTAAGATAACTGTGTACAGCGTACAATTTAGCTTTCTGATACAATTGATAACGAAACAAGGAGGTTAAGCAAGGGTAGAAGTTTGCTAGCTGCTGCCTGCAGGTCACATGCCCAAGATTAGAGGAAATGAGAAACACTGACCGGAAGTGGCACTGTGGGGTAAGGGAGGACCAAAGTTGCCTTATGCCTCTGAGTTTTCTTGGGCTACAGAAGTAATAAAAACAGCATCAGACAGAGAAAGGGGAAAAAAATCAATTTAATAACAGAAGTGTGGAGACTAACTGTAAGATGAAGCAGACCAAGGATATATATATTCTGTGCTAAGAGATCTGAGGCATCAAGGAAGAGGAGGAGGAAACAGGTGGTGGCACACCAGCTGAGTGCACATATCACTATGTCAAGGACCCGGGCTCAAGCCTTGGGTTCCTACCTACCATTAAGTAGTTTCACAAGTGCTAAAGTAGAGGTACAGGTGCTCCTCTTTCTCTCTTCTTTATTATCTCCCTCTCCTCCATTCAGTTACTTGAAATCCTATCCAACAAAAAAGTAAAAAATGACTGCTGAGAGCAATGGATTTGTGTAGGCATCTAATAATCCTGGTGGCAGTAATTTTTTTAAAAAACCAAATCAAAGAAAGAAAGAGGAGGGGGAGACTTCACAGGACAAAGAAAGAGTGACTTCACTTTTTACTCTGAGAGTTTAAAGTTTTAGATTTGTTTGTTTCTACAGGTAGAGAGGGCATGTTCACTAATAAACCTACTTTGATGATATGATACCCCCCCCAAACAAATTTTACCATTTCATGAAAATTAAGGACAGTGATTGCTTCACTGGTTAGGAGAAAGATAATGGACTGAGAAAAGGATAAGAGCTTTTTCTCTGTCTACAAGCCTTTCACTGTTCTTACCTTAAAATATTCTCTATTATTTCATTTAAAGAACAAGATTCATTTATTTGAAGAGAGAGAGGACATGGTTAAAATTTTTGCTGCATTACAGTATATACAGCTCTACCACTGAGCCACCTCCCCAGTAAACAAAGAAAAACTTGGACTGAGCTTGGTGTATTGCACCAAGGTAAATGGCTCTGGGGATGGAGTGGGGCCTGTGGGGAGCATTGGGATTCTGGTGCACGAAGTGGGAAAGGACATAAGTTGGACATGATAGTGTTTTGCAAACATCTGCCATGGGGTGATGAGAAACTGTATTCATCTATCAACAACTGTACTGTAAACCATTAGCCACCCCCACCCCACAAATTGATAGATATAAAAAGAAAACTTCTGAAAATATCTTAGTTTTCAGTTTAACTGCTTGTGATTACAGAATTAACAACTTCTGCGCGAGTTGGGCATTAGTGCAATAAGTTAAGCGGACATGGCACAAAGCGCAAGGGCTGGCATAAGGATCCCGGTTTGAGCCCCCGGCTCCCCACTTGTAGGAGAATCGGTTCACAGGCAGTGAAGCAGGTCTACAGGCTTCTTTCTCTCCCCCCTCTGTCTTCCCCTCCTCTCTCCATTTCTCTCTGTCCTATCCAACAACAATGACATCAATAACAATAATAATAATAACCACAACAACGATGGGGGGAGCAACAAAAGGGAAAATAATAGCCTCAGGAGCAGTGGATTCGTGGAGCAAGCACTGAGCCCCAGCAATAAACGTGGAGGGAAAAAAAAAAAATATATATATATATATATATAGATGGGGGGGCAGGTGGTAGTGCAGTGGGTTAAGTGCACACAGTGCAAAAAGCAGGGACTGGCACAAGGATCCTGGTTTGAGCCCCTGTCTCCCTAACTGCACAGGGGTCAATTCGAAATATAGGCACTGAGCCCCAGTGATAACCCTGGAGAAAAAAAAAAAGAATATAGATGAGTGAGAAAAAGTTTCCTTAATTAGTTTATATTACAGTAAGGGAAAAGGAGTTCTCAAGGCTTGTCCTATATAGTTTAAATCCTGAAACTTCAATTTTCTTTGATATTTTTATTTTACTCAGATAATTTCTTTGTTCTATATTGAAAGCATTTGTCATTGTCAGTATTCTTTCATTACAGAATATTTGACAATTAGTAGGCAGGGGAGAGGGAAGATATTTTGTAATCGGGAGTCTTTTGATAAAAAACAAAACAAGAGAAAAAAAACCATCAATTTCTTTCCAAAACTGGATAAAAATATAATTGATAGGGCCAGAGAAATAGTTCACTTGGATAATGTGTTGCTTTAGTGTGTGCATATCCCAGGTTCAAGTCCCTATACCCCACATTCAAGGAAGCCTTGGTCCATGGTCTCTTTCACTTTCTCCTATCATCTATCTATCTATCTATCTATCTATCTATCTATCTATCTATCTATCATCTATCTATCTATCTACCTATCTATCTATCTATCATCTATCATCTATCTATCTACTGTCTTATCTATCTATCTACTATCTTATCTATGTACTATCTATCTACTTGTCTGTCTCTATCTCCTCCTTCCCTGTCTCTGTCTCTATCATAAACATATACACATATATGTATACAAATGCTATATAGTAGCAGTCATTCATTTCAACTTTAGCTTAGAGAGGGGACAATTTGGTATATTATGGCTTTCACAGTGATTTTGTGTTTGTCATATTCTATCATGATCATAGAGTGACCTTGTCTGACAAGGACGGATCTCTTAAGACTGTCATGCCTTGTTAAGAAAATAAGATAGTCTTAGTTGTGAACACCAAACCAGTCTGCAACATTAGGAATTGTTTTTCTGTTTGTTTGTTTGTTTTGTTTTGTCTTTTTCTTTTTCTTTCTCAACTGTATCTTTGAATCAGAATCCTCTAAATGAGGTTGGCTGCTAATGTCTTTTAAGTACCCTTTAATCTTTAGGAATCTTTTCCAATTCTTTTCTCCCTTTACATTTTATTTGTTAAAAAAAATCAAGTTATTTTCCTACCTTCCTATAGTTTAGATTTTGCTGATTATAGCCCTGCATCGTTTAACATATTTTTCAATCCTTTATTTTCTATAAATTGGTAGTTAGATCTAAAGGCATGTTCAAAATCAGATTCAATGCTTTTGGCAAGAATCATTTATAATGTGTTCTTTCATCAGAAGGCACATAATAGGTGATCCTACTTCCTTTTGTGAAGTTAGCAGCCTTTGATGGCTTGATGCATTAGTTCGTTAGAGGTTGTAAAAGGATGACATCCTAATTCCATCTGTTTTTTGTATTAGCTGGAATGTATTTTTTCTATTTATTTAAGTTTAGAGTCCCCAGCTATTTCCCAGATGACTTAAATTGCTTTGCATATTAAAAAGAATGGAAAATAAGGACGTTCAGAGCTAGAACCTAGTTGTAATCATAATAGAAGCAATTGAATATGGTTTTAGCAATTCTGTTGCCTTCCTGGTTGAATTTTTGTGTGTGTGCTCTAGAGATAATGTGAAATGTCTATATTTGAATGCTATCAAAAGGGACAGCTTTAGTGTGGTCAACCAGACACAAAAATACTGTTAATTTCAGGAATTCAACTAAAGACTTAAGTCTGTATATTTCTCTTGTGTAAAAAAAAAGAAAGAAAGAAAAAATATATATACATGTGAAAAATCTCTAAAGACCTTGTTGTGTAGGGAGTCACCTTTAATAATATCACAGTGGATATATAGGTATATGCATATGTATATAGATAGCCTACATATGCCAGGATGAATAGAAGGATATCAAGACATTCTGATTGTGAAAAAAACTTCTTGGCACTGTGATAAAGTTTCAAATTACACAGAATACTTAAGAGTTGGACTTAGTTGTAAATTTCTGTTGTATATGAATTAATCAGAAACCTTAAGATACGTATATTTCTATGTTTTTATAATCTCTTTCATTTCAAATTCATAGTAAGGCATCACCCATAACAACTAGCATATTTTCTGTATGATCTTAAGGCCATGTCCTACTATGTTCTCATAATACCAAAGTATGAACATCAAAGAAACTTCAATTCCTGAGGTATTTAAAGATGGAAATCCATATCTTCAGATCAGTCATGTCTAGGCACCTCCTTTTCTTCTCTTGAGATGTAAATTAGGGAATTCAAAGGTGATAGAAAGAACAGAACAACAGGGGGCAAAGCTTTAATAATTGCTGTGAATGGAAGCAGCTGTGTGATCTTTGGTGAGTCCTCACTTGGAACACCTTGGCCATATTCTATAGTACTTGGCCACAAGACTTCCCATTTGGGATAAATCCCTGGAAGGTAGTTTAGAAAATGCCTGATTGTAAAACATTAATTCCCCAATAAAGAAATTTTAAACAAAGAAAATGCCTGAAATTTATTACTGTATATTTTTAATATAGTAAACATAACTTGTTGAACAGGCTCAAGTCTTTGATAACCTTACAATGCTTCAAAGTTATGATTTGACATCAGTGACAGACTTATAGACAGGAAACTGGAAAAAAAATAAGTCGCTATATTTACCAAAGTCTATTGAATTTACTTGTTTCACTAGTCCTCTGACATACACCAGTTTCTTTTGATTTAACACTTGTGTTCAAAAGTGAAACTACCCAAAGAAACACACACACACACACACACACACACACACACACACACACACACACACACAATCAACCATTAGGATGCATTTTGAGAAAAAAATAATCACTTGATAGAACTAGATATATTCTATCTACCTAGTAAAACTTATCACAAAATCATAGAATTAGAAGTAATATTTAAGATCAACTAATCAAATTCCCTCCTTATAGCCAGCTAAGGAAAGTTAGTTTAAATGGTGTCAGGTGGCTTACCCAATGGCTCACAGCCAGACAGCCATAGCTAAAGAAGTCACACCCTTGACTTTATTATTTTTTGGTGTTTTTTTTTTTTGCTACCCTAAGCACTAAAATGAATGACTGAATACAAAGATGTATTTTCCATATAAGTTTATGGAGCATAAATAAAATCCTAGAGAAATACAGTCAGAAAATTATAAAATTTACTGTCCATAGTACTAAAGCCTAATAAAGACCCACTGCCCAGAACCACAGAAAAGCAAATTCTGTCATTCCAGCTCTTTCATGAAGGGAAACTGCATTATTGCTACTGGAGCTCACAATCAGAGGCCAAAGTGTATTAACTCAAACCGACTCCTGTCCTCCAGGGTGTGACAATCTTTTATACAGGTGGAGATTGGGGAGGGCTAGAAAGCCAGGAGCCTATGTGCACAGTCTTCCATTATGTATATATACCACAACTTTCTTTTTTTTTGTAAATATTTATTTATTTATTATTTGTTGCCCTTGTTGTTTTATTGTTGTAGTTATGATTGATGTCTTTGTTGTTGGATAGGACAGAGAGAAATTGAGAGAGGAGGGGAAGACAGAGAGGGGGAGAGAAAGAGAGACACCTGCAGACCTGCTTCACCGCTTGTGAAGTGACTCCCCTGCAGGTGGGGAGCTGGGGTTCAAACCCAGATCCTTATGCTGGTCCTTGGCGCTTTGTGCCACCTGCGTTACTGCCCGACTCCCTTACCATAACTTTCTTAGCCACCAATCTGTCATAAGACATCTTGATTGCTTCCAGTTTTGAGCTATGACAAAGTGAGCTGCTATAGAAAAAATATATTCCACAATAATTGGAGACCTAATTTCCTATGGTCGAACAAGATGATGGTTTGATTGAGGCTAGAATCTACCAATGCCTATCTTGGGTCCCCAGATTTCTTCCTAGGACAAAGCCTATATATAATTAGTCTTAACTTTTCATTATTTTACTAGGTTAAGAACTGACTGAGGATATAACCCAAGCTGGTAGAGCACTTGCAAGCCTGGAGTTCCCTGACTGTGCTACATGTATTAAAGCAGTACTCTGTAGCCATCCCCCGCCCCCATCTTATATGTAATAAATCTTCAAGATAGCAAGGTCAACAGGAAGCTGTTCTTTTTGTTTTCAGATTCAGTTTTAGCATATTAACTGCTCCTTTATAAAAGACTTCCTATAAGCAGCACAAGTCACCCCCTCTCCTTTAGGGCAAAGTAGCAGTACACCAAAATTTTTTTGAGTAGAACTCTTCATTTTTTACTCATAGTGATGTAGTGAACCCTGGGTAGGGAAGGGGACTGGAATTTTGAGGTTGTGTTTACTCTTTAGATTATTAGGATATCGTTCAGTTGATTTGAATAGTAATATATCTATTAGCAGTCACAGTCATTGACCAAAATCACTGTATTGGTTCTACAAATATCTCAGAGGTTTGAATATCTTGGAACTGGTCTGATGTTGACAGTTGAGCTGTCTTGTCCTCCTGTTTGGCAACTGAAGAAATGGGGAATTTTTAATATCATAAATTCTCTAGCTATTATTTAAAAATAAATTAGTTCAAAGGGGATCTTACAAAGATGTGATACCTAAACTAAAATAATGAAATTCTGCTTAAAATATTTTAATGTGTTGTTGCAATTTCTTTAATTTTTATTTATAAAATGGAAATATTGACAAGACTATAGGATAGTAGGTCTACAATCTCACACAATTCCTACCCCCAGAACTCTGTATCCAATCCCCTCTCAATAGTTTAGAAAGGAACCTAAAATTGTTCCTACAAAAGAAATGCAAAACACTTTTTTATTTCAAGTCCTCTGCATCATTCCCAGTATCTCTACTCTATGAGTCTAATTTACTAATGAGACTAATGATAGCTGTCTTCATTGTGAGTTATGGGTAATTAGATGCTACAATTGAACTGCTAAAAGAGAGCCCACCCATCTCAAGGGCAGTCAACTAGATCATTACTCTGAAGCAGGGCAACCTAATTATTACTGCAAAGTTCAAACCTGAGTAACTGCTTTGACCATTTAGTGGACTCTATTTGGAGTCTCAATTTTGCACTTAGTGAATTCATGTCATATGATATTTAGGTTACATGAAAATGGACTTTGATAAAAGTAAAACACAGAAACTGTACAGGGAATATTATAAAGATCATCCTCACTAAGCTGCAGAAAAAAATTTTTTATAAACTAAAAATGAATGGAAGTCTTAAGTCAAAGTTAGGACAAATACTTCTAGGTGAGTGACAGTTGATTTCTCCCTTTAGAACCACCAAAGTGTGACTGACTTCAAGAGCAGCTTCCTCTTTACAGCCTTGGAAAGTTATTCCTGTCTTCCAAGAGAGGCCCTTTTCCTCTTAGTTCTTAGGGAAGGAAAAATAAATGTACCCAGTCTGCTGAGATGGAATTTATGGCATACATCTGACAAAATAATAATAATAATGACACTTGAGGAAAGGCAAAAACAAACAAAAAAAAACTCTCTTCTTTTTTTCTTTTACCCGATATCATTATAACATTTATAGGACAACTACTGACATATGGGTACAGTTTCCTATCACTCCATGATAGGTGTCAATTTCATTTAGCACAATCTACTCAATGCTCATCTGTGGCAAAATTTCAAATGACAAGCTTTCATTTTGTTATGGTTAAGTCATAGCCCATTGTGTATATATACTGTCGTTTGCGGTGGCGGGACGCAGAAAAAGGAGGTTTGGAGCAGAAAGGGAACTCAACCCTTTATTTGCGCTGGCACCTCAGAGTTGGGTGAGAGAGAAGCAGGTTGGGCCATGTGGAGGTAGCAAAAATGGCCGCCTCATGCAGCAACCTTCCCTGCGTCTAAACACAGAAGTGAAGGGCTGGCAAGAGAGAGAGAGGTATAGAAGAAGGAGGGCTTTTATGGGAGTAGCTCTTGTGAGAATGGGAAGGGGGAGGAGTAACCATAGCACTCCAGGGTAGGATAATAACTCTCATGAGAATGGGAAGGGGGAGGAGTAACCAAAGCACTGCAACTATTGACAGTGCCCAGAGGGCACAACATGGCAGAACAGGAGCTCCAAGAATGTCCCAACTCTCACAGGAACTAGCAATAGCCTGAGGAGACAACATGGCAGATGTTACTGCATCTGCACAATTTCCCAGCAATATACTATATTTTTATGAAAGACAAGTGCCATATGATCTCATTAATATGTGATATATAAACTGAAAAAAATGAAAAAAAAATCCTTAGATTCTGACAACAGAATAATAGTTAACAGAGGAAGAATGGTGTGGGGTGGAGGGAATGCATATATGAGGGCCAATTAGATGATGGTAAAAGATAATGAGGCATTTGGTGGGGAGCATGGTGTAGCATACATGTTTTTTGAAGCTTGAAATATAAACTTACTAAGTTTCAGGTAAACCAGTGATGCCTCTATTTTAAAAATAGAAAAGAGTGATTGAGGAGGTACTGCAGTGGCTAATGCATTGTACTCTCAAGCACAATGTCCCATGTTTAACATTCAGCACTGCATGTGCCAAAATGATGTTCTAGTTCTCTCTCATCCTCCTCTGCCTCCTCCCTCTTTCCCCTCCATCTCTCTCTCTCTCTCTCTCTCTCTCACACACACACACACACACACACACACACACACACACATAAATAAATAAATTTTAGAAAAACAAAATTATAGAATAAAACTTTATTCTGGTGGGTTTAATAATTTGTGTTCTATTTCTAGTTCCCAATGACTACTGATTCACTGTTTACTAAAAATAACATTTTCCATGATCCAAATAACCAATTTACAGATAAATTTATGAAGAGACAGTTGTTTTTAAAATGGATACTATAGAGGATTAGAATGCCTGAACAAATTACAAAAATGAAATTATGAAGTTTTATGATGGGAAATCCTGAGAATATGTATCTGTACAGATCATCATATACAGAGCTCTGGTAGTGATCACTCTCACTTAGTCATAGGCTGTGCTGAATGCACAACCAGGTTGCAAATCTCTGTGCTGTTTTCATACAAGATAGTAAAGCTTCAAGCTTATTCATAGGTGACCTATGCTATATAGTCCTTTGGAATCTTTCCTTACAACTTGAACAAAGGGGAAGGAATGAGAAAAGAGAAAATGAGGAATGAGGAATGAGGTAGACTTTTTGTGCAATACTTCTGTTTCAAAGTCGAGTCACAGAGGAGTCACTTTTTGATTGAGACACTGAAAAATGGTCTACTTGTGTGTGTTCATTATTACTGGCCAAAAACTGTTCTTTAAATCTGCACTCAATAGAATATATTGAATTATAAATACCTTACACACAAACAGAGAATGCTATATTTTTTCACTTCTAAGATTAGCATTCAAAGGCAGCTTGTCAGTCAGAAATGACATTTCTCTTCATAAGTGCAACTGTTGCCTTAATAAATGTTTGTCGAGTGGGGCCTGGCAATGTAGCACTGGGTTAAGCGCACATAGTACCCACAGTGATCCCGGTTTGAGCCTGGGGGGTGTGGGGGGGAGAGTGTCACTTCACAAGCAGTGAAATGGGTCTGGGTCTGTAGATGTCTATCTTTCTCTTCCCCTCTCTATCTTCCCTTCCTCTCAATTTCTCTCTGTCCTATCCTAAATTTAAAAAAAAAGTGGGGGGGGGGGTTGGACGGTAGCGCAGCAGGTTAAGCACACGTGGCACCAAGCGCAAGGACCGGCATAAAACCCTGGTTCAAACCCCACATGCAGGGGAGTCACTTCACAGGAGGTGAAGCAGGTCTGCAGGTGTCTATCTTTCTCTCCCCTTCTCTGTCTTCCCCTCCTCTCTCCATTTCTCTCTGTTCTATCCAACAACGAATGACATCAACAATAATAATAAAAACCACAACAAAAAGGCAACAAAAGGGGGGGGCAGGAATGGCCTCCAGGAGCAGTGGATTCATGGTGCAGGCACAGAGCCCCAGCAATAACCCTAGAGGCAAAAAAAAGTGAAAAAAATGGCCTCCAGGAGCAGTGGTTTTGTAGTGCTGACACTGAGCCACAGCAATAACCCTGGAGGCAATAAATAAATAAATAAATGGTTTTGAATGAACACTATATCTCTCTGTTATTGAAAAAATTAAAGAAAGAGTTATACTGAAAATACAGTGCTTGTTAATTTGAAAAACAACCCAAGTTGGAAAAATTGACAGCAGAGGTTGTAAAGCAAGTTTGGAAGAAGAGGAAGTGGGGCATCTGACTTTACAGGCACTCGTGCATATTTATGAGCGAGGGGCAAGCATGCTCAGAAGAGGAACATGCAATGATCATATGGAAAAATGTCATTAAGGGTATGCACTATAGACCCAAGAAGGCTCCACTGAGAGCCCTCCACTCACCAACCTGACTGGCCCACAACCTAGAGTCCTTATTAGCAAGATTTTGCCTTGTTCCAATCAAAGACAAAAGTATAAAAAGTGAAATAAAACTCTAATTAACTATAGTGTATTAAAGTAGATCTAAGAGGATGGGTGGAGGGGGGAGTCTAGTGATGGAGAATGTGGTGTGCTGACACCTTTCATGGGGAACTGTGAAATGTACACCTATGACAACAATTTTGCAAATCACCTTTTACCCCCAATAAAATGATTAAAAATAATAAGAACAAAGTTAGCTGTCAGTCAGACCGGGATTATTTAACAGAACTGTTTTTTAATCACTGACTGCTATCCAGATCTTAGTTTGTGATTGAGGAAGAGTAGGTGTAGGACAGAACCTACATGTTTAATCCCCCACATCACATATATCTTAGTAGTGCTCTGGTTCTTTCTATCTGTCTTTTTCTCCTCAATAAATTAGATATGCATATCTTTAAAAACATATTTTGGAAGGGCTGGGCGGTGGTGCACCAGGCTAAATGCACATATTACCATGTGCATGCTTTCTACCTGTAGGGGGGACACTTCATTAGTAGTGAAGCAGTAAAGCAGGTGTCTATCTTTCTTCCTTTCTCTCTCTTTGTCTTCCTTTCTCCTCTCAAGTTTTCTCTGTCCTATACAACAAAATAGAAAGGGGAAAAATGGATGAGGAGGAGGAGAAGAAAAAGAAAAATGTCTGCCTGGAGTGGTAGATTCATAGTGCTGGTACCAAACCCCAGCAGTAACACTGGTGTCAATAAAAAAAATAAATAAAATAAAATAAAATAAAAAGATACTTTGGATAGATCTCTAGGAAAGATTGCAGGGATATAGGGTAAGTCCATTTCTGGTGTTTTTGAGATATCTCCAGATTGTCTTCTACAGGAGTTGAACCAATTTACATTCTCATCAGCAGTGTGAAAGCGTTCTTTTTTTCTCCACATCCTGGTTAGCTCTTGTTTCTCTCCTTTCTCAATATATGACATTGAGTCCTGCTAAGTGAGATCAGCCAGAAAGAGAAAAATGAATAGAAGATGATCTCAGAGTTGTAACTTAAGACATTAGGAGAAAAGGTAAAACACAGGGTAAAACTTGGACTAGATTTGGTCTATTGCCACTAGGACAAGAACAAGGACATGGGAAGTTGGAAGAGAGGGTTAAGAGCGCATTAAGGACCAAATGGATGATGATGAAGGAAAACTTGGGTTGGTAGTGGGAGTGGTATGCAGACACCTATCATAGAAAGATAAGAAATTATACCCATGTGACAACTGGTTTATAAACCATTACTTCCCTTGTAAAAGAAAAGAATTTAACAGTTTCATTGCACCCAGGGAGGATTGCCACACCCAGCAAATTACAAGGCCTATGCCTTTTTTTTTTTTTTTTTTTTTGCTTTTCTGAACTTCAGAGTCCTTGTCCATTTTATTCAGTAAAATTAAAGGTAAAACATTGCAAAAGGTGTTGACATCTCTAAATATAAATTTAACTAGCTGTGTAAAAGGAAAAGACGTCTCTCAAATTTCTTTTTTTTTCTTTTTTTCATTTTTTGTTGGATAGATACAGAGATAAACCAAGAGCAAACAGGGAGACAGAAAGGGAAAGAGAGAAATCTATGGTACTACTTCATGACTCTTGAAACTTTCTTCCTGCAGGTGGGAGCCAGGAGGCTTGAACCCAGGTCCTTGCACATGGTAACATGTTTGCTCAACCTGGTACATCACTCCTAACCCCCTCTTATTTTTTTTTAATTCATTTATTGAATAGATACAGAAAGAAACTGAGAGAAGGAGGAAGGGAAAATAGAAAAAGAGAGACATTCGCTGCACTGCTTCACGACTGGTGAAGCTTTCCCCCTGCTGGTGGGAACTGAAGGTTTGAATGTGAGTCCTTGCATATTGTAACGTGGGTGCACCAGAGCCTAATCCCATAGTTTCTTACTTAATACAAGTAGGGAATTCAGACTTTGAGAGTCTGAATGGTCTACTCTCCTATTGTACTGGTGAGAATTTTGTTTTCCAAAGTGTGACCATCTACTTCTGATCATTATTAAAATTTAAAAAATCAAGATAAAGCTATACAGATCTAAATAATCTCATGAAAAAATACATCTGACATTCATTAAGTGAAAGTTAGAAAGCTAAATATTTAATTTTACTCTTTTGTAAAATATGAAAGAAAAGAAATGGAGATAGTTCAATACACTAATAAATAACAGCATTAAGAGTGTTGAAAATGAAAATAAACACTTCTGGACAGAGAAATTCCAATATAAAGATAATGTGGCATCTAATTAACTGAGTGGCAATGAAGTGATTATGAACCCCTATTGTTGCCGATCGCAAAGGGAGACTTAACATTGCCCTTAACTGCAGACATGCAGAGAAAGTTTGCAAGTGAAATATACCATATATTAAGATACTATTTCAGTGAACTAGACAACATTTGCTAGAAACTCCAGTGGTTCTTACAAAGTCTATATAGGAGAAAATGAATTAAGATAGAGGCTAAACATGAGATAAATGCACATCCTACAGAAAGTTATCAGATGGAACTATAAGGCATGAAAAGAACTGAGAAACCGGTATATTTTATTACAGTTAATGGATAATTTTTATTCTAGAAATACTTTGATATGATTTTATCCATATCACTGTTTTTAATTAAGCAAGGAAATACTTCTAAATATTTGTTTTCTGAGCTTAAATAACTAAGTTGCAAATGAATGTGTAGTATCTCAACTGCTTTTCCTTTCCGTATCTAACTGTAACAACCAGTCAGTCAGTCATCTCCACTTGGGCTAAGTAGTAGAATGTTGAAATGGTTTCATGGCTTGCTATGACCTTGCAGGGAGAGTTCTATATTTGTCTTATTGATTTGAGTGATAGTTTACCCCCACCCCTTTCTTTATGCTCTACATGCATTATTTTTAATTCAGAGAACATAAGCAGAAGCCTTCCTAGGTAGATCTTATAGACTAGAAAGACCATCAGATTTCACAAAGTGCCAGCCAGGGCTAGTCATGGCAGAGACTGACCAACACTTAAAATGTGGGATAGTTCTGGCATGTCAGGATTCCAAAAAGGGCAGTCTTTGTAGTTTATGAAATATTTTGGAAAGTCCAAAATACTAAACTTCTAGGCATAAAATCTCATCCAGTTGAAGAGGGGAATAAAATGGACTGAAGCCCCAACTCAACACATTCTATGCATCACATCTTGGAGACTGTTGAAACTGATGTTCTGTGTCCTCTCTGCATGCTCTGCTTTCTCCCTAGAGCACTTAAAGGATAAATTGGAAGAATACATGGCCCGGTTTTCCAAAGTCAGGATTGTCCGCACCAAGAAAAGAGAAGGACTTATCAGGACACGGCTCCTGGGGGCATCTATGGCAAGAGGAGAAGTCCTGACCTTCTTAGACTCACACTGTGAGGTCAATGTGAACTGGCTGCCCCCACTGCTTAGTGAGTACATAGACTTGTGGGGGTGGGGTTGAGAGGAGTGTCTTGGGATTTAGGGGGACTGGAAGGAATCACTGTGATTCAGAGGTAGTAGGTAGTTTCTTTCTATTTATTATACAGCCAAGGAATACTAGACAGCCCTTCTGTAATTTTTATATGGGATCTTCTAATTCTATTGTATGCACTGCTGAGGATAAATAGCTAACTAGAAAAATGGCACTGAGATGGACATTCCAGGAGGTGAGCAATAACTGACCTGGTAGAGTAGGGGACCTGGGATTAGAAGGCTGGGGTTTGAGCCCTAGTAGCATATGGGAGTATCATAGCACTGGAGGAAGTGCAACCCTGGAGGTGACACAATGACTAGAGTCTTGGGCCTAAGGGCATGAAACCTTAAGTTTGATTCCTTGTATCACATGTGACAGAGTGCTCTCTGGTTCTCTCCCCTCTCTCTCCCTATCTATCTATCTATCTATCTTGTGTTAAATAAATCTTTAAAAGAAAACAAAAATACTATGAGAAGATCCATAGGCTATAAGAAAGTGTTGTGGTATCTATACACCCACCCATCCATTAATTCATATGTCTATATATCCATGAATAAAAAATAAAAAAAATTCCTAGAAACAGTTAAATCACACAGGCATGAGGACTTCACACTGCAATAAAATTAAATAAAATTACATTTTAGACAATACCAACCACAGTTGAACTCAAGATTAAAAAAAAAATGTTTCATTCATCATAGATGGTC
Organism: Erinaceus europaeus; assembly: GCF_950295315.1. Classification (NCBI taxonomy): domain Eukaryota; kingdom Metazoa; phylum Chordata; class Mammalia; order Eulipotyphla; family Erinaceidae; genus Erinaceus; species Erinaceus europaeus. Next base: position 96,129,342 of record NC_080163.1, read on the forward strand.
ACCTTTCCTGCTGCTCTAGTCACTAAGTAAACACTGGAAGTAAACTAAGTAAACACTGGCCTGGAAGCTTCTTCACAGACTGGGTGCCTGTAGCCAACCCCCTCCCATCTCCCATCCTCCCGTATCTCCAAACTCAGTGGCCAGTCACCTAACTCAAGTTGGATGTGCTAAGACCAACCCAGTCTGGAAAAGAGAAATTTCCCACGAGTGGTCATCCCACTTCCGGTTATCTTGTCCATCTCCAAAACTCTCTCCCTTTACAATGTCTGAACTGGAAGACGCTTTGAAGAGGGTTAAACCGGGAATAGCTGCTGGCTATGATAACATCACCCCAGAACTCATTCTTAACCTGGGTCCCGCAGCAAAGAAGTGGCTCGCTTCATTCCTGTCCCACATCTTGGAATCTGAGTCTATGCCCAAAGTTTGGCGTCATGCGAAGATTATAGCGGTTTTGAAACCAAAGAAAGACCCAACACTGGCCGCCAGCTATAGACCAATTTCTCTCCTCTCCGTGTGTTACAAACTCCTTGAGAGGCTGCTTCTGTCACGTATTTCTCATCTTACAGAGAAATTCCTATCACCCGCCCAAGCTGGTTTCCGCCCAGGAAGATCTACCTGTGAACAAGCCCTGGCCCTCTCAACTTACATTGAAAATGGATTCCAGAAGAATTTAAAGACGGGTGGTGTCTTTGTTGATCTCACAGCAGCCTATGACACGGTCTGGCACCGTGGTCTCCTAGTCAAGATCTCAAGATGCCTGCCTCCATGGGTGGCCAACACTATATCGTTTCTTCTCCAAAACAGAAGATTCCGGGTGCATCTGGGTGACAAGTCTAGCAGATGGAGACTTCTCTCAAGTGGCCTCCCCCAGGGCTCTGTTCTGGCTCCTATGCTATTTAATATTTACATCAATGATCTCCCAGAAACTTCTTCAAGGAAGTTCATCTACGCCGATGACATCTGCTGTGCAACTCAGGCATCCAAGTTCGACATCCTCTAGGAAACACTCACGAAAGACATGTCTCTGATATCTGATTACTGTAAAAAATGGCGACTAATCCCTAGCACTGCAAAAACGGTATCATCTGTTTTCCACCTACACCATGCCTCGGCCTCGCGTGAGCTTAATGTGCAGCTTGGCGATACGAGAATCCGGCATGAAGCCCAGCCAGTCTATCTTGGCGTTACTCTCGATCACACTCTGTCATTTCACGAACATCTCATAAAAACTGCAGCAAAGGTGGGCTCGAGGAATAACATCATTGCAAGACTGGCCAGCTCCTCATGGGGCGCAAGTGCTTCCACACTACGATCATCATCTCTGGCATTATGCTATTCCACTGCAGAATACTGTGCCCCAGTATGGTTCCATAGCCCCCATGTCCACTTGGTCGATTCCAAACTATATTCCTCCATGAGGATAATTTCTGGAACCATCCGTTCCACCCCGGTTCCATGGCTGCCAGTTCTTAGCAACATCGCCCCGTCAGATATTCGTCGGGATGCGGCATCATCTAAGTTCATTTCCCATGTCTACGCTCGACCGGACCTGCCAATATACGCGGATATCTTTGCCCACCCTGTCCAACGCTTGATGTCTCGTCACCCAATCTGGTCCCCTATGCCTACACTGAACTTCTCTGTTCCAGACTCTTGGAAACAGAGTTAGCAGTCAGCTGAGGTAAAGAACAAACACCTCATCACAGACCCCTGCAAGCATCAACTAGGCTTTGACCTAGCACGTTATGATTGGGCCCTCCTCAATCGCTATCGAACAGGCCATGGCCGGTGCGCCGCTATGTTCCATCGCTGGGGAGCCAGAGACGACCCGAACTGCCCCTGCGGCTACAGACAGACTATGACCCACATAGTCAACGACTGCCACCTCTCCAGATTCAAAGGAGGTCTCGAAACTTTACATCAGGCTCAACCTGACGCTGTTGACTGGCTATGGAAGAAAGGCAAACACTAGAAGAAGAAGTAAACACTAAAAGAAAAAAAATTCAAAAGCACTACTTACAACTACAGTAAGATTAGATCACACAGGAAGAGTTTAACAATTACTCTGGGCTTACTAAGAGATGAGGAAAACAATTGTTCAGCAACAAAACATTGTTCAGGTATAATTGCCTTGATAATTTTGAGGATTAATAATGCTAGCTCTCCTTCCCAATTCTGGGACCATTCTATATGTCTAAATCTGTATTCCCACCTATCCCCATATTTATGTGACACTCCTATGAAATGTTCAGAGCTATTATCCAAGTGACATATGGTGAATGCTCACAATACAGCTACGCCGAAAGAAAGAAGATAACTGTCACACTGTATTTGAACTTAGACATAGGGAAGTGCAGACAGTCAGCCAAGCCAAAAATCATATGTGCAACTCCTAGTTGGAGTTTGCCTCTTTTGTTTTTTTATTTCACAATGAAGTGCAGTAGTGAATAAGAAATAAACTGTAAGCCTGAAAAAATAATGTTTCTAAAAAAGTTCTCAGCGTGCATACATTGTACTTCTGATTTTTTTCACATTTCATTATACCAACTTTTATTGTAACTATATCCCTGATCTAGGAGCCCAAGCCACTAGCAACTGCCTTCACAACAGTTGCTTCAGAAAGAATGATTTGTTACCAACTGCTGTGTGATATTTCTGCCCAAACCAGCAAAGCTCCATTTGTAAAAGATTTGGAGGGGAAAATCAATTGAAACCTTATAGGGTTTAAAACAGGAAACAACTGGCAACTACACACATACACACACACACACACACACACACACACACACACACACACACACACACACTACACAGATGACTACTGCCTAGCCGTCTTAATCAACAGGAGTGTTTCAGGGCTCCTATGGTGAGAAACTCCTCTGAACTTTTAATTAAAAGTGTCTTGTCCAGTGACACAGCAACTAAGAATTTCATCAATAGCAGTGAGATTCCTCCAAACTGAATGTGACCTATATGGTGTTGAATACTCAAGGAAGTCAGCAAAACGACTGATTTATTTATGAGCCAAAGGCATCCTTAAATGTCCATTAGTGAGCCTCTCATTATTCATGTGAATCTAACAAGAAAACAAAATAAAAAAAGAAGAAAAATAGAGAGCAGAAAGCAAGAAAATAAGAGTAAACCAATTTTTTTTTCATTACAGCTTTTCATTTCCTGTAGGCCTGATGGATAAGAAATGATTCAAGCTCAGGATCACTATCTTTTTTATTTTCCTCTTTCAGTGTCTTGACACATCATCCAAAATGAAAAAAAAAAAAAAACAGGTGGAGCCACACAGTTTCTTGGTTCATTTTTCACCTTGGGATTATACCTGAATTTCAATTTCCCATTAAGAGTCTGTTTGGTTGATCCCTGGAAATTGAAATGTAGGCACAAGCCTTAGATGAAAAATTAGTCATGCTGCTTTTACCCTAAGCTAGTACAGTTGCAAGAGGACTGAAAGGAAATTTGAAGGGAAAGTTGACAGTTAATTTAACTGAATCATTCTCTTCAGGTCACCTTGGGACTCCTTAGTGGTCAAGAAACTTGTAAATCAATCTGATTCTGAACTTGATTGAAGAAAATCCTTGAGACCTTAGTACTAAAATACCTACAGAGGTGAGAGAAGAAATATTTTGGACACAGTAGTGATGGTCTCCACTGTCAAAGCTATCTATGGGAAAATACTTTTCAGATAAAGATTAAAATCCATTATAAAGCTTGTCCAGGTGAAAGTTGGTGCTTCCAGAGTCCTTGATGGAGATTAACATAAAAAAGGACTGGCAGGGAGGAGTGCTGTGTCGGCTAATTAGCAGAAAATATGATTGAGGTGACCCCCAGGCCTGCGAAAGCAAGTTATAGCCATGCTACATAAAACTGCAACTTTTTTCACATGCCAGATTTTCACCTTCCCCCTACCTGATTTTGCTTTCCTTAAGTCTTTTTAAAATATTAGATAATTCAGTTACTTATTATATATATTCTGTGCTCCATCCCTGAAGAGTATGTGTGTGTGTGTTTCACTTCTTTAGTCTCAGAATCTAGAAAAGTGTCAAAAGACATATAGTTTCTACTCAATAAATAATGGTTGAAATAATGGATGAATGAATAATGGATGAACAAATTAATGAATAAATGGCCTGGAGGAGAGATATTCCACAGGATTCTGTAGTTACATACTCTGCCTTATCAATATCATCAAAATAAATAAGAGTGAAATAACCAAGTCTCATATTTCTAAACAATGTTTTTTAAGACATTAGAGAAAATTTATTCCACATGCCATTTCCAAAGATCTTCCACACAACCAGAAACAGATAATTCATTTAAAAGTTCTGTCAGTTTGTTATAATAAATATCGATTAAATGCATGTCCTCAGCAAGAAAATACTTTACATATAGCTATTCTAGGTGAGACAAAGTATACAAATGCTACTTCCCAGAACTGACTATTAATAATTCACACTAACAATATATATATAAAGAAAAAGGGTGGAACTAAAAAGAAGGTCACCTTTCTTCTTCATGAGAAGCATTATGCCAATCTGAAAAAAAAAACTATGGGTTTAGAGTTAGACCAAAGCAAGTTGAATCCTGATTCTTGCTCTTGAAAGATGATTAACTTTCTGCAAGTTATTTAATTACTCTGAGCTTAGTTTCTTCATTTGTACATTGCGAATGATCAAATTCACCTTACAGGATTGCTAATACAATTCAAAATAGCATAAGTCAGGGCCAAGTGGTGGTGCACCTGGCTGAGTGCACACATTACAGTGTACAAGGACCTGGATTTGAGCCCCCATCCCCACCTGTAGGGGGAATGCTTCATAAGTGGTGAAGTAGTGCTGCAGGTGTCTCTGTCTCTTTCTCTCTATCTCCCCTACCCTTTTGATTTCTGGCTGTCTCTATCCAATAAATAAATATAATTAAAAAAACTTAAAAAAAAGAAATAGCATAAGTCACTTGGTAGTAACTAAAATATTTAATAGTAGCAGGAATAATAGCAAGAGTATCCAACCACTTAATACAGTTTTTGATGTGATGAGAGAAGATAAAAATGTATAGTTTTAATAAAAATAACCTATACCAAATAACAGTATCAATATAGGACTTTACAAAATTTTTGAAAAGTTTGAAAACCAAGAATGACTCATCCATCAGTACTCAGTGGGTTGAGATAAAAGGAGGATAGACCCACCATTCTGGCCATTATAAGATTAGGTGCTTTAAACAGCCATGAAGTTAAATATTTATACTTTGGAATCTCCAGAAAGAAGGCCAATATTTTCTCAGCAGGGTCTGGCTGTATGCTTGAAGGAACACAAGTACTACTTATGCTCCACACATGTTGGATGCACGATAAAATGACAGATTGGGGACAAGTCACAGTGAAAATGTGACAGAGGTAGAACTAAATGGACTTCTGCAAGTCTCTCTGGGACTTGACTTTCTTAAAGGAAAATGCAGCAACATTAATTGCACCTAATCACTGTCCCATCCCATTATGTTGAATATCCAGGGAGTCAGAAAAGTGCTCTAAAAGTGACCAGGAAGCAGGCTGCCAGCTTTACCCACTACAGGCTATGTGTGGGTTTGTCTGCTGAAAATGATAGATGATCTGTGCAGGCATGTCATCTCCTCATTTGTGCTTTCATTTTTCAGACCAGATTGCACTAAACCACAAAACCATCGTGTGTCCCATGATCGATGTCATTGACCACAACCACTTTGGGTACGAGGCCCAAGCTGGGGATGCCATGCGAGGTGCCTTCGACTGGGAGATGTACTACAAACGAATCCCCATCCCTCCAGAGCTCCAGAGAGCAGACCCCAGCGAACCTTTTGAGTGAGTAGCAGTGCCGGGGAAGGGACGGAGAGAGAGGGCAGCTAATTAGTCCTAGGTATGTCAACCTGGGACCCAGGAGGGTTGTTCTAAGAAGATGAACTACAGACCTGCAGGTGGTTGAAATACAAACTGTGCTGAATAACGGGGTCATCCCTTCTCGATTTTTTCTAAGCATGAGAGAATATTTCCAGATAATATCAAAATATAGGATAAGTAAAGTTAACAGAACATGGATAGAAAAGGAATATGTGTCCTCCCATAAGATATTTCTCTCTTTAGTTCACTCTTTCCTTTTGCAATCTTCCTTAAAGATGCTTTAAATCATCTATTTTGGTCTTCTTTACTGGTGACTGATATAAATATGAAATATCACAAAAGCCTATGTTCTACACTGTAAGTTGAGAATTGACTATGAAGGGATGCTGTGCTTCTTAGTTAACAGCCCCATAATTAAATGTGGGAAATTAATCATAATAATATATCTGGAGTCAGTAATTTGATAAAGTTCTATATAGATCAGAGCTTATAATACTCTACTGATCTGTACAACTCTATTCAACACATCTACTTTTAATTATTATGGACATGAGTACTGTGAATACCAAGAAATATGTTCTACAAGTATTAAAACCTTAATGGTTAATAATAAATGTTCTCCAAAAGTTAGCCGAGAGATAGCCAAAAGAATACTACTATCTAGTCCTCAGATTACACCTCTTTAATCCCAATAAGATCATTATAATTTAAGAATTGTTACATATTTTTCTTAGAGTAAGAAAAACACCTGCAAGCAAAGTTTGCACACTGAGAACTCATTTAAATGCATTAAAATAGACACTGTCTCTTCATCAACAATAAAAGCTATAAAGTTTGCTGAAGAGAAAAGCAAAAACTACTCTGTAGTACTTCTTTAATTCCTGAAATCAATTCCAATGAGTTGGAGGAGAGTTTCTCAACACCAACCAGCAACTCTCCAGATACTATGAGGTATACTGCAGTGCAGCTCTGTTCTCACACTATTTTCCAGCTGATAGCATCAAATTCTACAGAAAAAGATTCATCCTTTCAAAACTGTCCTCTATACATATTCACTCATACCCTGCACATAAATGTACGTATATGCCAGGTGCCACTTGCAAGCCCAGATGGCCACCTGTATTTCTGACTGGTGCAGTACAGAGTGTAGGTTCCAATAATTTTCCTGCTTGGGTTAAATTAATTTGTTAGAGCAAACATAGCTCACAAGAACAGCTTACTAACTATATCACCAGATTATTGCAAATGATTATAATATGGGAACTGCCAGATGGAAAAAAAAATACTCAGAATCAAGGTATATGGAAAGAGCACAGAGCTTCCACGTTGTCTGAGCAAATAAAACTCCACCCAGAACCTTCATATATTCATCAGCCTGGAATCTCTCTGAACTCTCTGTTTTTTAATGTTTTCAAAAAATTTTATAAAACTATGATAAATAACTTTATTATCATAAATAACTTTTTTTTCATTGAGGTAGATGAGGTGATATAGTACTTTGGTAGTGGGAGTGGTGTGACATTATGCCCCTTTTATCTTATAATCTTGTAAATCACAATTAACTGACTAATAAAAATAATAAATAAATAAAACCATAATAAATGAGACCATGTGACATTTTCATAAATGTATTCCTGTATAATCAAGTAAATGAAAAATAATAAAGACACTAGCTTGTAGGGACAAATAATTTTTAATTATTGTTAAAATGCATGATGTTGGAGATGGAACAGAGCCCTTTGGGGTTTTTTAATGTATTTATTTTTTATCACCACCAGAGTTTTGCTCCCAATACTTGGATAAAACATACAGAAAAGGAGAGGAGAGGTGGATATAGAGAGGATGAGAGAAAGAGGGACACCTGGAACTCTGCTTCACCACTCATAAAGCACCCTCTGCAAGTGGGGATGGGGCCTTGAAACCAGATCATTGCACAGGGTAATGTGCGCACTCAGTGAGGTATGCCATAGTCAGACCATCCCTTTTTTTTTTTTTAATGGCGGTCTCAGTACATAACATAATTAATTAAATCACTGACAACTAGGAATTGATTTAACATCCAGTTCTTCTTTCTCAGAGTGAGGACCAACTAGAGCCAAAAGTTTCAACCTCTAATCACAAGATTATGTTTCCTGGCAACCAGTTAAATTCTAGGTTATGGTCCAATGTCCTCTCACTAACCTGGACAAAGACACCTTTGTGAATCTCATCACCTAGAAAATGTCAAGGGCCCTAAGAGTTATATGCCAGAAATGAGAAACAAAACCTAATAAATGTTTCTTATTATAAAACACAAGAGCATGGACACTTATGCTTTAAAATATAATAAACATCAGGAAACATATTCTCTCTCATTCAAACCTCTAGAAACATAACTTCTTGAGAAATCAAAGGGGACTTCAGAAGACATTAGCCCAGTACAGAAAGAGAGAAACAGTTTGTTCCAGCATAGAAAAAGCACTTGTTAAGTATTAAGACTTTCTGAAGGAGGACCCCTTCACACTCTCAAATTTCAGCGTAGTTTCTGAGAAAAAAAAAAAATTAATACCTTTCTTGCTCTTACAAGTGCTTCTACTAATATTTTTAGAACTATTCAAAATGACTAAAGGTTTTAAAGGAAGGAATTCCTATTTAACATTTCAAATGAGACCAGCTGAGAGATGCTCTTCAGATGATCCTGACTGTAACCAGGTAGCTAACTACTGAAAGCCATAGCAAAAGCCTTATAGTAGGATTGAAAGATAGATTGAGGGGATATAGCCTAAGAAACCAAACATACCCATCTAAAAAGATTTGTGTGTACTTATGTCCATAGCAGCACAATTTGTAGTAGCCAAAACCTGGAAGCAACACAGGTGGCCAACAACAGATGAGTGGCTGAGTAAGTTGTATATATACACAATGTGGCATATATACTACTCAGCTATTAAAAATGGTAATTTCACCATTTTCAGCCCATCTTCGATGGAACTTGAGGAAATTATGTTAAATGGGATAAGTCAGAAACAAAAGGATGAATAAAGGGATGATCTCATTCATAGACAGAAGTTGAAAAAACAAGATCAGAAGAGAAAACACAAAGCAGAACTTAGACTGGAGTTGGTATATTTCATCACAGTCTAAGACTGGGATGGGGGGGCAAGCCCTGGAACATGATGGCAGAGGACACAGTGAGGGTTATATTATTATGTGAAAAAGTGGCAAATGTTATGCATGTACAAACTATTGTATTTTACTGTCGACTGTAAACCATTAATCCCTCAATAAAGAATTTTTTTTTAAAGATAGAGTATTGGAGAATACAAACACTGGAACGGCTTATTCAATGCAACTGAGTGGCCAAACAGTGACACAGCCACTAGAATATAGACATTCGAGTCCCTAATCCTCACCTGTAAGAGGGACACTACACATGATGTGAAGTAGTGCTGCAGGTGTCTGTCTCTTTCTCCACCACTCCCCCTTTCCTCTAAATATATGTGGAGAGAGAAGGAAAAAATTATCACAGGAAATAGTGGCTATGTATTACAGGCACTGAGCCCCAGTGATAATCCTGGTGGCAAAAAGAAAGAGAGAAAGGAAGGAAGGAAGGAAGGAAGGAAGGAAGGAAGGAAGGAAGGAAGGAAGGAAGGAAGGAAAGGAGGGAGGAAGGAAGAAAAGAATGGAAAATAAAGGAAAGGAAAAGAAGAGAAGAGGAAAAGAAAAGAAGAGAAGAGAAAGGAAAAGAAAAAAGAAAAGAAAAGGCAATTGGCATGTTAACAGCCACAGACAGAGGCTACTATCCAAAGCTGCCATGTTTTAAGAGGCAAGAACTCATTCATAATAGTTTTACAAATGTTATAGCAGTGGCTGGGTTATAAAGGTCTTCTTTACATCCACTGCAGTAGCAGTGTGGGATTCCTCATTTGTGCAGAAAAGTGTTCAAAATGTCACTGGGGGCACCTAAAAAGGGGAAAATTATAAAAGTTTTCTCAGCCCCTAGCCTGTTAAGTAGACCTCAGCAAGGGCTTATACAATATCAAGCATTGTACTTAACGTGTGACTTTCAGTGTTATTACCTCTGCTCCTCTCACCCACTTAGATATTTGCTGTCCTGTTGAAAATTGCATGTTTCTGTAGAATACTATTCACTTTCTGCATTAACTCCCTTTGATTCCAAGAAATGTGGACACTTTGTCCTTCTGCAATAAATGCAGTTTCCAGGAAATGTCCATTTTTATCTTCAAAACTGCATTTGCCTTTCTGATTATAAAGAATGGTTACCAAGCCACTACAAGCAGTATATCAGCAATCCCATTATCTCAGCAGTCACCTGAATGTGCTCATAAACAGACATGCTTGGGCTAAAATCTGTTTCTCTAGAAGTAAAGTATTAAGACACACAGAACAAACACAGTCTGTCTGTATCTCTCTCTCAAAGTATCCTGTTTTGAGTAGCTGCTCAGAGGAGTTTTCTATGGGGGAAGATGAGGCAGAGACTAGAGGCTGAAAGAGATTTAAGAGTACTATACAAATATTTTCCAAACTCTAGCACTTTCCAGACAATACATATCTTAAAGGTTATATTTATATTGCAAGCGAGTTCACTATATGTTCTAAGAGACAAGACCTGAATTATTTCATCCATACTGCCATTATCTGAATTATAAGTTAACTACTGACTACAGTAGTGTTTTTTAATCAATTGAAATTAGTGGGGCATGAATAGTATTTAATTATTAAGGAACTGAATTAAATTGAAAATTTCAGAGCATTATACTAATAAGTCTACATGTTAACTCTCAAACATTTATGCAGCTACAATGAATATATAATCTTGGCATATAAGCTATTTATTACTATAGATGACATGGTAAAATAAAAAGGTAAAACTTTACCAACTTCATAAGCTGAAATATCAAAGTCTCTCATAATCCATCTAGAAAGGAAAAGTGAGACTCTCACGCTATTTCAAATAAAAGTTTTATTTATATATACAAATGACCTAGTTTTCAAGCTCTTTTATAGTGATGTGCAAATTCATAGTTCAATTATATGGCAGACAGATATCAAATTGGATATATCTGGCACTCTAGTCTTTTGATTAAAACATTCTCTTTGTTTAGTGGTTTACATCATGATTTTAGGAAATTCTTGTTATTCATGACTGTTAAATAGTTACCTTAATCTTATACTATGTCTAATACAGGACACTTAGGAAGGTAAGTCTTTTCTGTGTGATAAAATACAATATTCTCCTTTATTTATGAAAACATTGGGGAAGTTTTTATTGTTGTAATTGTTTTTTTAACCACTCATTTGTTTTAGCATTTAACATTTAGAATTAAATGTTAGAATGAAAGTTAGAATTGGACAACTTACCTTGTTGTATTTCCCTTTAATGCAAGTAACCTCCAATGTCAAAGATAGATGGTCAGCTTCTTTGTGAATTTGACAGGGAAATCGCATTTGCTACTTTATAAGACAATCCATTCTACTAGACCAGTTGACTCTTTCCCTTGAATTGAAAAGTTCTGAGGTGGCAATATAGCTCCTCTAGGAAGATGCCTGCTTTAACTCACATGTGACCTAGGTTCAGGTCCACAGCATACCACATGAGAGTATGACACCCCTTGGGGGACATTTCACTACTGTATTCTCCCTCTCCCTCTCCCTCTCCCTCTCCCTCTCCTTCACCCCCTCCCCTCCCCCTCCCCTCCCCCTCCCCCTCTCCCTCTCCCTCTCCCTCTCCCTCTCCCTCTCTCCCTCCCTCTCTCCCTCTCTCCCTCTCCCTTTCTCTCTCTCCCTCTCCCTCTTCCTTTCTGTTTTCCTTTCTCTCTCTCTACCCCCCTCTCTTTCTCTCCTTTTTTTTTCTTTCTCTCTGAAAATGTTGACACAGAAAGATAAATTCCCAGTGACAACAGCAGAAATAAAATAAGGAAGGAAACCTCTCCCCATCCTTGATCCCAAATTTGCCCTATTTGATGCTCAAGGATATCTAATTTCTCTCCACTGAGAGAATAGTTTTAAATATTTGAAAACAGCTACCATTCCTATCTTTCCAATGGGGTGGGGGAGTAAACACATTTGTTTCCAAACTGTCTCTATGTTTTCCAAGCCATCTGGAGCCATGTGAAAGTTCGTGTTTGCTAATATAATTGTTCAAAGTATGTAAATTCCCTAAATCACTGGTATCCCAGCCATATTTCTCTCACTTGTTCACAAGGATAGCGTGAAGTAGTTCATCCACCCATTATACCATATGGTCAGGCCCTAAAATAACCTGTGACTCAGAAAGTTAATCTCTACAGAATTTACACTAGTTCCTAGAGATGATGCTTTCTTTTTTACTGAGCACTCACAATCTATTCAACAATCGATTCTAATTTTTTTAAAATTCACTGTATTGTTTCAGAATTTGCCTCTATCTTATATTTGTTTTTTTAATTTTTATTTATAAAATGGAAACACTGACAAAAATCATAGGATAAGAGGGGTACAACTCCACACAATTCCCACCAACAGAACTCCATATTCCATCCCCTCCCCTGATAGCTTTCCTATTCTTTATCCCCCTGGGAGTATAGACCCAGGGTCTTTATGGGGTACAGAAGGTGGAAGGTCTGGCTTCTGTAATTGCTTCCCTGCTGAACGTGGGCATTGGCAGGTCAATCCATACTCCCAGCCTGTCTCTCTCTTTCCCTAGTGGGGTGGGGCTCTGGGGAAGCAGGGCTCCAGGACATATTGGTGGGGTCCTCTGCCCAGAGGAGTCCCATTGGCATCATGGTAGCATCTGGAACCTGGTGGCTAAAAAAAGAGTTAACATATAAAGCCAAACAAATTGTTAACTAATCATGAACCTAAAGGTTGGAATATTGCAGATGAAGATTTAGAAATGTTTTAGAAATGGATAGTAGGTCTATTTTAGCTATATTCCAAAGGGCCCATGACTAGACTAGTTTTTTGTTTTGTTTTGTTTGTTTGTTTGTTTGTTTCTGAGCCTGCTATTCTTCCCTCAACAGATCTCTATAATACCTCAAGTACTTTGGAAACTGAGTTTTATTCACCACAGCTGACACTCACAATACATAATCATTAGCAAAACTGCTATTTGTTTTTTTCCCACCTACACAGACCACTAAATTCCAAATTAAAAAAAAATATATATATAAGGATATTTACATGGGGGGGCAAAAATAAACCTCACAGGCTTCAAATTCCCATTAATTTTCTCAAAAACATCTCTATATACATAGTCATATTTAAATTCCTCTTCTAGGCTGGTGATCTAGCCTAGAAATTTGCCATAGCAATTGCTGCCAAGCATTTCAAGGTTGACACTTAAAATACTGAAGATTCCATTAGTATCTAATTGCCCAAAATAAAACCTTTGTTTACTGTTCCTGTGATCCAGAATTGTGATGTATAACTTATCTTAAAATTAAGAAAATTCTACTTCTTTGTCACAAGGTTGTGGTCCTACAAGATATGAGTTCTAAATGTCTACTGATCATGCCTTTCTTTATTCTTCCAAGGGATAGAGAGAAGATTTCTAGGAAAATTTGTTTACTGTTTCTCCTTGGCTGGAATGTGAGAAAGTTTTCATGTCAACATTATGTGAAAAATCAGTGGTTCCTGGATAATAAATATAATGTCATGCAAAATCTTATAATTAAGTCAGAAAAAATGTTCAAATATAAGTAGATTTACAAATTACCTTTAGAGATAATTCAAACTCTAGTTTTCATAGAAGAGGTTATCGAGGCTATGAAATCTAAATTTTATCTCCAATAATACAGTTAACAAACTTAACAGATACTTCTAGAATTTGAGGTTGCTAACTTACCTATCTGTGCTATAGTCATTCTTTTATACTATGTTAATAGAAAGGAAACTGAATTCTTAAAATACTATTACTACTGGTAGGAAATTTACATATATTGCTAACTTATTTCCCTGCCTCCAATAGATAAAATAATACTTTCTGAATTTCTACAAATGAGATCTTTCAAACTTCAAGAAGTGCATCAATTTTCCAGGGAATTCGAATAAGAGTCTAAATCTAAGAATTTTAACAACTCCATGGCTATTTCCACCACTTTTTCTACTCAGAGAAGAAGCATCTCTGGTGCTTGAGGTGCAATCATGCTCAGATTAAAAAAAAAAAAACTTTTTTTCAGAGAATGCACTAATTTCTTCCACAAGTAATGCTCATTGATGAAGAAATATCACAGAGCTGGAAGCCCCATTGACATTCACCAGTCCTTCTAACACATCCTTTACATGATGTTCAAGGCACTAGGTTAAACAGAAATGATTCCAGAATTGTCTTATGCAGATAGACTATACCAGCATAAAATTATCAGTGGAAAGTTATGAATAGGGATGAGATCTATCTGACCATCTGATCTAAAAGCCATGTATCCAGATGTGGGCTGACAAACCCTGAAGAAGGCTACCTTCTCTTTGGTGGGCACAGAATATATTATTATGCTAAGAAGAGAATAGTACATTGAGAATTCAGTTACTTGACATCAAGAATAAACAACTAGCTTATATCCACACCTTATTAACTCTACCAAATTGATGTTCAAAATTTAACAACCTAGTTGGGTGAATTCCAGTGAGAATTGTACTGCCTTTTACCTTACTTGAAATCTGAAAACAAAGGTCAATCTCTTTTTACCCAAGTCTTTCCATGTGAATTTTGACTAAATATAGATCATCCTGAACTTAAAATTAGTAAAGAATAAAATTAACTTTACATAGAAAAAGAAGTAGTTCAAGCTAATAAATCACTGTAGAATGTAAAGTAATAATTTTATAGATCTTCAGCTGAGAATTATTTATCTTTCATTTTTCTATCCAGTCCTCTTGAGCCATCTCTAAAGGATAAAATTTGGAAAGACAGAGGGATGGGTGTTATTTGTGCAAATAAAGAGCATCATTTATTTCATAGGGTGGTAGAAGTTTGTTCATAGTCTACTTCTCAAGTTAGTCAACAGTTCCATAAATTTTTCTGTCATCTTTTTTTAGAAGCAATTGCTTCTAAACTTTGCCCTCTTTAATTTTTTCCCCCTTCAGGATCATTGCTGGGGCTTAGTGCCTGCACTATGAATCCACTGACCCTGTGGCCATTTTTTTTTTCGTGTATGTTTTTTTTTTCTTGGAATAATGTGGAATATTATATGTAAAGTTAATTACAGAGAGTAACTGAGAGAGGAGGGAAAGGTAGAAGGGGGGGAGAAAGATAGACATCTGCAGACCTGTTTCACTACTTATGAAGCATCCCCCTTGCAGGTGGGGAGCCAAGGGCTCAAACCAGGATCTCTGCATAGGTCCTTGAGCTTTGTACTATGTACGTTTGACCCAGTGCACCACTTCCTGGCCTCAAAAATCTTTTTAATATTTATTTTATTTACTTATTTTAGATAGAGAAATTGAGGGAGAGTGAGACACTTGCAACACTGTTTCACAGCTCCAGAAACTTACTCAAAGCAGGTGGGGACTGGGAGCATAAGCCCCAGGTCCTTGCACTGTGTACTGCCCCCTAAACCTTGCTTTCTTAATCAAGGAAGAAAGACGGAAGGAAGGAAAGAAGGAAGGAAGGAAGGAAGGAAGGAAGGAAGGAAGGAAGGAAGGAAGGGAGGAAGGAAATAAAGAATAAGAAAGAGAGACAGAGAGAGAGAGAGAGAGAGAGAGAGAGAAAGGAAGGAAGGAAAGGATGAAGGAAAAAAGAATAGAAAAAGCCAACACAGATACTAGTGCACATAAACTTAGAGTGAACTGCCTTGGTCTCAGCATCCAACCAGTTAATTCTCCATGAGTGAAAATTCAAAACTATATTATCAAACTTTTTGAGGATTTCTTTAGAAGACACATTCATCATTTTAGCCTATGTTAAGTTCTAGGAGGGTGAAATATAACATTAGTTCACCAAAATCTAAACCACAAGTCTTGCCTGAACATCACATTATTCCAGAAGCTCCTCAATTATCCTAACCAAATAATTTACTTAATTAATCCTATAGAGTAGTATAAAATTTAATCATATCCAAAGACCATGGGAATACTAATTCAAAAGTTCATTTGCACTCCTGTGTTCATAGCTGCACTATTTACAATAGTCAAACTATAGAAGCAACCTAAATGTTCAATGACGTATGACTAAATGAAGTCATAGGACACACAGACTCAACAGAACACCACCCTGAAATCAAAAAAGAGGAGATTGTATTATTTGTAACAAAGTGAATAGAATTGGAGGTGATTTTACTAAATGAAATACATAAAGAGGTGAAGAACAACAACCAGATGGTGTCGCTCATATGTGGATGATATGTCACTAAAATAACTGAACTTGCAAAAAAAAAAAAAAAAGAAGAAGAAATAAAGAAAGGAAAAGGGTAATCAAACTGTCTTTTGAACTTTGTGGTAACTGTAATGAGCTATGGTAAGGTATTGATTTTGATGCAACGTGGCATACAATGTTCATATATGGTTGTAAACTCATACCCCCGAAATCTTACATTAAAAAAAAACTCTATTATATTACTAATAAAAAGTAGAAATAAAAATTCTATATAATAATAAAACTTAACCACACTAACATGTAAAGTACTTCATACTATGTAAAGTGATTAATTCCCTAGCACTGGTAAAATTGTTGCTGTTTTTTTCAATTTTGCAAATAAACAGAGAAGCAAAGAAATTAACTAGCTAGTTAAAAGTAAAACTAAGATTTGAATCAATGTTTTCCTTCAGTCACTGAGATTTCAAATCTTAAATTTAATCAATAATCTCATAGGTTTCAAATCAATGCCTTCTTTCATTCATTCAGCCTTTAAATCCCAGAGCAAATCAATGCTTTATTATTCTCCCTTTTGAAGAAAAACTTGGGCAACCATTAAATGAAGTCATTTTATCAATTAATGTTTCACAGTGATTCTATAAAGCAGGAAAGGAAACAGATTGCCTCACTCCCTGTACTCATGTTCTTATCAGTAGACCAAACTAGAGCTGATAGGTTGAAAATGTCAGCTTTCGGGTTTCTTCCTAATGAAGGGAAATGTCAACAATGCCAACTTCTGGTCTGTTTATAACAAGATCTAATTCAATACTTGACAAGCGCAAGAGGACAGACTGTTTAGGGGAAAATATGCTGTCAAACTTCTAACTGGTCTCCTCATCTATGAAGAGTAAAAGAACAAAATGGCTCAAGGTCATAAAAACTAATCAAAACACTGAATAAAATCAGCCTACCTTGAAAGCCCAGAATGAAACCCCACTGAAGATTTTTCTTAACACAAAGTAAAGTGTTGTGACATAGGTAGAGATATGCTAAAGAAAACTTGTAAAAGACCTATCTTGGGAGATATTCCCCCCACACACACACACACCCAACTGCTCACTCTCCAGATATTTTGCTGCCCTAACCTAAAGTCTCTGGAGGAATCACCGTCAGAAAACAAGTCAGGGGGACCAAAAAATGTTTCACCAGGAAAAACAAACAAACACTTTAGCATGTTCCAGGATCCAGGTTCAACCCCCAGCCCCAACACACACATACATACCCCCAACCACTGCAGGAGAAAGTTCATAAGTGGTGGAGCAGTGTTACATCACTAGCATTTGTCTCCTAAACATACTACACACTTTAAAGTAATTTTAGACGCATAAAAGAAATATTAAGTTCAGGAGAGGCAATGGTCTGACAAGGTTGAGTACTTTTAAGGAGGAGGTGTTTCGCTTCGTTTCATTAGAGAAAGATAACTAGCAGAGGAGAAGACTGGGGCACAGTATGTAGAGGTTATCACCCACAGCCTAGTCTGACCAGAGCAAAAATTTCTACAGAGGAAGAGGAAAAAAAAACATATTAAAAAAAATGTTTGAGAACAAACTTCAGAAGTTCTTGACTCTGCAAGTAATAGAAAGGGACAGAGAGACAGAAAACTGGTAGTGCAGAACACCTTTTACTGTTGCTACTCTTCATGCCTAGGCCCTCACATATGAAGAAGACAGGAACTGTACTGCTGAGTAATTCCCTGGCCCATATCCTAAATTTCTCTTGCTAATGACAGTCCTTTCTGGTCAATGTTTATCTCTGCACAGATGCCACTCAGACCTGAATCCTCTTCTCTAATCTATGAGGTAATGCAGGAAAAATTTGTTTCTTTCTTATGTCAATCTTTTTCTTGATTTAATCAACTTTCTCTGTGTACTTGCTCATTCTATGACCAAAAGATGAAAATTGTAATTTTGTTGGAGAGGTGGTTAACATACATAGTGAGACACTGGGTTCAAACTCCCATACGACATAGAAGAAGGAGGAAGAAGATGAGGAGGAGGGGGAGGCTGGGTGCTGCTCCACCCGGTAGAGCACACACGTTATAGTGCACCAGGACCTGTGTTTAAGCCCACAGTCCCCACCTATAGGGGGAAGCTTCACGGGTTGTGAAGCTGTGCTGCAGGTGTCTCTCTTTTTCTCTCCTTCTCTCTCACCCTGGGAGTATTTCCCTTTGTCCCTACTAGAAAATAAATAAACAAAAATGATGACTGGGAACAGTGGAGCTCCAGCAATAATCATGATGGAGAGAGAGAGCGTGAGAACATGAACAAAAATATTAGGATCTAAGCTAGCCTAACTTTTAAGTGGTACTATTTCCCTTGCCCTCCCCACAGCCTACTCCACAAATTTAAAGTTAGTGGACAAAACAGGCTTACAGAGTGGTTCCTTTGCTCAAGGAACAAAGTTTTACTTTTTATAGTAATAGAAATCATCACATAGAAAAATCCAGCATATGCATCAAGTTTCAAACATATAGTTATAACTCAAATAAGGGTAAATATGACCTTCTTTTACTCTGTAACATGTAACAGGTTTTAAGCACACTGTCACAAATCTAATAAGAATAAGTGTCCCCCTCTTTACCTTAATAACTAAACTCAGGCCCAGGGCACTGTCTGCAGTGAAAGCAGCAGCCCTGTTCCTAATGTCCATGGGATCTAAAGCAAAGATGCAAACATCCAGGTTAGGTAAGAGTTATAAACCAAACTGGCAAATTGATGGCTTTTACTCCATCCTCCTGTGGTGGTATGCTTCTAAATTCTGCTTCTAAGGCCCCTTCTGTTTCATTGGTTTAATCCCCCCTGTTTAACATTGTATTCTATTTACATAACCACCGTTAACTAAGCACCACCCTGCCTCCAGCGCATTGGTTTAATCCTCACTGTTTCGCACGCTTTTGCCTTCTCCCCACCCCCTGTCCTACGTACATCCTCTTCGGACCTGACTCTTCCGCCTCAGGATATATAAGGACAAGATTGTGATTAGAGATAGCTTAGATTGCACTGCGTTCCACATGAATAAAGACTGAACTGCGTACCACTCAGCCATGAGTCCCTGATCATCTCTCTCCAGCCCACAAAGCTAGCCTGACACTCCTGCCTCAATAAATGACATTGAATCATACCATTTCATTCAGTTTTGGTTTGTTATCATGTTAAAGAGAATAAAAAAAATCCCAGCCATGTTCTTTATTTAATTATCTTTATTTATTGGATAGAGATAGCCAGAAATTGAGAGGGTAGAAGGAGATGGGGAGATAGAGAGAGGAAGAGAGACACCTGCAGTCTGCTTAACCACTCATGAAGCATTCCCCCTACAGGTGGGGACCAGGGACTCGAGCCTGGGTCTTTGTGCACTGTAACATGCATGTCAGCCAGGTGCAGCACCACCTGCAACACTATTCAAGGATAATTTGATGCCATTTCACCATTTCATGAATGTGTCAAGAGTGTTTAATGAGGACTTACCTTATCTCCAAAGAAACCTGGAGGAGACAGGTTTGTACACAGAATCCCTCTTTAATTAATGATTTAACTTGTTGTAGTAATATGGGCAATATAGCAACCTGTGATTGACTGGCCCCTGCCTTCCCCTACTTGTTCTACTTGCAATGACACATGGACAGAAGTAATGGCAACTGAAGCCAAATGTCCTGCTTCATCAACAAAAGCAGCCTAGCTCAGACCTGAGATATAAACTCTTAAGTCTCATTTGCAGTGGGAAGAAAGCCAAATGCAACAAGAATTACAAAGGGGGAAAATCTATCAATCACCATTGCTTGAAAGATATTATCTCATTATACCAAGTTTTGTTTTCTCAGTGCATTCTTTAAGTATTAGAGTAGGAAAGAAATTAAGTAATCTTCAATCAGCAGATCCGAGATTGAGTGACAAAAGGAAAGGCAGTTCTGCTTAGGAGTAAAACACACTGAAGCACAGCAAAACTGAGTGAATTTCTGTATTTCGGCAATAGCCTTTACTATAGCCCATACCTCACAAGGAGGAGCCTTTCTGTTATCTTATGTCATCCACTCACTCAGAGCCCCTGGTCAGCCCTGCCATTAAGGAGAACTGTCCCCACTCAGGAGTTCCATACAGGTCAGCCTTAGGGTCTTACGAGCATATTGGAATCCTTTCTTCAAAACTATGGTCTAATGGCCATAAATTTTCACATAAATATTTTAAAAAATGGAACAGTTTGGAGCTTAGCTCAAGTGGTAAAAAACTGCAGAGGCCTTAGGTTCAATACCCAGCCCCATATATGCCAGGGAAATACTCTGGTCTCAGTCTCTCTCTCTCATAAAGTGAATAAATTAATTTTGTAAAAAAAATAATAAAACTTATCCAACAACTAGAATATTTTCTGTAGAAAGGAAACAAGAAAGGTTGAAGAATTGCATAATGGTTATTCAAACAGACTGTCATGCCTAAGGCACACAAGTCATAAGTTCAATCCCCAGCACCACCAGAAGCCAGAGATGAATAGTGCTCTGGTAAAAAAAAAAATACTTATGGACATTTAAGATATGATTATGAAAACTTTAAACATGCTATGAGTCAACTGAATATTCAAGTGAAGGGGGATGAGGACCCTAGGCTGAAAGAGAAAGTAATGGAAAACTCTTACATTATGAAGCAAAAAGATGGAACTAAGAACTATAACAATTTCCTAGTGCTACTATAACAAAGTGTCACTGACTGGATGGACTTAAAGAAAAATGTCATGGCATATAGGGTAATGCAATATATGCAGATATCAACAGTACTCAGGGAAACAGCCTGTAACATAGTGGAAAAGATTTTGTTTACCTCTAGAATGATAAAAAAAAAAGACATTTAAAAGCATATTTATATAAACTATATGAAAGAAGATACCAAAATTTAGTACTATTGGTCCTAACTGGACATATTTCTATTCTTTATTCAGAGAAAAAAGGAATTAAACCTGAAGCCATATATCCTTATGCATGAAAATCTATTACATAAACTCTTTGATATCTCACCATTCCTCAATAAATGAAATTTAAAAAGACTAACACACATATTAAGATAGTTTAAGAGAAAAAAAAAATTCCAACAGAGTTATCACTGGGGCTGGGTGTCTTCCCCTTGGACATCCCTCCTCTTTTCCTCCCCCGGCCCCAACCTCTTATTTTTTTAATTTCCTAATAGAAACAGTATAATAGAGGGTGAGGGAGATCTAAAAAGAGATACCTGCACTGTTTCTCTTCTTGTGTAGCTTCCCCACTGCAGGTGAATCCCAGTGTCTTGAACCTGGGTCCTTATACATGATAACCTTATGATCTAACAAGTACACTACACCAAGCCCCTAAGACAATATTGTCTAAAGATGTTTTAAAAAGAAATTCTTACTGATATCCAAGGCTAAATTTTCCTACCAGAGGCAATATATGAGAACAGTAGTAGTAAATGATAACAAACAGAGTAGGTCTTTTGAAAGACCCCATCTCTTTTATTTAGAACTACTTTGGAAATCTAACCCAGAGTAAGACTCCTGTCACTGAGATGCTAAAGTGAGCTTAAAATAGTTGAAAGTGTGCTTTGCTTGATCTATTGTTTATGTTTTACTGCCACCTTCTGGAAATAGAAATAATTTTATAAGAATGCTAGACAAAATGTCAAAATGTTTTTGCAAAAGAAGTTTGACCCTTATATTTAAAATAATATACATAACAAATTAAGGAAAATAGTCCACAAGATAAATGTCCAAAGTGTCCCAAGCTGAAGGAAGTTAAAAATAAAACTGTACTGTTTCTAGTCTCTCCATCTTTCTGTTGATGAAGACAGATAGAAAATATTTTCCCACTAGGGAAAGAGAGACACAGACTGGAAGTGTGGGTCACCCTGTCAAAACCCATGTTCAGCATGGAAGCAATTACAGAAGCAAGACCTTCCACCTTCTACCCCATAGTGACCCAGGGTCCATACTCCCAGAGCGTTAAAGAATACGAAAGCTATCAGGGGAGGGGATGAGATACAGAGTTCTGTGGTGGGAATTATGTGGAGTTGTACCCCTCTTAGCCCATGGTTCTTGTCAGTGTTTCCATTTTATAAATAAAAATTTAAAAAAAAATAAAGAAAAAGAAAATACTTTGACCACACCATGATGTATCTAAGTGTACCTGTATAAATTGAATTAATTTGCTCTGAGATACTAGGATAGAGAAAATGGGAGGGGAAATATTTTGACTACCTTTTAAAGATCAGCACAAAAGGGAAACAATGTAGGGAGTGTGGGTTAGGAAAAATAATCCATAGAGAGGTCACTAATGCAAAAACAGCAACGGTGGCAGAGAAAAGAAGTAGAGTAATAACTCTGACAGAGTTGTGAAAGGCTAGGTGTTGGTTATATTGGTTTGCTCCCCTTCGCCCCAACCTCTGAGAAAAATTGGTTTGGCCCTTGTTAGTTTCGCACCCCACTTTCTCCCCGCCCCCTATGCTAAGGACGTCGGAGAGTCCCAACAGCAGCCTGGGAGAGAGAATGATGGGGAAGCACATGGTGTGGTGATTTGCCCATTCGTGAATAAAGATTAAACTGCAGCTTCTCAACCCAGCCATGTGTCCCCGAGTCTCTCTCTCTGTCTACCACTGCGAAGCTATCCCGGCCTGCTGGTGCCCCCGAAACTAAACAACAAATGGCGCCCATGTGGACCTGACCTGCGCATCTCTCAGATAAGTGGAGACAATTTGGCTACCTATGCACTATGGCCTTCTCTTCTGCTTGTGAAGAGATCTCCAAAGGCCTCTGCCCTTTCTTCACGAGACTGTTTCACTGTTTCTGGAACATTTATCTCTGGACCACTCTGTGGTTTCCGCCCAATGCCAGCCTGCAGGAGCCAGCTTTCTGCCGCATGGTGCGGGACCTTGGGCGTGAGCTCCCTCCATGCTGCTCGGCCGCTGGGAGCAGGACAGCAGACATGGCAGGGCCATGGGGCAGGGCCGCGGTGGCCTATCATGGCCGCCACCCCGGGGCACCTCGGCCCGCGCCTTCTGCACAGCTGGCCCGCCCGCCCTCGTGCTATGAAGTCTGGACAGATCCCGGACCACCTGGAGACCGCAGGTTCCCTGCCGAAACTGGGCCCCCTGGCCGAGATCTCCAGCTTGGGTCTGAAGGCAGACAAGCTAGAATACACAGAGATTCATCCAGAGATTGCAGCCTGCAATTCCTAGAAGTGAAGTTGCCCAAAAGGCCACTGCTGGTCAATGCACTCCCCGAACGACTTAGACAGTACAGATCTGAATTCGTGTTTGAAATGATATATCTTCGTAACAAAGGTTTCTCTCCTTGTGTATTAATGACCATGTTTATGTGTGTGTTTAAAGTTTGGTAAACAGTAACTTTAAGGTTAAAAATGTAACTTTAAGGCTAAATTCTTACCAGGCAAAGTTAAATGAAAAAGGTTTTCAACTTAATTCTCATAAAGATAAAATTAACTTACATTTAAAGTCTGAGGTAAAAATTACTTAAAAATCAATATATTTTAACTAAGTTGGTAAAAAAAAAAAACTGCGCACACCAGGGGTGTGTCTCCATCTTGAATGGGTGTAACAAAAGGTTAAAAAGACATTGTTGATATGTAAAAGTCTCAAATTCCTTCTCAATTAGAAATGTTAGGTTGCAATGGTTATGCTAATAATTCTTATGCCTGAGGCCTTTTTCTTTCTATGGTTCATGTTTGCCTTTCCACATTTTATTGTTTGAACTTTAAATAGCCTTGGAATTGTGCTGGAAGGGACTTCCAATTGTGATAGAGTTATCAATTGTGGTAAACTTCTAACCTGCTACAAGTTTTGTTTCATAAGTAAGTGAATTGCAGCTGTCAAGTTCTCTACAGAAAAGCGGAATTCCAGCAGCGGACCTTCCTCATACAACGTTCCATCCCCTGGCATTCTTCCGTGGACATCTGCTTTCGACTGGCACTCCTATTGGACTCACTGGTACACTCTTGGACACTTTGCACTAAAGTGCAAAAGTGCTGCTAGACTTCTCAAACACTGACTGCAGCCAGCTGCCTTTGGGACTCTAGGCCGTTCCCTGCCCCCATGCTATAAAATGCCCGTCGAGGCAAGTACACCCCCCAGAGGCAGGAAATGTTTTTTTTTTAAGCTGATAAAGTTTTTCCCACAGAGGCAAAAAATGGCCCCCTCAGGCCTTCCCTTGGCAGCACACTGGTTCTTGTTACTCGCTTACATGTTTCTCCATGTTTGTGCAAGTTTCTTTTTTGAAAATGCCTGTACGATATAGGTTTCTGTTCACCCCACACCCCTGATACTGTGGTCATTTAGTTAAAAACAGAAGGGGGAATTGTTGGTCATATTGGTTTGCTCCCCTTCCCCCTGACCTCTGAGAAAAATTGGTTTGGCTCTTGCTAGTTTCGCGCCCGCTTTCTCCCCGCCCCCTATGCTAAGGACGTCGAGAGTCCCAACAGCAGCCTGGGAGAGAGAATGATGGGGAAGCACATGGTGTGGTGATTTGCCCACAAAGATTAAATTGCAGCTTTTCAGCCCAGCCGTGTGTCCCCGAGTCTCTGTCTCTGTCTACCACTGCGAAGCTAGCCCAGCCTGCTGGAGCCTCCGAAACTAAACAACAGCTAGGTATAAGCATTCTTTGCCTTATAATCGGGGGGAATGGCTTTACTTCTTCAGACCCTTGGACCTCTCTGTAAAACACAAAGATTATTGCCCTTGAAGCCAAGTGGTGTTACACCTAGTTGAGCACATATGTTACAATGCTCAAGGACTCGGGTTCAAGCCCCTGGTCCTCACCTGCAAAGGGAAAGTTTTATCAGTGGTGAAGCAGTGTTGCAGGTGTCTCTATGTCTCTCTCCTTCTCTGTCACCCCTTTCTCTCTTGATTTCTGGCTGTCTTTATCCAAAAAATAAATAAATATAGTATTTTTTTATAGTTTTTTAAATATTTTATTTATTTATTCCCTTTTGTTACCCTTGTTGTTTTATTGTTGTAGTTACTATTATTGTTATTGTCATCGTTGTTGGATAGGACAGAGAGAAATGGAGAGAGGAGGGGAAGACAGAGAGGAGGAGAGAAAGAGAGACACCTGCAGACCTGCATCACCGCCTGTGAAGCGACTCCCCTGCAGGTGGGGAGCCGGGGTTCGAACCGGGATCCTTATGCCGGTCCTTGTGCTTTGCGCCATGTTGTTAAAAATTCGGAGGCTCTTGCTGGCCGGGCTAGCTTCATGGGCGGGTAACAGAGATGACCAGAGACATACGCTGGGCAGGGAAGTTCTATTTCTTTATTCAGGAACAACGATTTATAAACTAAGACAAACTAATCACCAAACAGAACTCTGCTGTCTCTTTTCTACTGCTGCAGCGCCAAGCACTCTCTCTTACTCTGCAGCGCCACCTGCACTTAACCCGCTGCGCTACAGCCTGACTCCCTATAAATATAGTATTTTTTTAAAGTATTGCCCTTGATGGTGGCCAGGGTCCAAAACCATTGCATTGAGCTGCAGACTAGAGAGACTTATGCTTTTGAGTGTCCTCCACCTGTGAGGGAGCATCTACAGATCAGAGGACACATTAATACACCCTGTCTTTCAAACTTCAGGATTTGTAAAAGCAACTCAAAGATCTAAAGCTCACTGACCATAATTACAAAGGCTTAATTGGTTTCATCTCCTCTCACTGGTAGTTATACTGCCCCCAAATGCTTTACTTTAGTTGTCATAGATCAGCAAAACAGCCCTTTAGCTAATAACGATTATTACTTTTATCCAACTGATGAGAAAGTAGACTTGGACAATAAGTATCTCACTCAGAATCATACAAAGAAGTGGTTGGACTGAGATTTACATCTAACTTGACACCACTGCACAGCAGCAGGACAACTCTCATGTTTAATTATCTATCAGATGAAATAAATGGTGCCACCAAAAAAAAAATCTGCCTATTCCAAAGAACATGATTTTATGGGAATTAAGGAATGTGCATTACTTACTCTGGGGTCTTCAATGAGACTGAAGGGAGATGTTAAATAGTGAAAGGATGCTGTGTCACCAATGTGCACTCGGTGCATTACCAGCAGGCTAAACGATTTTACATCAGACCACACTGATGCTTTGGGAAATTCCACAGGGTTCTCCAGTTTAGCACTCCTTAGTGTCACAAACAGTAACAAACCCTAATTTAATGGTCTGTGTCTATGATACAGCTTAAATTACTACCATTTTCCCCTAAGCTATAAAGAAGTATGATTGTATGGACTCAAAAATGTCTCTCTAAAGGTTCACATTTGCTGAGTAGGACTCCCTTTGGGTCAGTTCCTGGGAAGCTGTTGTCCTCAGTGGGAGTATGGATGAGGCTCAGGATGAGAAAAACCTCTCTCCAACACACTTCCACAGTTCTGCTCCCCAAGTCGGAAGTTGATATGGGAGGAAAAGGTGGCTACAATAAAGCTTTGTATTATATCTGAAGAAAGCATTCATTACTAGATTGTTTTCAAAGGATTAAAACACCCCTTTATCAGGATATTAAGAAGTTATTTCCTTGTCTCTATTCATCTTCTATCTCCTATTATCTTCATTCACTATCAGAGAACCAATGATATCCTAATCAAAGTAATCCTATAGTTCCTTTAGGCTACTAGCCTCCATTAGTCTTTATCAAATATCTGCTACTTGAATGTGACTTTGTCCTTCTCCATGCAAACTCCTATCCTAGAGTCTAGGGAGGTGGTTCAGTGATAATAGTTCATAATAGTTCATGTCTTTCATGCATTAGACCCGTGGTCCAATCCCTAATATCCCATAAGGACAACGAAGTAGACCTCCATAGATGATGGAATGATGCTTTGCACACTCTCTCTTGCATATAGATATGTAGATGTTTGAATTCATGGCAGATGGCTCAAGAAATAGCACTGTGGATAAAAAACTAGTCTCATTCGGCTACGATAGAATATTAAGAAGGACTTATTTTCTTTTTTTTATATTTATTTATTAATTTTTCCTTTTGTTGCCCTTGTTGTTTAACATTGTTGTGGTTATTGTTGTTGTTACTGATGTCATTGTTGTTGGATAGGACAGAGAGAAATGGGGAGGGAGACAGACAGGGGGAGAGCAAGATAGACACCTGCAGACCTACTTTACCGCTTGTGAAGCGACTCCCCTGCAGGTGGGGAGCTGGGGGCTCGAACCGGATCCTTAAGCCGGTCCTTGAGCTTTGCGCCACATGTGCTTAACCTGCTGGGCCACCACCTGACTCCCTGGGACTTATTTTCATACCTTGAAACTTCAGTTAGTAAATCTATAAAGGGTTGCGTTTATAAGCATAAGACCCCAAGTTCAATCTTTCACATAGTTCATAGCATAATGATGCACTGGTTCTCTTTCCTTTTGTCATTAATTTTAAAATAACCAATTTTTAAAAAATCATGACAGGAAGTCGAGCGGTAGTGCAGTGGGTGGCACAAAGCACAGGTGGCACAAAGTGCAAAGACTGGTGTTAAGGATCCTGGTTAGAGCCCCCAGCTCCCCACAGGAGAATCTCTTCACAAGCAGGGGAGTCTCTTCACAAGCAGTAAAGCAGGTCTGCAGGTGTCTTTCTCTCCCCCTCTCTGTCTTCCCCTTCTCTCTCCATTTCTCTCTGTCCTATCCAACAATGTTGACATCAATAACAATATTAACTACAACAATAAAACAAGGACAAGAAAAGGGAATAAATAAATATTTTTTTAAAAAATCATGACGGAGTTCAGTGGTAGAGCATGTGTGAAAACCTAGGCTTTAGCTTTAGCACCATGTTAAATACAGACTCCAATTCTAAAATATAAGAATAAACTAGGTATTTGATGTTTAAAAATTTGTTTAGACCAATTTATTTAAAATATACATCTCTAACAGAACCCTTTTCCTTCTAGAATCAGTATGCTTAATTATTCATTGAGTCTCTCAGCATATCAATAAGTTTAGAAAACAGACGTGTAGGGGGCCAGGCAATCCTGCACCTGGTTAAGCACACACTACAGTATGCAAGGACCCAGGTTCAAGCCCCTGGTTCCCACCTGCAGGGGGGAAGCTTCACAAGTGTTGAAGTAGAGCTGCAGGTGTCTCTCTGACTCTCTGTCTCCCTTCCCATCTCAATTCCTCTGTCTCTATTCAATAAATAAATAAACACTGGGAAATAGCATGTGCTGTTTTGAGAAAAGTGAACTTAAAAAAATTTTTAATGAAACTAGGCATATGTTTCCGTAGGTGTTTTCTCTAAGTTGTCAAACATTATTTTCTTCTATTGCCAAGTAAATATTACTTTAAAATAGTACTCAAAATACTGTTGCTATTATTGATGCCTCACACTTGTCTAGAAATTCCCAGTTTACAAAATTTCATACTTAATTTGTCTTTTTTCTTTCTTTTTCATATGTACTTTGCATTTGATCTGCCTACAGTATCTGTGAGCAGCCTTAAGTATTAAAACTTTTTAATACTTATTAAAAATAAGTATTAAAAGTATTAAAAAGTATCTATTCCATACATAAAGAAATAGGAAGAGTGTGTCTTGTTCAGATAGATAGTCTACGGTCAAGGCAAAATCACTTTTGTGAAAAATTTCTTACTTATAAACATTGCCTTTAAGATTGACCCTACCCAGCAAAGGTCTCATCAGTGGAGAAGGCAAGACTTAAATCTGAATCCCTTTGTTTTCCTATGACAACTTTGGGTAACCTTCTTTACTGCACTCCCTTTTCTTCTTCTCAGTATCCTCCACATTATCTAAGCAATTTAAAATGGCGTGTAGGCCTTGTTCCTAGGTAAGAAACATAGCAAGAAAGAATACAGGTAGAATTTTAATCAGCTGTGGTCTATTCCAGCAGATCCAGGGACTCAAATGGGGGCAACCTGAGGGACTGAAAAAGGAATGGGGACCAAGAAGTGCTCTATAGAGAAAGAAGATGGCAATTTGGTGGAGCATGAAGTGTGCTGACACCTATCTTTGGGAGATGTAAAACTGCATCCCTCAATAAAGTTATTTGGTGAAATTTTTTTTTTTTAAATTTAAAGATGATATCTAAGACCATGTGGTAATAAGTCAGAATGTCTAGGCCTTTCCCATGTAGACAGAAAGTACACATTATTAATCAACTCCTTACGTTTTCTCTTATAAATACCAATAGACACAAAGTCAAGTGATCAATAAGACTTTGGAGCAGAAGATAAATCCAAAACTGCTACGTCTAGAATCCTTTCATTCATGAGGAATGCAACTTAGCATTCTAAAAAGAAAATTTGATGGTCAATAATTTGAGGGTAAAACACATTGCTCAAAAGCAGGAAAATGGGCTGCATTCAAAGTCACATTCTCCCAGTCCTGGGTGCTTAGTTCGGGAACTTTCCCTTTTAAGTGACCAAAACGCAAATCAGGCCAGTCCAAGATGAAATGGCATTTACTCCACAGGATTACATAACTCAGCCTCACATTTGGAACAGCTAGGTCTGGCTGGCTCATTTCTGTCTCTGGCTTCCACTTCTCTCACCTGAGTGGCTTCATCTTTCCAGGCTACCAGGCTATAGCCAGACCAGGCACTAATCTGGATACATACCAACCTGCTTATACAGATTTGTCAGTAGGTTAACTAACTTTTAAGTGTCCAGTGTTTTCTCTTCTCAGTATTCTAGAAACCTCAGCTTGACAGTTTGTTGGAGAGCTGTAATTTAAGGGAGGGATTATAGCCATTTGCAGTTATGAAGACAGTGCTGTCAGTGGGTATAAGAGAACCCTTAAAATGAAGAGAAATTAGAGGCTGCATCTTTTTTCATCATTCCACAGTGTTTGAACAGCTTTGGCTAAGGGATCCAGAGTAGATGAAATCTTTATTTGCCATGGTGACACAAGCATCACTTCAGGCAGCTCTCTACTACCTGGCTTTCATCCCTGCTTTTCAGGCCTTGACAGACTCCTCTTTCTCTCACATGCATTCAACTCCCATTGAGATTAGTAAGAAGGTTTCTTCTGTCATGGAAGACACTAACCATCAGAATTAGTATGACTTTAGGTCATCATAATCTCCCCCTGAAGAACTCTAATACTAACCTCATTTGGCTACAATAGAATATTAAAAAGGACTTATTTTCATACCTTGAAACTTCAGTTAATGCCTCAACTGGGGAGCCTTTCTGCTGTCAATGGAGAGGAGAAACTTCCTCTTTCTTTTTTTTTCTTTTTAAATTTATTTAAAAAGGAGACATTAACAAAACCGTAGAATAGTAGGGGTATAACTCAACACAATTCCCACCACCAGATCTCCATATCCCATCCCCTCCCCTGATAGCTTTCCCATTCTCTATCCCTCTGGGAGTATGGACCCAAGGTCATTGTGGGTTGCAGAAGGTGGAAGGTCTGGCTTCTGTAATTGCTTCCCCGCTGAACATGGACTTTGACTGGTCGATCCATACTCCCAGTCTGCCTCTTTCTTTCCCTATTAAGGTGGGTCTCTGGGGAAGTGGAGCTCCAGGACATATTGGTGGGGTCGTCAGTCCAGGGAAGTCTGGTCGGCATCATGCTGGCATCTGAAACCTGGTGGCTGAATAGAGAGTTAACATAGAAAGCCAAACAACTTGTTGAACAATTATGGACCTAAAGGCTGGAGTAGTGCAGATGAAGTGTTGAGGGGTACTCACTGCAGACTGTTGTGTACTTTTGCTTTTTATTTTGCCCTAGTTTATGGATATGTGTGAACATATGCTCTATCTCTTGGGACCTGGTCTATATCTAGCTTTTGGGACTTTGTTAGGAAGTTGGGGAAGGGCCCTTGGCAGGGCAGGAATGAGGGGGTTGGAGAGGAACCTATATCTTGGAAATCTGGGGGGCACTTTAGGTCCATGGGGCTGAGAGAGGACTTACCTACCGCTGCTCCAAAAGAAGGGGCTCAGGTCGACTCCTTCAGGCTATCTGGGAGCCCAATGGGCAGGGCAGTTCCTTCCAAAGCATGGTCCCTCCCTACACCAGGTGGTTAAACATGCCTAGAATCAGGATTCTGAACTGTCTGAAGGACTGTTGCCAAAAAAAGTGGTTGCAAAAGAAAGAAGATTAACTATAGAGAAGCTCAGCTGGTTGAGCAAGGGACTCTGCTACCTTAGATTCCTAATTCAACACTCAGTGCACACATAGTGGAGTGGTGTATAATTTCTCTCTCTTTTCCAATATGGAACTATCTATTGTGAAATAAATGAAAACAAATCCTTAAAAAGAAAAAAAAAGAGGCCGGATGATGGCGCACCTGGTTGAGCGCACTGGTTACAGTGCACAAGGACCTGGGTTCAAGCCCCACCTGGTCCCCACCTGCAGAGTGAAAGCTTCGCAAGTGGTGAAGCAGGGCTGCAGGTGTCGCTCTGTCTCACGCCCTCTATCTTCCCCTTCCCTCTCGGTTTCTGTCTGTCTCTATCCAATAAATAAAGATGATAATTTTTTTTTTATTTAAGGAAGGAGACATTAACAAAACCGTAGAATAAGAGGGGTACAATTCCGCACAATTCCCATAACCCAATCTCCACATTCCACCCCCTCCCCTGATAGCCTTCCCATTCTCTATCTCTCTGGGAGTATGGATCCAGGGTCGTTGTGGGTTGCAGAGGGTGGAAGGTCTGGCTTCTGTAATTGTTTCCCCGCTGAACATGGGCATTGACTGGTTGATCCATACTCCCAGTCTGTCTTTCTTTCCCTAGTAAGGTGGGGCTCTGAGGAAGTGGAGCTCCAGTACACATTGATGGGGTCGTCTGTACAGGGAAGTCTGGTCAGCATCTCGCTGGCATCTGGAACCTGGTGGCTGAAAAGAGAGTTAATATACAAAGCCAAACAAAGTGTTGAACAAGCATGGACCTAAAGACTGGAATACTGCAGATGAAGTGTTGGGGGTATTCCCTGCCTGCTCTTGTGTACTTCTGCTTTCAGGTATATATTTTTCCCCTAGTTTATGGGC
The DNA here is from genome assembly GCF_950295315.1 of Erinaceus europaeus. Lineage (NCBI taxonomy): Eukaryota > Metazoa > Chordata > Mammalia > Eulipotyphla > Erinaceidae > Erinaceus > Erinaceus europaeus. The sequence continues at coordinate 96,161,509 of NC_080163.1, forward strand.
ATGGGTGAACCCGTGCTCTATCTCAGGGGATCTGGACTATATCCAGGTTTGGGGACTTTATTGGGGAGTGGAACACCTGGAATGGAATTAGAGAATACTATGAAAGGAAAGGTCTCACCCGAGTGTTGAAGCTGAAAGGTTGTCATTCCACACCTGAAATCTCTGGTCACAGTCTGAAGTGAAGCATGCTGGGGTGGCACTTGTGTTGATTAGGTTGTGATCCGCGGATGCAATATTATTTGATTTGAATTGAGAGCAGCATGCAGAAAAGTGGGCCCCACCCTAAGGTTCCAGGACTTGGGGAAATATAGGCTCTATAGTGGAAATGTGAGGTTCCTGTTGTCTTAGGGTTCAAGAAGACAATGGATAGTTATTGTTATCATCACATTATTTGGTGATAGGGTTAACTTTGGAAAGTCCCTTTGATAGGGTTTGGGGTATAGTACCCAGCATCTTGTATATAGCTGTGCTGTCAGTTGCTTCTGTTCTCCCTGGTCTAGGCTTTTGGGAGAGAACATATCAAAGACAGCCTATGTATTAAAAAGACTCAGCCTGTGTTTTAAGAAGTTCTAGGGAGTCGGGCAGTAGTGCAGCGGGTTAAGCGCAGGTGGCACAAAGCGCAAAGACCAGCATAAGGATCCCGGTTCAAGCCCCTGGCTCCCCACCTGTAGGGGAGTCGCTTCACAGGTGGTGAAGCAGGTCTGCAGGTGTCTGTCTTTCTCTCCCCCCTCTGTTTTCCCCTCCTCTCTCCATTTCTCTCTGTCCTATCCAACATCAATAATACCAATGACTACAACAATAAAACAACAAGAGCAACAAAAGGGAATAAATAAGTAAAATTTTTTTAAAACGTTCTAGACATATCATCAGTTTTTCACCTCTCATATTAATTAAATAGTGGTTTATATAATGTTTACACTCTAATAGGATTGTACATAAACACCACTCCCACCACTAAAAGACTGTGTCCCATTCCCACCTCCCACCCTGCCCCCCACGCTCCACCCCCCACCCTCTGCCGTGCCGGGAAGCCCAATGGCCACCCTCCCCCTCACCACAGTGTTTTTACATTGGTGCCCTGCTCTCAATTTAATCAGATCCTGCTTTTAATTTCCCTTTCAGATCTTCTTAGTCAACTTCTGTTGATGAGTGGGCACATCCCATATTCATCTTTATCTTTCTGATTTAGCTGACTTAACATAATTCCTTCTAGCTCTGTCCAAGATGGGTCAGATAAGGTGGGCTCATTGTTCTTAATAGCTTCATAGTATTCCATTGTGTATATGTACCACAGCTTTCTCAGCCACTCATCTTTTGTTGGGCACCTGGGTTCCTTCCAGGTTTTAGCTATTATGAATTGTGCTGTTATGAACATAGATGTACGCACATCTTTTTGGTTGGGCATTATGGAATCCTTGGGGTATATCCCCAGAAGAGGAATTACTGGGTCATATGGAAGGTCTATGTCTAGCCTTGTGAGAGTTCTCCAGACTGCTTTCCAGAGAGGGTGGACCAATTTACATTCCTACCAGCAGTGTAGAAGGATTCCTCTGTCCCCACAGACTCCAACATTTGTTGCTGCTGTCCTTTTTGGTGTATGCCATTCTTACAGGAGTGAGGTGGTATCGCAATGTTGTCTTTATTTGCATCTCTCTAACAGTCAGCGACCTGGAACAGTTTTTCATATGTTTGTTGGCCTTTTGTATCTCCTCTGAGGTGAATGTTTTGTTCATATCCTCTGCCTATTTTTGGATGGGGTCATTTGCTTTTTCGGTGCTAAGTTTGCTGAGCTCTTTATATATTTTAGTGATTAGTTTCTTGTCTGATGTATGGCATGTGAAGATCTTCTCCCATTCTGTGAGGGGTCTCTCTGTTTGTTTAATAGTTTCTTTGGATGGCAGAAGCTTTTCAATTTGATGTAGTCCCATTGGTTTGTTTCTGCTTTAGTCTTCCTTGCAATTGGGTTTGATTCATCAAAGATGTCCTTGAGGTGTAGGTGGGAAACTGTTTTACCAATGTTTTCCTCTAAGTATTTGATTGTTTCTGGTCTGACATCCAGGTCTTTGATCCATTTGGAGTTGATTTTTGTTTCTGGTGAGATAAAGTGGTTCACTTTCATTCTTTTGCATGTTACAACCCAGTTTTCCCAGCACCATTTATTGAAGAGAGCCTCCTTCTTCCATTTAATCCTTTGAGCCCCCTTATCAAAGATTAGATGTCCATAGGTATCGGGATTTATTTCTGGGCTTTCAATTCTGTTCCACTGGTCTGTGTGCCTATTTTTGTTCCCGTACCATGCTGTTTTGGTGATGAAGTCTTTATAATATAGTTTGATATCTGGGAGTGTGATGCCTCCTCCATTTCTGGTTCTTTTCCTCAAGATGGTTTTGGCAATTCTAGGTGTTTTCAGGTTCCAGATAAATGATTGTAGTGTTTGTTCTATTCTCTTAAAGAAGTTTGGTGGAACTTTGATGGGTATTGCATTAAATTTGTATATGGCTCTGGGGAGAATATTCATTTTGATGATATTTATTCTTCCAATTCATGAGCATGGGATATCTTTCCATTTCTTGGTATCACTTTCTATTTCCCTGAGTAGTTACTCATAGTTTTCAGTATACAAGTCTTTCACTTCTTTGGTCAACTTTATTCCTAGGTATTTTACTGATTTTGTTGCAACAGTGAATGGGAGTGATTTCTGGATGTCTTCTTCTTTAGTTTTAGTGTTTGCATAAAGAAATGCCACTGATTTTTGTACATTGATGTTGTAGCCTGATACCTTGCTATATTGCCTAATAACTTCCAGTAGTTTTCTACTGTATTCTTTAGGTTTTTCTATGTATACTATCATGTCATCTGCAAATAGTGAGAGTTTGACTTTTTCCTTTCAATCTGTATTCCTTTGATTTCTTTCCCTTGCCTGATTGCTATGGCAAGAACTTCCAATACTATGTTGAAGAGTAATGGTGATAGTGGGCAGCCCTGTCTAGTCCCTGATCTAAGGGGAAATGCTTTCAACTTCTGTCCATTGAGTATTATGTTGGCTGTTGGTTTGCTATATATGGATTCTACTATATTGAGGAATTTCCCATCTATTCCCATTTTTTGTAGGGTTTTGAGCATGAATGGGTGTTGGATTTTGTCAAAGGCTTTCTCTGTATCTATTGAGATAATCATGTGGTTTTGGGCTTTGCTTTTATTGATATGGTGAATGACATTGATAGACTTATGTATGTTGAACCAGCCTTGCATTCCTGGGATGAATCCCACTTGGTTGTGATGAACTATCTTTTTGATATGCTGCTGTATCCGGTTGGCCAAGATCTCGTGTAATATTTTGGCATCTATGTTCATCATAGATATTGGTCTGTAGTTTTCCTTTTTTGTTGTGTCTCTATCTGCTTTGGGTATCAGAGTGATATTGGCTTCATAGAAAATGGAAGGAAGTGTCCCTGTTTCTTCGATCTTATGGAAAAGCTTTAGAAATATGGGTATTAACTGTTTCCTGAAGGTTTTGTAGAATTCGTGTGTGAAGCCATCTGATCCAGGACTTTTGTTGTTGGGGAGATTCTTAATAACAGTTTCGATTTCAAGCCCCTGGTCCCCACCTGAAGAGTGAAAGCTTCACAAGTGGTGAAGCAGGGCTGCAGGTGTCTCTCTGTCTCACTCCCTCTCTATCTTCCCCTTCCCTCTCAGTTTCTGTCTATCTCTATCCAATAAATAAAGATGATAAAAAAATTTTTTTTTTTAAAGAAAAGGGAAAAAAAGAGCTGGAGAGACAGCATAACTATTACATAAAAGACTTTCATGCCTGAGGCTCTGAGGTCTCAGGTTCAATCCTTAGAACCACCATAAGGTAAAGCTGAGCAGTGCTGGGAGTGTGTGCATGTGCCCCTCTCTTTACATTAAATAAATAAATAAATAAATATTTAATAAAAAAGAAAGAGAGAGAAAAAAAGCTTGTTTCAATTCCAGAGTGGGAGTTTAGGAAAGGGATCTGCTAGCTGGAGAAAGCTTCATTGATGTCAGAAAAGCATCCAAGTCTTAGTGGATGACACCCTTTTTTCTTTTTTAATTTCTTTACTGGGGAACTAATGTTTTACATTCGACAGTAAATACAATAGTTAGTACATGCATAACATTTCCCAGTTTTTCATATAACAATACAACCCCCACTAGGTCCTCTGTCATCCTTCCTGGATCTGTTTTCTCCCCACCCACCCACACCAGAGTCTTTTACGTTGGTGCAATACTCCAATTCCAGTTCAGGTTCTACTTGTGTTTTCTTTTCTGATCTTTTTTTTCAACTTCTGCCCATATTCATCCTTCTATTTCTAACTTATTTCACTTGAAATGAATTTTTCAAGGTCCATCCAAGATTGGCTGAAAACAGAGAAGTCCCCTTTTTTATATCTGAGTGGTATTCCATTGTGTATATATACCACAACTTGCTCAGCCACTCATCTGTTCTTGGACACCTGGGTTGCTTCCAGGGTTTGGCTATTACAAATTGTGCTGCCAAGAACGTATGTGTACACAGATCTTTTTGGATAGGTGTGTTGGGTTCCTTAGGATATATCCCCAGTAGAAGAATTGCAGGATCATAGGGTAGGTCCATTTCTAGCCTTCTGTGAGTTCTCCAGACTGTTCTTCACAGAAGATGGACCAATTGACATTCCTACCAGCAGTGCAGGAGGGTTCCTTTGACCCCACAACCTCTCCAGCATTTGCTGCTGTTACCTCATGTATGACATTCTCACAGGAGGGATAATACCCTTATACACACACACATACTCCAAGAGAAATAGTTTTTTGGGCATCAACATTATTTCCTTACTCAACAGCCAGGGTAAAGCTACAAACAGCACCGGTTTAGCAGAATGACCTCCAGCCCTCTCTCTCTAGTATTTCCTTCTCCATCCTGGAAGGGTCAGTCTCAAACACAAGATGGAAGGACAATGCTCTCTACCTTTTTGCACAGGTGGTTGTGTGGAGGGAGAGAGAAGCTTTAGATTGGATGAAAAACAAAAGTTCTGGGTTGTCAACAGTGGCAGCTTGGTAGCAACAGAGACTATGGCTGGAGACATGCTGTACTTCTTGTGGGAGGCCTCTTCTCAGGCACAGACTCCTGGTGTGTGCGCTCTGTTGCACCCCAGATGCAGTGATCTAGGAGAATGCAATCCGAGGCAGCAGGGGTAGAGCTTTACGGGACTCACTCAGTGTCTGCTGCTAGTGCCCTGACAAGAGATAACTCGGGAAATGTTTGATGAACAAATCCATTTATTGAACAGTAAAGCAGGGATTTTAAAGGGTCACAGGAGGAAGTGACATGTGTATATGGTAGGGAGGCAAAGGGTCTGGGGAGGGTCAGGACTTTTCCAGTAACTGTTGAGCAAGAGGTTTAATTGGTTAAAGGAATGAGGAAGCAAGGTTTTTAGTAACCAACAGCCAGAGGGGGGTCCTGAGGGCAGAAAGAAGATAGATCAGATATGATCAAAGGAATGGAATGGGTGGGGAAGTAGGGAGGGGACATTTAGGCAAAACTATGATTATGTAGATAAGAAAGGAGTGGGCTATTGTGTCAGGAAATACAGGGTGCTTGTGAGGCAGGGAGGCTAATAGGTGGGCAGATCCTGGAGGTCCTGTCTTTCCTTGCTCAACCTCTTAGTAAAGAGAGACTGATAGGATGGGCATGCCCTGCAGGGTCCCATCTTTAAATGGGGAGTCCTGCCAAGCTCTACCATATCCTCACCAACCCCTACAGAGACAAAGCTGGAAAAGATAGTGGGAAGGCCAAAGCCTTGCTCACAGAGAGGTAGGCTAGAGTTTCCTGTGGGCCATATCCATAGACACCTAAAGACTCACACCACCAACCATGAGAAAGTCAGTCAGTGGTGCTGCTGCAGTGTACAGCACCTCTATTCTGGAGTACTTCATTGCTGCTGAGGTGTGAATTTTGTACATCCACAAGTCTCCAATTGACAAGAAAGGACAGCATTTCCCTGATTGTCACTTGCCGAATATCGACCAATAAATTGCCTGTATTGCATTTTAACTTTAATTATGTAATGGAAGACTCTTCCTTTGGCAAATAAATTTATAGCAAAATGAGCAAGTGGAAGAAGCATTGCTTACTTAGCAAAACAGTATGTGATAGTCACTACTTGGTGGAACCTGGTGCTAGAACCTGGAGATTGTTGTTGGTTCATGTGGGCCTTGTTGGATTAGGAGTTTTTGTCTACTTGTTTGTTTGTTTTGCTTTGTTTTAAAAAAGGAAGAATAAATATTCTGTCATTCTAGTTACAGGAAATCATGTGTCAGGACATATATATAGGTCCAGGCAAAGATGAATGACCCAGAATGATCAGAGTTAGCTATATACATTGTTAAGATCAAAACTTTAGTTTGGAATCCACACTGAATATGCTTAAATCTATTTTTTAAATCTGGATGTTGCTCTTCAAATATGGGAGGTTTTAAGGATCCAACTATATGGTCTCTTGTTGTATGCTTTACATTGGGTTCTAGTTCTCCCCCACCAAGAGAATTAGATCAGTCCTGTTAATTTCGCGAGCCCGCTTGGCCCCGCCCCTAGGAAACCCGCCAGAGTTCCAGAATGACAGAGTTCCTGGGTTCCTGAGTTCCAGAGTAAGAGAGAGTGCTTGTGCTGCCGCAAAGAGACAGCAGAGTTCTGTTTGGTGATTAGTTGGTCTTAGTTTATGAATCGTTGTTCCTGAATAAAGAAATACAGCTTCCCTGCCCAGCCATTGTCTCCGCGTCTCTGTTACCCGCCCATGAAGCTAGCCCGCCCAGCTAGAGCCGCCGAATTTTAACAACAAATGGCGCCCATGTGGACCTGACCTGCGCATCTCTCAGATAAGTAAAGACAATTTGGCTACCTATGCACTATGGCCTTCTCTTCTGCTTGTGAAGAGATCTCCAAAGGCCTCTTCTCTTTCTTCACGAGACTGTTTTGCTGTTTCTGGAACACTTATCTCTGGACCACTCTGTGGTTTCCACTCGCTTGGGCGAACTCAGAACAGCCAGCGGGAAGAGCCAGTGGGCGGGAGGTGAGGCGTGGAGCTGCTGTTTCCACCTGGTTAAACAGCCAGCCAGCCGGCTGCGCCCAGACAACCCCGCGCACCGCGCCCGCAGCCCCGCAGCCCCGTAGCCCCGCAGCCCCGCAGCCCGCAGGAGGCCGACACCAGCACACAAGAGCCCCAAGAGCCCGACACCAGCACGCTGGAGCCCAATGCCAACATGCTGGAGCCCGATGCCAACACGCTGGAGCCTGATGCCACCACGCAAGAGCCTGATGCCAGCACGCAGGCCAGCCCACAGGAGCCGGCTCTCCACCGCGTGGCGCAGGGCACTAGATGCGTGATCCCTCCATGCTGCTCGGCCACTGTGAGCAGGGCAGCAGACATGGCAGGGCCATGGGGCAGGGCCGTGGCGGCCTATCATGGCCGCCACCCCTGGGCACCTAGGCCCACGCCTTCTACAATGCTGGCCCGCCTGCCCTCTTGCTATAAATTCTGGAACGACCCCGGGCCTCCCGGACCCCCGGGCTCCCTGCCGAAACTGGGCACACGAGATCTCCAGCCGCCGGTCCAGTCTGAAGACAGACAAGCTGGAGTACGCAGAGATTTGTGCAGAGATCGCAACCTGCAATTCCTAAAAGTGAAGCTGCGCAGGAAGCCACCTCCGGATGGTGAACCTCCCCCCCAACAACTAAGACAGTATAGATTTAAATTCGTGTTTAAAATGACATGTCTTCGTAACAAAGGTTTCTCTCCTTGTGTATTAATGACCATGTTTATGTGTATGTTTAAAGTTTGGTAAACAGTAACTTTAAGGCTAAATTCTTTCTAGACAAAGTTAAATGAAAAAGGTTTTCAACGTAATTCTCATAAAGATAAAATTAACTTACATTTAAAGTCTGAGGTAAAAATTAGTTAACAATCAATATATTTTAACTAAGTTGGTCTAAACAAAAGGTTAAATAGACTTGTTGATATGTAAAACTCTCCATTACCTTCTCTATTAGAAATGGTAGATCGCACAATGGCTATGCTAATTATTCTCATGCCTGAGGTTTCCTTTCCTGACTCCATCTTGAATGGGTGTAACAAAAGGTTAAAAAGATGTTGTTGCTATGTAAAAGTCTCAAATTCCTTCTCTATTAGAAATATGCTAATAACAAGTTTTGTTTCATACTAAGTAAATTGCAGCCAGCTGCCTTTGGGAATCTAGGCCATTCCCCACTCCCATGCAAATGTCCTTCGAGAAAGTACGCCCCCAGAGGCAAGAAATGTTTTTTTTTAAGCTGATAAAGTTTTGCACACTGGTTCTTGTTACTTGCTTACATGTCTCTCCATGTTTGTGCCAGTTTCTTTTTATAAAAATGCCTGTACGATATAGGTTTCTGTTCACCCCACACCCTTGATACTGTAGCCATTTAGTTTAAAAGAAAAGGGGGAATTGTTGTATGCTTTACATTGGGTTCTAGTTCTCCCCCGCCAAGAGAATTAGATCAGTCGTGTTAATTTCGCGGGCCCACTTGGCCCCACCCCTAGGAAACCCGCCAGAGTTCCAGAATGACAGAGTTCCTGGGTTCCTGAGTTCCAGAATAAGAGAGAGTGCTTGTGCCGCCGCAAAGAGACAGCAGAGTTCTGTTTGGTGATTAGTTGGTCTTAGTTTATGAATCATTGTTCCTGAATAAAGAAATACAGCTTCCCTGCCCAGCCGTTGTCTCTGCGTCTCTGTTACCCGTCCATGAAGCTAGCCCGGCTGGCTAGAGCTTACGAATTTTAACAACAGTCTCTCATCAGTTAGTTTAAAAACCAGTAACTTTTTTATTTTATTTATAAAAAGGAAACAGTGACAAAACCATAGGATAAGAGGGTTACAACTTCACACAGTTCCCACCACCAGATCTCCATATGCCATCCCATCCCTTGATAGCTTTCCTATTCTTTAAGATCTGGAAGTATAGACCCAAGGTCATTATGGGATGCAGAAGATGGAAGGCCCGGCTTCTGTAATTGCTTGACCACTGAACATGGGCGTTGACAGGTCGATCCATATGCCCATCCTGCCTCTTTCTTTCCGTAGTGGGGCAGGGTGCTGGGGAACTGGGGGCTCCAGGACACATTGGTGGGGTTGTCTGCCCCAGGAAGTCTGGTTGGCATCATCTTAGCATCTGGGACCTGGTGGCTGAAAAAAGAGTTAACATATAAAGCCAAACAAATTGTTGACTAATCATGAACCTAAAGGCTGGAATAGTGCAGATGAAGAGTTGGTGGGGGGGTCTCCATTTTATAGATAACTAGTAGGCATATTTTAGTTATATTCCAAAGGCCCTGTGGCTATAGTAGTTGGTATTTTTATTTGTTTGTTTGTTCTTCTCTGAGCCTGAAATTTGATATACAGGTGGATCCAAGTTATCATCTGGGGAGATGATGTGATTGCTGGAAAAAGGGACAGAAAGCTGGATCCAGGAAGAGAGTAGCTCCCAAATATGGGAAAGGAGTATAAATATTGTTGACTGTAAAGCCGATCGATTTGATCTGATCTGGGGCCCAAATTCAGCTTAGGAGCCTATGAGACTTCTGCATCCCTGTAGATCTGAGCTCACATTCTGTGGGCATGAGTAGGAACATTACAAGCTGCCCCAATATCAGGACCCATCTTCCTCAGGTGTAGCATAGGGTATGTCATCCAGCCTCCCTTTGGAAGATGGGACATTCTGTACCATTGCTGATCCAAGTTGAGGGCAAGGTCCTATAGGGGCCCACAAAGGTCTATTTTGTTGTTCCTGATAGAGATGACCAGTAACAATGGAGAGAGGGATTTATTTGAAGTCTAGGTCCATCATGTCTGTTTGGGAATCTCAGGACTCCCCAAATAGGGCCCCAGCTGATGGAATGGCCTGATAATGACTAAAGAGTCATTGTTAAAGTATGCCAGTCTCTTGCCCTTATTCAGCTTTTGCAGTCCTTGCTTTAATAGGGTTAGCTTTGGAATGAGAGACAGAAGTGTAATAGAAAGTAGGTGAGGAGGGTATCTAAGTCTAGGTAGACACTATTTCATTAGGAACTTTATACTGGCTCACTGCAGACTATTGTGTACTTTTGCTTTCAGGTATATCTTTTGCCCTAATTTATGGATACATGTGAACCTATACTCTATCTCATGGGACCTGGTCTATATCTAGGTTTTGGGACTTTGTTAGGGAGTGAACCACCTGAAATGGAATTAGAGAATCCTATGAAAGGAAAGGTCTCACCTGAGTAATGAGGGTGAAGGGTTGACATTCCATGCCTGATGTCTCTGGAAGTGAAGCATGCTGAGGTGGTACTCATGGTGTTGATTAGGTTGGGATCGGCAGATGCAATATCATTTCGTATGAATTGAGAGAAGCTTGCAGGAAAGTGAGCCCCACCCTAGAGGTTTCAGGACTGGGGGAAATATAGGCTCTGTAGAGGAAGTGGGAGGTTCCTGCTGTCTTAGGGTTTAAGAAGGCAATAGATAGTTATTGCTATAATCACATTATTTGGCAACTGGGTTAACTTTGAAATATCCTTTTGTTAGGATTTCCTGTATCATACACAACATCACCATAATTTATGTTCTTTGACATTATTTGTGTATGGCTGTGTCACTGGTTGCTTTTGTTCTCCCTAGTTTAAGCTTTTAAAAGAGTCTACATATCAAAGAGCAATTACTGCTATATTCTGTAGACTCCTTCAAGGTTCAGCTGAGCTAAAGAGGAGTCAGCTGCTACCTGAAGTTGACACTGCAGACAACTGGATGTGTTGATCACTCATGGTTATCGGACTCATGTTCCCTTGCTGGCAATGTGAATGCAAGAGCAGCTCTGTTCCTTCCTTGAGCTTGAGTAGATCTAATCTCTACCAGCTAGAGTAGGAGGTTGTCCCAACTCACCATCCTTCATACTTTATTCAGCCCAGACATTTTTGGTTTTTTACTTCCAAGAGATCTGTGTACTCCTATGTTCATAGTAACATAATTTGTAATAGCCCACATTTGGAAGCAGTCCAGTTGTCCAAGGGCAGATGAGTGACTAAGAATGTTGTGAGACATATATATACATAACTCAGCTATTAAGATGATCAAGTCATATCTTTTGCCTCATCTTAGATGGTGCTTGAAGGAATCAAGTTAAGTGAGATAAGCCAGAAAGAGAAGGCTAGATACTGGATGATCTCACTCATAGAATTTAAGAAAGGAAAAAAAGGGAAAACACAAAGTTAAATGTGGACTGTGTTTGATGTATAGCACCAATGCAAAAAAACTCTGGGGAGAGAGGACAGAGAGGAGTTTGTTGGGAGGGAGGCCTTAGGGTCCTGGTACATGATTGAGGAGCAGTATCTAACTTGGGGATTAGAGTGTTTTGCAGACTCTTACCATGGGGAGATGAGATACCCACCCATATGTCAACAACTGTATTATAAAACATTAACCTCCCCAATAAAATTATAATTAAAGAAAGAAAAATCTTCAAAACCAATCTTCTTTGTCACAAATTCTCCTCTACCTCAATAAGTCTTGTCACCACTATAGCCAGAAGAGAGTTTGTTCTCATAGGTTCTTGTTTCCCTTGATTATACTCACTTAAACTCCTTGGCAGATATCCTAAGGGGGCAGCGTATGCTTCCTATATATGTTGCAAAAAATATAGCATGGTTTTATGCCATGACTTTCTGCATACCCTGATTTTATTTGCTTGTGTTGGCAGCGGAGCGGTGGGGGTGGGAGGAGGCTGTCAGTTACCCTTGAAAAGGCTTCTAGGAGTGTGACAGACCAAACGATCCCAAGACCCAGACAGCCTAAAGATGACCAAAAATCAATGCAAATAAATATAATTTCTAACTCAAATATGCTTTTAGCTAATTGAAAAGTCATTATCAATTAGTCAAATATAACTTTAATCAGACATGAATGATTGAGGAGTTCTGGATTCAGAGGCTGGTATGTTCAAACTCTCCTGTCTCATGCCATTAGCTTTGCAAACCTTTTTACCAGGTAACTGAGGTGTGAGTTTTAATTCCCAATATCAAACCAGGAATAAAATTATTTTAATTATGGTCAACTGGGTAAGGAACATTGACAGTCTAATTGCAATACCATAATTCTGTATTCTGTCCCCAGGAGTCTCACATCTGAGTCGAGTGCTTTAATAATTCGTTAAAGCACCTCCCTGTGCATCAATTATCAAATCATGCACCTTGATTACTTTACCTAGGGAAAGTTACCCCTGTGAAAAAGTCTTTTACAATCATCAAAACATGGAGGGGAAAAAAACCTTGAACCTATCATACACTTGAAATTCATAACAAGAATATCTAATCTCACAATCACTTGCAGTTATCTAGGGCAACCGTGCCAGAGGCAATATGCAAGAGAATTACAAGCAGTACAGCCTGGTCAATGCTATACAGAATTATGAGCTATTCAAATTTTGATTTCTCCATTCATAATTCTTGCTTGTGCAAGTACTTTATTGTAACACATTATTTCTGTTGCCTCTAAACAGTACAACCTTTGGGATCCAGATAAGATTGTAGCACCTGTATTTTTTTTTTCATTTTAAATTTCACTAGAACATTTTCTCATATATCTAATAGCAAGTTTTCATATTTCAGGAGTATAATATTCAGGCATGGTGTGTGTTAAAACACCAAAGCCATATTTGCAGACTCACAATGCCAAATTTAATTTTTTGAACATGTACGGCAGATCAAGAATTGGAGCTTTTACCCGAGATTATTTGCATTTTTGATTGTCTACATGTACTGTTATATTTATGCTGCATTATATCTAACATTTCCACCACATTATAACAAAATGCCAAAATGAGAAAATACTGCCAAAGAGAAGAAAAGCAAATGGACAAATACAAAAATAAGGGTTGTCAGATGTAAAATAAAATGATAATAGTCATGAGTATGTCCCATACACTTAGAAAAGGAGTACCTAAATACATACTGGTAAACTTCAAAAAGATTAGATAAAAAAAAACACATTTTCAACATGGGACTAAAATTGTGCCCACCCCGCCCATAAAAGGAATAATATCTCCTCGATGTGAAATTTAACTCTTCTTTCTATTCTAATTCAACTCCCTATGATAAAGATAACTCTAAGCAGGAAATTGCTGGATTAATGATAGTCAGAGTAGTAAAAATGAGGAAATAAGACTTTACTGATTAAATAATCCATTCTGAATAATAACTGAAGTCTTCATGAGGGCCCCCGATTCCAAATAACAAAAAACAAGAGGTGTACTCACATTCTGTATTATTATTACCAACACTCTTATTTATTTTTTTATTTCTTTAATGGGGGATTAATGGTTTTCAGTCAACAGTAAAATAAAATGGTTTCTACATGTATAACATTTCCACATAACAATACAACCTCCATTAGGTCCTTCTCTTCCAGCATGCTGCAGGACTTAAGCCTCCCCCACCCCAGAGTCTCTTACTTTGGTGCAATATACCAGCTCCAGTGCATGTTCTGCTTAGTGTTTTCCCCGCTGATCTTGTTTTTCAACTTCTGCCCATGAGTGATATCACCCCATATTCATCCTTCTGTTTCTAACTTGTCTTTCTTAACACAGTATCTTCGAGCTCCATTCAAGATGGGGTAAAGAAGGTGAGTTCACCATGAACCTGAGACTTTGGAGCCTCAGGAATAAGAGTCTCTTTACATAACAATTATGCCATCTACCCCTGTTCACATTTCTCGGTTTTTCCACATAACAATTCAGTGCCCTTGTGGGTCCTCCTCTGCCATCATGTTCCAGGACCTGAACCCTACCACCTCCCCCATCCCACAGTCCTTTACTTTGATGCAATATACCAGACCGAGTCCAGTTCTGCTTTGTGTTTTCTGTTCAACTTTTTTTGTTTTGTAATTGGATTCATTTCATTGAAGGTGCCTTTACAATTTAGATGGAAAAGAGTTGCCCCAATATTACCCTCTCTAAGCATTTGATAATGATCAACAAGATTGTGAGAGTTCTGTAACCCAGCCAATCCCTTGAAAGTTTTCCTATTCTTTACCCCTCTGGGTATGGACCAAAGATATTTATGGTGTACAGAAGGTGGGAGGTCTGGCTTCTGTAATTGCTTCTCCACTGGACATGGGCCTTGACAGATTGATCCATACCCCCAGCCTATTTCTGTCCTTCCTTGGTGAGGTAGGGTTCCAGGACTCACTGGTGAGGTTGTCTGCCCAAGAAAGTCAGGTTGGCATTATAGTAGTATCTGCACTTGGTGGCTAAAAAGCATTAAGAAATAAAGCAGAAAAATTTGTTTAATAATCAGGAACCTAAAGGTAAGAATACAACAGATGATATTTGGAGTCTTCATGTTAGAAAAAGCTATTTTAGGTATATTCCAAGGGGTCCAAGGCTTTGCTAGATTTTGCCTGAGCCTGACAGCTAACATGAGGGTGGGCAAAAAGTATTATCTGGAGAGTTGGTGTTAGAGTTGGAAATAGGATTAGAAAGCTGGATAAGGACAAAGAGAAGCTCCTATATATGACAAAAGTATATAAATACTGTTAATTGTAAACCCCATCGATCTGACCTCTATGTAACCTCTGTATCCCCACCAGTCTGAACTCAAATTCCATGGTCATAGCTGGCAACATTCTAGACTGCACTCATCACAAGACCAGTCCTCCTCCAGTGGCAGAGTATGTTGACCCAACCTCCCTTTGGAGAGTAGGACATTGTTGTTCTATATTGAGCGCAAGGTCCTATAGAGGCCTACAAGAAGGTTTATGATGTTCCTGTTGGTGATGACCAGTGATGGTGGAGAGAGGGATCTGTTAGAGATCTAGGCCCATTATATATGTGTGGGAATTCCAGGATTCCCTGACTAGGGCTCCAGATTATGGGGTGGCCTGATAGTGACCAAAAAGGTCATCATTAAAGTCCAACATTTTTCTTAATGGTACAGTTTTAAATGGGTTCTAAGGGCCAATCCTTAAACCTAAATTGAGTTCAAGGATAATGTGTTTCTGCACAGTGTTATATATCTCTTTTTAACCTGGTTGAGTGTATATATATATATCATGTGCAAAATCCCAAACTCAAGCCTCCACACCCACCTGCAGGAGGAAAGCTTCATAAGTATTGAAGCAGGTCTGCAAGCATCTTTCTTTCTCTCTCTCTCTCTCTCTCTCTCTCTTATTATTTTATTTCTTTTTCCACCACTCCTGTTACCAAAGATCCCCATCCCCACCCCCCATAGATAACCACTATAGTTCTACCACAGTCTTGAAAATAGGTATTTTTTTTCACATTTATATATTCAATTCTCTATATTCTGTATATGAGTAAAAGCATTCTATAGTTGTCCTTCACCTCCTTACTTGCTTTACCCAGCATAAACTTCTCCAGTTCCATCCACTTTATCCCAAAGGATATAATGTCATCCTTTTTTATTGCTACATAATACTCTGTTGAATATATGTCCCATAACTTTTTTATCCAGTCATCTGTGAAAGCACATTTTGATTGTTTCCAGGTTTTGCTATTGTGAATAAAACCACTTTAAACATGGGGGTTCATATATCCCTTTGAATCAGTGTTATTACGTCTTTTGGGTATATACATACTGTTATCTCTGTGTCTGCTTTTGAAAAGAATACCTTACCAACTAAATTCATTCTAGTAGGCATTTGTCAATGTATGTGCTCACAACATGGAAATGTACTCAATAAATCTGAAAACATCACAGTGGCAAGTAACAGTGAAATCAAACAAGGGCCCACTGCCACAGAAGCCAAACTGTTACCACATTAGATTTTGCATAAGAAGTTGCTTTACTGCCCAACCAGAGACTGAATTATATTAGCTCAATGGAATCTACTGCCCTCCAAGGAGTGTCAGTGTTTTCAATAGGTAGGAGTAGGAAAGCTGAAGATAGCCAGAGGCTGGTGAGGTATCAAAGGCCTTCAAATCCTCCTATCTTCAGGGTCATGTCTCTTGTCACTTCCTCTGAGAACAAAAGCCATCATCAATCTTAATTGTTTGTTATTGTTTCAAGAGAGCAAGGCTGGCTGGATATGAATTCCTAAAGCGGGTCTTGTGTTTTCAGAACTGACTTTGGCACATCAACTTCTGGAGTTAAATTCAACCCAATTTGTCTCTCTCAAGTCACCTGCCTCCAGGGCTATGCCAGGCAGCCCAAACCTTCCAGAGCCCAGTTTTCAAGGGAGAAGGCAGTGGGGAGACAGAAACAAGCCCTGAGTTCTGCTTCCTACTATAGGTCTATCAAGGATTTTGAATCTTGGCTTGGGGGGGAGGATCATGCATTTGGAATTGTGGAAGCAGCCATGGGTGTGGAAGCAGCAAGTGTTGGTGGCAGGGTTGGGGGCAGAGTCCAGCACATGCTCTTATGTCAAACATACTCTGTTCTTGGGGAGTGGGGATGGGGGTTTGTAGCTGAGTATGTTCTTATTTCCCACCTCTCTTTCATACCTGGGTAATTGTATAACCATCTGGGGGCCTTCTGTCAAAATTTCTTTTCTATTTAGATGAGGATATTATTTTTTTTAGTCTTAAAAAATATTTTTAAGTGTATTTAGGATAGATACAGAGATAAATTGAAATAAAAGGGAAATAGAGGGCAGGGAGAAAGAGAGAGAGCTGCAGTACTGTTTCACTACTTGAGAAGCTTCCCCCCACTCCCACCCCCACCCTGGTGTGACTTGACCTTGCACATTGTGACTTCAACCTGGTCTGTTACCACCTGGTCCCCATGAGGGCTTTTCTTTTGTTTGTAACCAAAGCTCAGGCTTTATAGGAAGAATAAAAAATGGCTGTCAAAATAGCTTGCCTGGATAGTACATTGCTTTGCTATGGGTATAACCCAGATTACAGTCTGATCCCTACTACAAGGAAGGAAGCCTCAGTGCTATATTCTCCCCACCCCCACCTCTCTCTCTCTCTCCCTCTCTCTCTCTCTCTCTCTGTCTCTATCTCTGTGTAAAAAGGTTGGCCCAGAGTGATGAAACCCTGGAAATGGCCAAAATATCAACAACAAAAAAAGAAGACATACAATTTTTAAAGTAATTTGCTGGAAGGTAAGGTAGTTTCAAACATAAAACTTAGAAAACAACCATTTAGAAATTTCTTGGCTTTTCTCATCTCTTCCCTACTTATAAAGCATTTATTTAATATACATAAATTGTCCCTACAGTCACCCAAAACTAAGTAAACCTGTTTACCTTTTAGAAACATATTCTTTGCTTGCCTAATTATAATAAAAATTGGTCATTAAATTGGGAATTTAGAATAACTTACAGGTAATCATATTATAACATCACCAGAGGGAATAAATCAATGGAAAACTGGGAAAGAAGGTGAAACTGTATAATCTCACTAGAGCTATCTGTTACTGAATGAAAGAACATTCAACCAATTTAGTTTGTTTTGTTATACATGCTTTAAAAAACCTGACTTCTTCCCTTAGGAGAGAATCACTGCAGATTGCTTTAATAAAGCTTACTGAGAGAGAGAGAGTGAGGGACTATTCAGAATATTACAGATAAAGGGGATTCTGTGTGATTGAGGTCAGGTGGGTTTACCCATTAGCGTGCACACATTACCCAGATTCAAGCTCCTGGTCCCCACCTGCAGGGGAGAAGTTTCAGGAGCAGTGGAACAGTGTTTCAGGTGTCTCTCATTTCCTCTTTCTTTTCTTCCCTGTCTTCTCTGACTCTCCTTCTGTCAAAACAGAAAGAAAAGGAAAAGTAGTTACCAAGAACACTTATTGTCCCAACAATGAGTTTGGTAGGTGTGTGTGTGTGCGTGTGCGTGTGCGTGTGTGTGTGTGTGAATACATATATCATATCAAAAGGTGTAACTGCACTGAGGTGAAAATGCTGCAACACTAACCCTTTAAGAGAGGATTTAAGGTTACAGGTCTGAACTGAAACACAGGCAGTTAACATGGTCAAGACCAGTGTGACCATGACTGATATTTCACAAAGGGCATAAATGTAAAAGATTCAGAGACTATCTGAAGATGTTAATCTGATCCTCAGACAGTATTAAATTTAAGTGATGCCAATGAAAGTCTTGAATCCTAGGTTATTATGTCTCTAGTGTCTGATAATCACTATGGCCTTCTGCTAAGAATCTAATTTAAATAAAAATTCTCTCTGTTCTTAAGAATCTTGATTAAAATGTGAGCCATTTCAAAGTAATAGAAACAGAAAGGATAAATGACAGTGGAGTGTCTTTGTGGGGTGCAAAGGAGAGCAGGTTTCTGAGGTAATTTAAAATCATTTTTCTGGAAGTTTTCTCTCAGTCCACTATTTTGAAGATGCTTTAGTTTGATTTATTTTTGTTATTATTAAAATTGTTGCTATGTGGCTTGGGAGATGGCACAGTGGTAGAATACAGGCCTTAAAGACTGAGGTCTTGACCTTGATCCATGCCACTGCTTGTGCCACAGTGATGCTCTGGTTCTGGTTCGCTCTTTCTCATAAATAAATAAAAATTTACTGAAATGTAATGTTTAGACTACATAACTGATGTATTTCTGTCCTTATGAATTACAATTTATGTGTCAAATGAAAGGTTTTATGTTTACCCAGTCTTAAAAATATAATACCTATTCACAGTTGCAGCAAAATCAATAAAATACCTAGGAATAAACCTGACCAAAGAAGTGAAAGATTTGTATACTAAAAACAATGAGTCACTATTAATGGAAATAGAAACTAATACAAAGAAATGGAAAAACATATCCCATGCTCATGGATTGGAGGAATTAATATCATCAAAATGAATATTCTCCCCAGATCCATGTACAAATTTAACACAATACCCATCAAAGTTCCACCAAGCTTCTTTAAGAGAATAGAACAAAAACTACAATCATTTACCTGGAACCAGATAACACCTAGAATTGCAAAAACAATCTTGAGGAAAAGAAACAGAAATGGAGGCACCACACTCCCAGATCTCAAACTATATTACAAGGCCATCATCATCAAAACAGCCTAGATAGAGCTAGAAGGAATTATGTTAAGTGAGCTAAGTCAGAAAGATAAAGATGAGTATGGCATGATCCCACTCATCAACAGAAGCTGAGAAAGAAGATCAGAAAGGGAACTCAAAGCAGGATTTGACTGAATCTGGAGTAGGGCATCAAAGTAAAAAACCTGGGGTGAGGGTAAGTGTAGATGTTCAGGCTTCCTGGGGCGGCAGAAGCGGGGTTTGGAGGATGGGATGGGACACAGTCTTTTGGTGGTGGGAATGGTGTTTGTGTACACTACTATTAAACTGTAGTCATATATATCACTATTTAATTAATATAAGAGATGAAAAATTGATTGAACGTCTCAAACTTTTTAAAGCACAGACTGAGTCTTTTTAATACATAGGCTGAGTCTTAGATATTTTGACTTTCTTAAAAGCCTAGACCAGGACAACAGAAGCAACCAGTGGCACAGCTATATACAAATAATGTCAACGGACATAAATTATGGTGATGTTGTATATGATGCAGCAAATCCTAAAAAAGGGATATTTCGAAGTTTATTGCTAAATAATGTGATTATAGCAATAATTATCTATTGCCTTCTTAAACCCTAAGACAGCAGGAACCTCCCACTTCCTCTATAGAGCCTATATTTCCCCCAGTCCTGAAACCTCTAGGGTGGGGCTCACTTTCCTGCAAGCTTCTCTCAGTTCATACGAAATTATATTGTATCTGCCGATCCCAACCTAATCAACGCCATGAGTACCTCCTCAGCATGCTTCACTTCCAGAGACATCCGGCATGGAATGTCAACCCTTCACCTTCATTACTCAGGTGAGACCTTTCCTTTCATAGGATTCTCTAATTCCATTTCAGGTGGTTCACTCCCTAACAAAGCCCCAAAACCTAGATATAGACCAGGTCCCATGAGATAAGAGTATAGGTTCACATGTATCCATAAATTAGGGCAAAAGATATACCTGAAAGCAAAAGTACACAATAGTCTGCAGTGAGCCAGTATAAAGTTCCTAATGAAATAGTGTCTACTTAGACTTAGATACCCTCCTCACCTACTTTCTATTACACTTCTGTCTCTCATTCCAAAGCTAACCCTATTAAAGCAAGGACTGCAAAAGCTGAATAAGGGCAAGAGACTGGCATACTTTAACAATGACTCTTTAGTCATTATCAGGCCATTCCATCAGCTGGGGCCCTATTTGGGGAGTCCTGAGATTCCCAAACAGACATGATGGGCCTAGACTTCAAATAAATCCCTCTCTCCATTGTTACTGGTCATCTCTGTCTACTCCTTTCCCATATTTGGGAGCTACTCTCTTCCCTGATCCAGCTTTCTGGTCCATTTCCAGCCATGACATCATCTCTCTAGACAATAACTTTGATCCACCTGCATATCAGAATTTGATCATCTTACCAATCTGAAATATTAAATACTTAGGCTAAAGAACTATGTATAGAGGACTGGGAGGTAGCACAATGGGTTAAACGCACAAGGTGTGAAGCACACAAGGGGCCTAAGGATCAGGGTTGGAGTCCCCGGCTCCCTATCTGCAGTGGGGGTCACTTCACAGGTAGTGAAATAGATCTGCAGGTGTCTTCCCCCTCTCTGTCTTTGCCTCATCTTTCTATTTCTCTCTATCCTATGCAAGAAAAGCAGCAATAACAATAATAATAACAACAGTAATTATAAACAAAAAAGGGAAAAAATAGCCTCTGGCAGCAGCAGTGGATTTGTAGTGCCAGCACTGAGCCCCAGCAATAACCATGGAGGCAAAAAAAAGAAAAGAAAAGAAGAGAAAAGATGTATGCTTAGAGCTATAGCAATTAAATAACTTGAAGCATTAAATATACCTCTATATTAAATTAGCAGTGCTTTATGAGATTATAAATTAATAGGATTATAATTTCACACCTTTCCCACCACCAAATCTGTGTCCCTCACCTCCACTCCTCTAGATAACTACTATAGTTCTCCACAATCGTGACTGTTTGTTTTCAAGTTCCTACATTCAGTTCTCTAAATTCCACATATGAGTAAAACCATCCTGTAATTACCCTTTGCCTCCTTACTTAATTCACTAAGCATAGTATTCTTCAACCTATAAAGGGTAAGAAAACTAATCTTTATTGTGTCTTTTGCTTAATATAATCTTGAAAAGTGCTAACGTTCACTTAAAAACACTTCATCCCAAATAATCTTTCTATCTTCCGGTATTCATTCATTCACTCATTTATTAATGCAGTACATTTATTGAGCAGCTGCTATGAGATTCAGAGTTACTTGATAGGTGAAGATGAAATAAAATACAGTACCTACCCTCTAACAATTTAAAGTTCATTGACTATATAAAGCAGGTAAGTAGTGCCTAGCTTTATAACAAATCACTTATACAGAACTACAGATGTTTTAAGTAGAAACACTGTATCTATCTTCATTGTTGCTGAGGAGTTATTCTGATGCAGTCTCCGCCCCCAGGTTTTACTATGCCTGGCGAAATCCTAGCAGTGCCCCCTTCAACCAATCCTGGCCCTACACGTCACCCCTGGTTGTCGCCCAATAAAAACTCCCCCTCTGAGATCTGCCCCCTGCTCTCCCTACCCCTCCCCTGTCAGGTACGGCCATTGCTGGCTGGCCCCACGTGGTCTGAACCAAACCCCCCCCCCCATCCTATAATAAAGATTTGTGTACCCCTTTGCTCTGGACGTCCACTCTCTTCTCCGCGGTGCAGCCCGACACCAGACCGCCACGACAACATCTGGCGCCCAAAGAGGCAGGAGAGTTCTGTTTGGTGATTAGTTTGTCTTAGTATATAAATCGTTGTTCCTGAATAAAGAAATACAGCTTCCCTGCCCAGCCGTATGTCTCTGGTCGTCTCTGTTACCCGCCCATGAAGCTAGCCTGGCCAGCTGGAGCCTCTGAATTTTAACAACACTTCATGACTTCATAGAAGTATTTCTGTGATAGACAAAAATACGTGCTGCCTAGATTAGCTTTCGTGGAAGGACTTGTGGCTCCAGCTGCTCTAAAGGGTGAGACTGGCTATCTGACCTGCCTTCCCTTAGGGACTGCCACATCCAACCACTGATTAAAGGCTTGACTGTCCCAACACCAAAGCAGTTATCAGTCCTCCAGGCAAGCAAGCATTCCTAGCTATTCATTCCTGCACCCTTCACCTCCCTTCCATGGGCACTTCCCACGTAATATGCTTTTTAAAAAGTAGAGTGTGCTTCCCAGAGAAGCCAACTAGCAATATTTCTTGCGTGAATAGTTTTAAATGATTGGCCAGGATTTATTGTAGTAGTATTTAACTCTTTGGAATATGTCCCTAGAGACTGCTGTATTAAATAGGAAAATAATGATTATGATAACAAAAGCAAAGATCTGGGGTCATGTGGTGGCGCAGTGGGTTAAGGGCATGTGGCGCAAAGTGCAAGGACCCACGTAAGGATCCCGGTTCGAGCCCCCAGATCCCCACCTGCAGGGGAGTTGCTTCACAGGCGTAAAGCAGGTCTGCAGTTGTCTATCTTTCTCTCCCCCTCTGTCTTCCCCTCCTCTCTCCATTTCTCTCTGTCCTGTCCAACAATGAACATCAACAATGGCAATAATAATGGCCACAAGGAGGCTACAACAACAAGGGCAACAAAAGAGGGAAAAAAATGGCCTCCAGGAGTGGTGGATTCATGGTGCAGGCACTGAGCCCAGCAATAATCCTGGGGAAAAAAAAAAAAATAGCAAAAATCTGTCAAGGAGTTACCCTGTGCTGGGCACAGTTTCAGTCACATACATACATATGCATTCATTCAGTCCTGCAGTAACTCTGTAAAGGAATGTTATCATTACTTTTATTCAAACGATGAGTAAGGGGGAATGAGCATAGCCAAAATTTTTGTCCAAGGTCAGGCAGCTAATAAATGACCTCCAAGCAGCATAGCTCTAAAGTACAGTCTCCTAGCCACTATCAGATACATGTCTCTAATTTTGTAAGTTTCATAGCATTATTAACACCTATAGTGGAATTGCACCTTGGAAGCACTTTTGCTTAACAAACGGCACCCACACACCACTTATGAGCCACTACTACATGCCAGCATGGCTGTAATCCTTTTACAGGTTATATGCCATAACATATCCATGAGTCAGGCCAGAAAAAAAATCTTTGTGAGGAGTTAGGTCAGTTGTTTTTTTTTTTGTTTGTTTTTTTTTTTCATTTTAAAAACACCAGAGCATTTAAAAAAAAAAAAAAAAAAGGTCGGCTTAAGTAGTTGGTACCAGGTATTGAACTTGAGGATTTGGAGTCTCAGACACAAAGAGCTTTTGAGTAACCACTATGTTATCTCCCTGACCTGCAGTTTAGCTTTCTAACAACTATTATGCAAAGTCAGAGTTGACAAATAATAGAGAAACTCTTGAATCTAATATTTCTATATCCAAAATATACTACTTCAAGGTTAAATCTTTTTACTTAACTACACTTAAACTGTAATTAACCTATGATGGGTTAAAGTCACCATCTCTAGGATTCATCTTTTGTCCTAATAATACCATAGACATTCTCCCAACATCCCAGAAATGTGTGAAACCAGCTCTGGCACATCTGCTTTGACCTGTGCTCCAGGTAGAGCTGTGGCCTGGTACTTTCTTTCATCAACTAATTATTTAAACAGATTCATTTCCTGTGTACTTTGAAGGCATCCTCCAGGGTTCTATCCCAAAAGATATCATATCCTTCAGTTTTTAGTCCATGAGCGATGAACAAACCACCTTATACATTTGATTCTTCTTTTAAGGTATGAATGCAGTTTTAGAAAATCCAAGTTTGTGGTGTTTGGTATAGAAAATAATATGTTTTAATCTGCCCTTTGAGAATAAATTTAATTTATAGGGTACCACTGAAGGCTTTGGTATATGAATAATGGATTATATTCACCAGATAGCAGTCTCTCCTGTGGCTGAGATTATAGACTAGCCACCTATGGGTCTGAGGGAGGTTTTCCTTTCTGTCACTGCTTTTACAGTGAGGTAGAAGTACATAAATTTATCACCTTGGAAGATAGCTATAAATTCTTCGTAGCAAAAAAAAAAAAGCAGGAGGAGTACACCTGAGTCATACTGTAAGCAAAGAGTGAACTGTGTGAGGAAATAACAACTACAGCATAGATGGCCATGCTAGCTATTTGGCAAATGGGATAAATGGGCAGAAAATAGTAACTTCCATAAGAAATGCTCCTTTACTTGGAGACATACTCTCAGTCTCTATTATGTGTTCCCTGAAAACTGTTCTCAAGGATGAAGAGAGAGCACATCTGCTGGGAATGGGCTTGGATATAAAAGAATGAGATCCTTGTCAAAGGTTCACTGTGGCTGGCACCTTTCTCCCATCCTCAGTCCCCTCAAGGGCACTTAACTTTCACTTTATTACTTTTCTCCTTCCAAGGGCAGGCCAAAGGTCCAGGGAGAAAAGTGTCATTATAAAATGGAGGTTCTTGATTATAGGTCACAGATTCAACCCACCACTCCTCTAGCTTGCCTCCTTCCAGTGAAGCCCTTTTCCATGGCTGCTGAAGCCTAGTCCAATCTGCAGGGTTTAAAAGTGGGTTTGCATAATGGTTACTGGAGATATTCCATCAACAACTCCTAATAAACCCATACACACCCTACAAAATGTTGCTTCACTGTCTACTTATTCTGCCTTCAACATGACAGCCTCCTCTGCTGAGGGAAAGAAAAGTTATGTCAGCTGAGAGCTAAAAAATGTGTACTTAACATTTCCTTTCCTCTGAAGGTTGGCTTTGATTATCCGGTGCTCTCTTTCATGACCTGAAAATTGCAACCCTGTGACTTGCTCCAGAGACTTAAAACAAAGAAATCACAATTGCAAACTATAAAAACCTTGCTTTTCCAAAAAAAAAAAAAAAAAGCCCAAAATAATACAAGTTATGGACAGCATCAAGGAAATGATACACCTCCTCAAAGCAGCTCCTAATAGCATAATTCAACAATCCTTTTAAAAAATCATAGTTGAGGGCCAGAAGATTGTTCACCTGGGAAGGAACCTGGCCTGCCATGTGTGCATTCTAAGTTCAAGCCCTCTTGTCACTACACTGGAAGAAGAAGCTTTAATGTTCTGATCTTTCTCTCTCTCTCTCTCTCTCTCTCTCTCTCTCTCTTTCTCTCTCTCTCAGAAAGTTGGACAGAGGCAGGTTGGTGGCTCATAGAGTAGAACACATTATTACATGTAAGAACACAGGTTCAAGTCCCTAGTCCCCACCACCAGGGAGGAAGCTTTGTGAGCAGTGGAATCCTGCTTCAGGTATCTCTTTTATCTGTTCACTTTCCCTCTATCTCTCCTTCTCTATCTCTGTCTATCAAGTAAACAAAGTTCACCAGGATCAGCAAAGTCATCACGCAGGCACCAATCTCCAACAATAATCCTAGTGGGAAAAGATTTTGACCAGGACCATTAACAGCCAGAAAACAGCAAAACCATGGTTGATAGCCTGAATTCGAAAAAAAAAAAAAAAAAGTGCTAAACTCTGTAAAATAAGGTCTCCTTAGCTCATTCATACTGGACTCACAGAGTCACTTTCTGCCTGGTAGAGCCATAACTTTCAATCTAGAAGACAAGTAAAAAGAGGCCATTGTAACAGTTGAGACTCCAAATCATATTCATCTATATTATTCTACTTGACTTTCATAATAATTTTACAAAGTTAAGACACAAGGACATTGCTCAGGCAACTGCAGTTAGTGAGGAACACAGTTGGGACTTCTGAATTAAATGTGTTTTTCAGACACACTGGCCTTTAGCAACATATGGGTTTCCTTCACCACTCATAATAGAAAGCATGATTTGATGGGTTATTTGGAGTGGGGATACCTGCAAATGCTCAAAAATCTTCCCATATAAAATAATGGTAATATTGAGGATTGGGAGGTGTTTTAGTCAGATAGAGCACATGCTCTGCAATCCTTTGATTATGGGTTCTGTTCCTGGCACTGCACAAGACCAAGAAGAGCTCTATTCTATCACTCATAAAATAAATACATATTTTAAAAAATGGTAGTAGCATTTCCAATCACCTACAATATCCTACTAAATCATACCATATAGTAATATTCTACTTTCAGATTGTAGGGGAATCCTATACCAAGTCTGTGAGAGATTTGAATTAAGATTCACTTTAAGGGGGTTGAGCAGTAGCGCAGCGGGTTAAGCATATGTGGTGCATAGCACAAGGACTGGCATAAGGATCCCAATTCAAGCCCCCGGCTCCCTGCCTGCAGGGGAGTCACTTCACAGGCAGTGAAGCAGGTCTGCAGGTGTCTGTCCTTCTCTCCCCTCTCTGTCTTCCCCTCCTCTCTCCATTTCTCTCTGTCCTATCCAACAACAATAACCACAATAACAGTAAAACAACAAGGGCAACAAAAGGGAATAAATATTTTTTGAAAAAAGAAAAAAAGATTCACTTTATTGAGTGGAATCATAATCTGCTTCATTTTAAATCTACTTCATTTAAAATGTCTAAAGGGAGTGCTGGCATTGGGGTGCCAGGAGGTGGCAAGCCTGGTTATGTACACACATTACAGTGCATGCAAGGATCTAGGTTCAAGCCCCTGATCCTCACCTCTAAAAGGAAAGCTTCATAAGTGGTGAAGCAGGGCTGCAAGTATCTCTCTAATTCCCTCTCTGTGTCTTCCCCTCCTTTCTCAATTTCTCTCTGTCTCTAACCAATAATAAATAAAGATTTAAAAATTAAAAAATAAAATTTATCTTTTTAAATAATAATAATAGAGAGCTGGGAAAAGTATATAATCTGGATAATACACTTGGTCCACCATTCAAGTGATCTAAGTTTGAGCCTGGCCCCACCAAAGCACTAGAGGAAGCTTGGTTGTTTGGAATCTCTCTCTTTCTCCCTTTCTATCTATCTATCTATCTGTCTATCTGTGGAGCAGGGAGGAAGGAGTTTAGCCCTACAAAAAGAAAATAATAAGATGTCTGAAGAAGGTCACTTTTCTATGTCAGGCAAAATTGTGTCTATGTGGGTGTGAGTATATTAGAATTAACTTTCTTTTAGATGTAATGATTTGCCAAACACTATTTAAATTTAAAAGATGCCAAATGTGAGGATGTTCTCACTCTAGCTACCACAGGTCAATTATGCAAGCATTACAGAGACAGCTCTTTATTGCCAGTTTATAATTAGATTCACTAGAGACTTATTAACCTCTAGGAAGAGTTATACGTTTTGCATAAAAGCAAAACTTTAAAAAAAAAAAAGAAAAGAAAGAATGCCCTTGATCATAGAAAGTAAACTTTGAAGCAAAGATAAACTAAAAGTAAAATTCATCTTCTGCCAATGCACACAAAACCAAATGTCCTACTAAAAAAAAAAAATCCAATTTCCAGGGCCAGATGTATTAATACAATATATCTCAAGTTGGTTCCAGGAATATTTTATTTGTGTGCTATTCTCATATAGACAACAGGATGTGGATTTACAGGGCTATTAGGGGGAATCTGGTGGTAGCACAGAGGGTTAAGTGCAGGTGGTACAAAGTGCAAGGACTGGCATACGCATCAGCTCCCCAGCTACAGGGGAGTCGCTTCACAGGTGGTGAAGCAAGTCTGCAGGTGTCTGTCTTTCTCTCCCCATCTTTGTTTTCCCCTCCTCTCTCCATTTCTCTCTGTCCTATCCAACAAGGACAACATCAGTAACAACAACAATAACTACAACAAGGGCAACAAAAGGGAATAAATAAATAAATAAATATTTTTAAAAAAGAGGACTATTTGGTTTGGGGCTTCCTGGTGCATGCTGGTGGAAAAGGATTGGGTGGGAGAATGTTTTGCAGACACTTGTCACAGGGAGATGAGAAATTGTGCCCATATGGCAACAACTGTACCATAAAAAATTACCCCCCACCATAAAGTGATTTTTTAAAAAGTGTTACTTGGAATTTGCAAGATAAGACAATTACCCTCCTTGATGCTCCCTCTGGATAGGAATGTTGTTAGCAGTAGTGTATAATTAAGTTCTGCCTTCAAAACTTGCTTAGCATGATGATAATTTGGTGGATAATAATTTGACTTGCTTTTAGTTGGATGTCTCTCCACTGCTCCTATTCTTTAGATGTGCCTACAATGAACCCTCATTAAATAAGAGTTTAAATGGACTGAGTGTGAGCCTCTACAGAAACATTTTTTTTTAAGCAAAATGTTTTTGACCTTAGAATTAGTAAAGGGCTTGTTTTATGTTAATTTCTACCACAAAGGTGGTTGGCAAGTTCATATGTTATGGTAAGAATGTAAATTTCAATTGTCCTTGAAAGTAATTTGAAAATTTGTACTAAAGGCTTTCAAAATGTTCATACTCTTTGGCCAGCTGTACAAGTTCTAGTCTAATGATAAATGAGTCCAGAGATTTATTACTAGATATGTAAAACAGTAAAAAGTAGCAAACAGTTCAACAATGGAGAAATGAATAAGTAAATTATGGTATAACAAAATAATAGAATAGAATGCATCTCTTTTAAAATGTATTATATGGGCAGAGGGTAGATAGCATAGTGGTTATACAAACAGACTCTCATGCCTGAGGCTCCAAAGTCCCAGGTTCAATCCTCCGCACCATCATAAGCCAGAGCTGAACAGTGTTCTGGTTAAAAATAAATAAATAAATAAATAATAAATTAAAAAATAAATTAAATAAAATGTCTTATATGGTATTAAAATACAGAAAACTATTTAATTTTTTAATTTTTTGTTTTCTTTATTTATTGGATAGAGACAACCAGAAATCAAGAGGGAAGGAAGTAGATAAAAAGGGAAAGAGATGGGGGCCAAGTGGTGGCTCAGTGGGTTAAGTGCACATGGTGCGAAACACAAGGACTAGAATAAGGATCCCAGTTCAAGCCCCCAGCTCCCCATTTGCAGGGAGGTCATTTCATAAACTGTAAAGTAGGTCTGCAGGTGTCTTTCTTTCTCTCCCCCTCTCTATCTCTGCTCCTCTCTTGATTTCTCTCTGTCATGTCCAACAACAGCAACAGCAATGACAACAACAATAATAATGACAACAACAATAAGGGCAGCAAAATGGGAAAAAATGGCCTCTGGGAGCAGTGGATTTGTGATGCAGGCACCAAGCCCCAGCAATAACCCTGGAGGCAAAAAAAGAAAGAGAGAGAGAGAGAGAGAGAGAGAGAGAGAGAGAAAATCTGGAGAGTTAGTTCCTTCACAGATTGTTTTCATATTTTACAAATAGCTCTTCTAATTGATTCCTGATCCCGAGTTCAAATGTTAAGGAGTTGCTACCAGGGAGTGTGTGTGTGTGTGTGTGTGTGTGTGTGTGTGTGTGTGTGTGTGTGTGTGTCCTACTATCTCAGATTGGAATTTGGGGTATTTTCTCTAAAGAAAAAAAGTATAATTATTCAATTTGTGCCAGATGACCTATGGGAAGGCCATTTAAACTTTAAAACCTTAAAGTTTTTACAGTAATTGTAAACACTGGAAAATATAACTGCTATTCCAACAACATCAAATCAGACGTTATAATTATATGGAGAGATGTATTTTGAGTTCTATATAAACATACATTATTACCTATCTCTTGTGTATATGCATAGATCATACCCTATGACATTCTGAGTCAACTTTTGATATAAGTGTTCAAATGATATAACCCATAAAATAATTAGGAAAAATGTCAATTTAACCCCAAAAGAGTTTTAATCAACAATAGTAGCAATGGATTTTCCTGCATATGGAAAAGAGAAAGACCATCTTATGTGGCGGACTTTAATTTATTGTTTTAATAACAGTTATCATGTAAAATTACTAGTCTAGTAGCATGAATGGACCTCATTTCAATAAACCTCTTATTTACAAAGGAGTTAAAATTACCACTACCATTATTGCCAGTTTCCTGCTCAATACCACATAGTGTATTTGTTGATAGCAGTGTCATGCACACCATTGAGATCCAATAATTGAGTGAAAGGTAATTTTGCACTTAAATATTTCTGAAAAATCCAGTCCTAAATATAATGTGATAATGATATTTTTCCCATTATATAGTATATTAAATGTCTTCTTTAAAAAGATCTTGTCTCTTTTTATTATATTTTAAATTATCTTTATTTATTTATTTATTGGATAAAAAACAGCCAGAAATTGAGAGAGAAGGGAAGAGACAGAGAGATAGCTGCAGCCCTGTCTCACCACTCACAAATCTTTCCCATTGCAGGTGGGGAGTGGGGACTTGAACCTGGTCCTTGCCCACTGTACCATGTACACTTAACCAGGTGCACTACCACCCGACCCTTGAAAGTCTTTTTCTATCTTTCTTCTCTTTCATTTTGCATATTACTCCTGGCTACAGTTTGTGAGACTACACACTGAAAGTTTCTGCAGACGTAAGTCACTATCATTTTCACTCACTGGCATAGAAGGGCAATAATTTTGTAATTTTATTTTTGCCTCCAGGGTTATCTCTGGGGCCTGGTGCCAATACTATGAACCCATTGCTCCTGGAGACTATTTTTTCCCATTCTTTTGCCCTTGTTTTTGTCCTTGTTGTGGTTGTTATGGTTATTGTTGTTATTGCTGTCATCACTGGATAGGATAACAAAAATTGAGAGAGGAGGGGAAGACAGGAGGAGAGAAAGACACCTACAGACCTGCTTCACCACTTGTGAAGCGACCTCCCTGCAGGTGGGGAGCTGGGGACTTGAACCAGGATCCTTATGCAGGTCCTTGTGCTTAGTGCCAGGTGTGATTAACCAGCGGCGCTACGGCGCAACCCCCTTTTGTATGTAATTTTAAAATAGCTACCTAACCTATATCAGCCATAAACCCAGTTTTATTCCAGAGATAGGTCTTCAAGGATGAATAGGGTGTTATATCCAGCATGTCTATTTGATTCATTATTTATTTATTTATTTTTGGCAAGGTCCTATGGGAGCCCACAAAGACGTCTGTTGTGTTGTTCCTGTTAGCGATGACCAGTAACAATGGAGAGAGGGATATATTTGAGGTCAAGGCCCATGTCTGTTTGGGAATCTCAGGACTCCCCAACTAGGGCCCCTGATAGTGACTAAAGAGTCATCATTAAAGTATGCCAGCCTCTTGCCCTTATTAAGCTTTTGCAGTCCTTGCTTTAATAAGGTTAGCTTTGGAGTGAGGGAAGTATAATAGGAAGTAGGTGAGTAGGCTATCTATGTCTAGGTAGACACTATTTCATTATGAACTTTATAGTGTCTTGTTAGGTCTTCTACCTTGTTTGCTGCATATACTGACTCACTACAGACTATTGTGCACTTTTGTTTTCAGGTATACATTTTTCCCATTCAATCAATTTTACCCTCTCATATTAATTAACTAGTGATTCATTTGACCACAAGTTAATAATAGTGTACATAAACACCATTCCTACCACCAAAAGACTGTGTACCACCCCCCACCCCCTACCCCTGTGAAGCCAAACATTCACCCTCACCCTCACCCTCAACCCAGAGATTTTTATTTTGGTGCCCTACTCCAGATTCGGTCAAATCCTGCTTTGATTTTTTTTTTTAACCAATGATCTTTACCTGAGATTTCTCCTTTCTTTTTCTTCTCTGAATATAGCAATACTTTTATTCCATAATAGATCTCTTAAAATAAAATATTCCTATGTTAATAGTCTTCATCCAGATGTTTTAAATGCAGATAAAACATGAAGAATAAATGAGAAAACATACACATGATCAACATTTTTGTCAATGAAAGATGAAATTGTCCTGCTTTTATAGAGATTTTTTACTTATATAATTGTTTTGATTATTCTAGTCTAAGCACTTTATTTTGCTAAGGGACTTAATTCTACTCCAACTATTTAAAAAGGCATATTATTCCCAAAGTTTGTGATGGATAATTTTATTCCAGCAAAGATGTAATGGTCCCTTTTAGGAACTGAATGAATAAATGAGTTGTTCTTTGCCCTCACTGAGTTTTCAATCTATTGAAGTAAAGGAACATTATCTTGGAATTCAAACAAATATCTTTTCCTAATCCCTCATTGTTTTCAGAGATATAAGAACATTTGTACAAATCAATTTCCAAACTTAAAAAAACAGGATAATTCGTAAGTGTATGGGAACTTAGAATTCATTTTTTCACGTTCCCTAGCTTTCTTCCTCTATGACTCATTAATTTAAAGCTCAGTCTGAATGTCCTCTATCTGCTGATGTCTACCCTATCCCTAAGATAATTATTTTTATATGGCACCAAAGAATGAACTGAGAGAGAAACTTGTGCATGTACAGTATTGTCAAAATGTGTCTCTGGCCCAATGTTTTTACTCTATATGCTTAGAAGACACAATAAAGCACCAAAACATCAATCCACCACACATGGTGTTCCTATGTGATTTCAGGGGTAGACACCAGAGTGTCACACATGGAAAGCTTTGCACTCTACCTGCTGAACTATCTACCACTCTTCCTAGATAATATTATTATATGTGTCTAGTGGCTTCCACTCATATATATAGAAGTGAAATTCATATTAGTACTTTAATCCAAACTTCTTTTATGCATCATACTGGCATAGGTATCCAACTGTCATTTGTTATCTTCTCTAGGAAGATGTTATATAAATAAGTAAAATGTATGTCTAGTATTGAGCCATGACAATCTGATTCTCTAACATTGTTCCTCTTCCTGCAAGTAGAAACCACGTGTCTATAAACCTTTCCAATCTGACTTTAGGTGCCAGTTCCTGTGTGGGGGTAGATAACATAATGCAAATAAACTCTCAAGCCTGGGGCTCCAAAGTCCCAGGTTCGATCCCTGCACCACCAAAAAGCAGAGCTGAGTAGTGTTCTGGTAAAAATAAATAAATACATAAATAACGGTCAGTTCCTATAGGTAGCCTTCTCTCAAACCTCTTCTATTACTAGTTTCTTTCATAGCACCTTATGTATCTCATTTTATTGTACCTACCATAAGTTAAAATTCTATAAGTGCATGTGTGGATATTAATATATTTAGTATGATCTATGCATATATAAATATTTTCAGAATCAAATCTGAAGATTTTATAAGAGAGTAGAAGCTTCTCCCCCCAACAGTTCTTAGAGTAGACACTAATGGTGAAATGAATGAATAATAAAGGGGGAAAATTCCCATAAAACTGGACTCAAACACTTCTGGGAAGAAGAGATCATTGGCTGACTTCTTGCACCCCCTTAGCAAGTCTAAGAGCTCATCTTGGGTCAAGAAGTAATCACAATTACCAAAAGAGTTTAAGAGGATCACTGAAGAATGTGACACTGTCTGATGCATGTTTTAAGAATAATTCTGAAGAGTCCTCAATGTTGTCCTCCAGTTGTCACCCAATTTGAGAACCTATCTGGACTGGTCCTTTCTGAGAGGCAAGAGGGAAGAAGAAAGAATTATAGAGCTTCAGAAATTACACAGTAGATAAAGCATTGAACTCGAAAGCAGAAGGTCATGACTTTGATCCCTGGTACCATATGTGCCACAGTGATGCTCTGGCTCTGTCTCCTCTCCTCCCTCCCTTTCTGACCCCCCCCCCCAGTAAATACATAACATATAAGTAAATCTTAGGGAATTTTGGTCCATACCCCCAGAGGTATAAAGAATAGGGAAGTTTCCAATGGGAGGGGATAAGATGTGGAACTCTGGTGGTGGGAATTGTTTGGAATTATACCCCTTTTATCCCATAATCTTATTAATCATTATTAAATCACTAATAAAAATATGTCACAAATTATAAAAAAAATAATAAGCAATCTTTGGGCTTGGGAGATGGCATAACAGTTATGCAACATGACTTTCATGTCTGAGGTTCTGAGTTCCCAGGTTTAATTTTTTCACCACCATAAGCCAGAGCTTATAGTAAAAAAAAAGTGGAGGGCTGGGTGGTGGCACACTGGGTTAAGTGCACATATTACTAAGTGCAAGGGCCTGCTCAAGGATCCGGGTTCAAGCCCCACCCCACCTGCATAAGAGTCGCTTCACAAGCGGCAAAACAGGTCTGCAGGTGTCTATCTTCCTCTCTCCCTCTCTATTTCATCCTCCTCTCTCAATTTCTCTCTGTCCTTTTCAACAAATATGGGATAAATGGCTACCAGGAGCAGTGGATATATAGTGCCAGCATCGAGTCCCAGCCTTGGAGGCAAAAATAAATAAATAAATAAAGTGATAGGGAATGTTAATACCACCTGCCAGCTGTTAGGAATCCCTCAGGGCAGTTTTTCACTCCAACAGGAGATAAGAGAAGGTTGAAAGTGGTTGTCATCATTAGCAGGAACAGCTGTAAAAATGGCGACTAATCCCTAGCACTGCAAAAGCGGTATCATCTGTTTTCCATCTACACCATGCCTCAGCCTCGCGTGAGCTTAATGTGCAGCTTGGCGATATGAGAATCCGGCATGAAGCCCAGCCAGTCTATCTTGGCGTTAACTCTCGATCGCACTCTGTCATTTCACGAACATCTCATCAAAAACCGCAGCAAAGGTGGGCTCGAGGAATAACATCATTGCAAGACTGGCCAGCTCCTCATGGGGCGTGAGCACTTCCACACTACGATCATCATCTCTGGCATTATGCTATTCCACTGCAGAATACTGTGCCCCAGTATGGTTCCGTAGACCCCATGTCCACTTGGTCGATTCCAAATTATATTCCTCCATGAGGATACTTTCTGGAACCATCCGTTCCACCCCGGTTCCATGGCTGCCAGTTCTTAGCAACATCACCCTGCCAGATATTCATCGGGATGTGGCATCATCTAAGTTCATTTCCCATGTCTACGCTCGACCGGACCTGCCAATATACGCGGATATCTTCGCCCACCCTGTCCAACGCTTGACGTCTCGTCACCCAATCTGGTCCCCTATGCCTACACTGAACTTCTCTGTTCCAGACTCTTGGAAACAGAGTTGGCAGTCAGCTGAGGTAAAGAACAAACACCTCATCACAGACCCCTGCAAGCGTCAACCCGGCTTTGACCTAGCACGTTATGATTGGGCCCTCCTCAATCGCTATCGAACAGGCCATGGCCGGTGAGCCACTATGTTCCATCGCTGGGGAGCCAGAGACGACCCGAACTGCCCCTGCGGCTACAGACAGACTATGACCCACATAGTCAACGACTGCCACCTCTCCAGATTCAAAGGAGGTCTCGAAACTTTACATCAGGCTCAACCTGACACTGTTGACTGGCTACAGAAGAAGGGCAAACACTAGAAGAAGAAGCAGGAACAGCTACGGAGTTTTCCTTTCACCAGTTGCTATTGAGAGCAGCTGCCTATGAGAACCATCATTAGATTGGTCACCAAAAGCTTACTGGAGAAGCCAAATCTGAGAGGAATTGCTGCCAAGACATACTGCTGATTGCCAGCCCTCCCAAAAGTAACTCACAAGAGGAAACATGAGAAAGTTACACAGAGGTTTTCTATCCTTACTGAGCATTTAATTGTGGCCTGCGCTGACAAGATTTTAGTTTCTTCAACATAATCCTCTTGAGAGAAGATTTTTTTTTCCAAAAATAACTTGATTGAGGACTAAAAATCGATAGTTTTCTTCCAGCAAGTTTGAGTGAGACAGTAATTTTTAGGGGCCAGGCAGTGGCGCACCTGGTTGAGCGCACATGTTGCAATGCACAAGGACCCAGGTTCGAGCCTCCGGTCCACACCTGCAGGGGAAAAGCTTTTCAAGTGGTGAAGCAGGGTTGCAGGTGTCTTTCTGTCTCTTTCCCTCTCAGTCTCCCCCTTCCTCTCGATTTCTGACTATCCAATAAATAAATAAAGATAATAAATTTTTTTAAAAGTTGCTTTTAGAGTCACAACTGAAGATGCACCTTGGAAAGTGATGATGCCATGAAAAACTTTGCAGACAAAATCCAGAGGTCTTCTCCATTGGTGCTTCTCTTGCCTATATAATGGCCAGGAGGATCAGAAACCTGAAGTTAGAAAAGCTCAATGAGAGCAGGCTATCAGGGCTGCCAAGGAAGCAAAGAAAGCTAAGCAGGCATCAAAAAAGGCTGCAATGGCTGCTGATGAATCTCCTGCAAAGTGCAGGACTTTTATACATGAGCGCTCAGGCTCTGTCCATTCACAGCATGTACTCATTTTACTCATTTCTTCTTTCTCCTCTCTCTTATTGAATAAGTAAGTCTTTTTTTTTTTTTAAGAATAATAACAATTGACCTCAGGGAAATTATTCAATTAGAGGTTAAGAAGCTTTGGGTTAGAATCAAATCAAGATACAGGCCTTGTATATCTTCTGGTCTACAAAACAGTATGACTATAAAAACACTTCACAAAGGAGCCCATGATCTACAAGCTAGTACTCACTTTTCCTGAACTCTTGAAATATGTATAGCTTAATATCACAACTACTTGCAAATGAATGTGTATGTTTCAGTTAAGTAACTAAAACCAAGAATGTCCTGTAAGGCCAAGATTATATATCTATAATGATCTGGACAGGCCAGTCTGCATGTGGGGAGCCAGGGACTTGAACACAGATTCTTGCATGGATCCTTGCACTTAATATATGTGTGCTTAATCTAGTGTGCCACTGTCCAGACCTTTAGGATTTTGAAAGGCTAGAATCAAGGTATAAGTTGAGGTTACAATCAAACAAAAGGTTTGTGTGCTTTAGACACAGAGAGAGAGAGAGAGAGCTGCTGAGAGTGACTGAGACCACAGCACTTTAATGCACTGGGAGTCAGCCATGAACCTGTGTTTTGCACACATGGCAAAGCAGCATACTATCCTTGTGAGCTATTTTGCCAGCCCTGTCATTGTTTGAGTAAGAGCTTCAGATTTTGCTGGCTATTGAGGTGATAGTATTTGGAGATGAGACCTTTAGGAGGTAATTAGGCTTAACTGAGGTCTTGACAGTGTACCCTCTTGGTGAGATTAGTGTTTGTATAAGAGGAGAAAAGACCAGAGCTCTCTCCACCATAGATTACAGAGTGGGGAAGGCTTACAATGGTGTTGGGGATTGAACCTTGAACCTTGGTACCTCTCTCTCAAATTTTCTTATATCTCTGACTATCCAAGACTATCCTGCTGGTTCCTACAGATCATCATGCATCTGATTCATCATGGTCATGAATATCTAATCTCCCAGGATAGCACCTTGTGTTTAAAAATCATTTTATTGACCAACATCAGGACCTGACATGATGACTGACTAGCTAATCAAAAGACTACTGATAAACCGTGCTAATCACTTATTCCATTCCCATATTTGTATTGGAAAGGGGTATTATAGAAGAATATATGACATATTTATATTCCTAATAAAATTTTTGTTTTTTTTGTTTTTTGGATTTATGGAAACCTGCTTTCCAAATGTAAAGTCTGCCAAATGTCCTATATAAGTACTAGCAGTGTAATTTAAACTCTTTGTAAAAAAAATGGGGAGCAGTTTCAGTGACTTCCAACATCTTTCCTAGCTCTGCTTTCAATGTTCTTGTTTCATTGTGTCCTCAGTAACCTCTAGTGACTCCATACAATGTAATTGCCAAAACTGCTAGGTAAGCATGTGTAAACCTACATAATTTGACTAAGTTAATGATTTAGTCAAGCATATGACTAAGTTAAGCTCTCCTAAGAAAATATACCATATTTCCCAGAATATTATACCCCTCCCTCGGTGCATTTGCTAAGTCTGCTTTTCTTCAAGTCAGGTATCTCAGTTCCATCACTACCTATCCATTTCATTCAGTCCATATTCCACTCTAACAATTTTCTTAAAAATGTATCTGCAGGGCCTCAGATGTGGTGCCAGGGTGAGTGTACACATTACAATGCACAAGAACCCAGGTTTAAGTCCCTGGTCCCTACCTGCATGGAGGTAGTTTCACAGGTGGCAGAACAATCTGTAGGTGTTTCTCTTTCTCTCCCTTTCTATCTCCCCTCCCCTCTTAATTTATTTTTTTTTAATTTTTTATATTTATTTATTCCCTTTTGTTGCCCTTGTTTCTTATTGTTGTTATAGTTATTGTTGTTATTGTTATTGATGTCATCATTGTTGGATAGGATGGAGAGAAATGGAGAGAGAAGGGGAAGACAGAGATGGGGAGAGAGAAAGAGAGACACCTGCAGACCTGCTTCACCACCTGTGAAGCAGACTTCCCTGCAGGTGGGGAGCCCGGGGCTCGAACCGGGATCCTTATACCAGTCCTTGCACTTTGCGCCCGACCCCCCCTCTTAATTTCTGTCCCCATCCAAAATAAATAAAATATTTTTAAATGCACCTGCATGCTCAGCTGTCCTTTGCATTTTCTAAACCTCTTGAGTATCTCTAAATTAATTTTTAAACTCTCTAGACATAATATCTTCTATATTTGTGTACTCCCATAAGATTATAATTATAAATTTTGAAGTGAAGCAATAATCTTCATTAAGTGCCTTTAGCCCTAAAGGATCAGAATGAACAATAAGTTTCAGTCAACAACATTGGTTAGAAGGGAAGATCTGGAGAGCCTTATGCTCGTTCATGAATATATCACTATAGTTTGCTGTGTGCTAGAGACTACTTCGTATGCTACATTCATCATAGAGCATTGCATTCCCCATTCTACACCCATGTGTAAAAACCCCCACCCAGTATTCAGGCCAAGCTAAATTTCTTCCTCCTTGATAGTCTCCTGACCTTCCCAGTTGGAATTCACTTCTATCTCCTCATTGTTACTTTCTGACTTTCTCTAGCCATTGAATTAGTCGTATTACCTCTCTAAGCTCCTTGAAAATGGGAACTACTTTTTTCATGTTTTTTCTTTTTCGTCTTTCAGAATGCCAACATAGACCCTTTATGATAAATTAGACTGATGCCTTACTATGCTCTCTCCTACAGACTAAATTTAAAAGGAAATCATATTCTAAATTCAAGCAAAACTATGTTTTTATTTAAGACAAAAAAATGATATGAAAAAGCAAAATAGCTCTCTAAAAATGGCATAATCATGCAAGTGGGAAAGTCAGCTGTGCTGGGCAGACAGCATAATTTAAGCAAAAAGATTTTTATGCTGGAGACTCTGGGGTCTCAGCTTCAATCCCCAGCACCACCACAAACCAGAGCTAAGCAGTGCTCTGGTCAGTCTCTCTCTGTCTTTCTGTCGCTATCTTACCCTCTACCTCTCTTTCATGAAAAATAAAACACCTTTATAAGTCATCTAAAATTCTAAGAAGTTTCAGGGAATAAACCAAAAGCAATACATTAATCTGAGTTTTTTTGGCCTGCAGAACTGTGAGAATGGTTTTATAAATGATCTTAAAATATAACTCATCCACCACCTGCAGTGCTTCAGTGTATCTGAAAAGTAGTAAATACGCACACTTGTTATTTTTAATATTTTATACTGGAAAAATATATAGTTACTTCAAAGATAGTTGAAGGATGCTCAGTTAAAATTCAATATTTAAAAAGAGGAAAAACAACAGTTGAATCATAGAACACCACTAGAACTCTTGAATTCTCAGTTCCATTGTCAGATTACAAGTCACTTCTGAAGAGTCTCTGGGTATAAATTACAAATTTCTTTCAAGAGTTTTCAGCCCTGGGAGATTTTCTTTTTAAAGGAATACATTAGATCACTAGGCATTTTAATGCAATTTCTACCTACATTCCTGAATTTCCTCCACATGCACCATTTCATTTTGTTCAGCTTAGCTTTCCCCAGACCACAGGTCTCAAGCTGTGCTCTTCAGCTCTAGTGATTAAACTCCTTTGTTATTGCTGAAGTGCCTCTCTTCTGCCTTAGAGATACCTAGCTGTTGGTTTGTAGTACATTCCCCTTTGTCCATGGTGCCATTATGAAGCCTCAGTTTGTTTTCAGTCTCATTCTCTGAATAGCCAGGTCCTGAGGAACATTTGCTTCACAGTGGCCCAGACTGACACTTTGTGGGATCCCAGTTGCCAAGGACAGTTGATGGTTTCTCTGAGGGCTCTCTGCTCTAAAGCAATCCTGTACTTTGCTTCACTTACTGAAAACCCATTCTATCAATTGCCTTATTACCTTCCCTTGTTATCAACTGCTGATCAATGTACTTGCCTCTTCCCACAGATCTCTTAAATTAATGATTAGGGAGTATCCTTATACTGACCCACTCCATGATCCCTAGCTGTTACTTTATAAGATGAATGACTAGACCAACTCACATCTGAAATTAGACAACTCTCAAAAGTGTCTGGTGGATCAGTGTGACCAAATAAATAAAATTGATATAACACAAAGACCATAACCCCCACAAATTTTTGAGTTATTTAAAACATCAGATTGCAGGGCACTTATTTTCTAATCTCATCACTTTTTTTTTTGCATCTATATTCATGTTTTAAGAGGAAATGAGAAAAGACCATGAAGACTAAAAAAAAAAAAAAAAATCAGAAGTTAGAACCATCCTTGCAAAGCCGGATCATTATTGTTTGTTGCTGTTCACTTTCTAGAAATAGGAAAATAATCTTTTTCTCTGTAGATAGATAAAACCTGCTGGTTCACTGCCTATGGTTTCTCCTCCTCTACCTGTCTCACTTTACAGCAGCTTCATAGTAGAAGCAGACAGCACAGAAGGACATTCAAGTGTCCAAGCCCATCAGCTTTTAGCTCTTTTCTTCTTTATGGTGAAGTGGATTCCAATTTTTTTTTTGTCAAGTCTATTTTCGAAAAACCACTTTCACAGCTTTTACAAGAAAATGTCACTGTGCCTCTGGTGCAGGCAAGGGGGAATCTAATTTCATTATAGTTAAGTGCCTGACTCCTCCATTACCCTCCATAATAGCCTAACGTGGTATATTATAGGGTTTTAATAAATAGGAAGGATGTGGGTTGCGGCACACTTTAGTAGAAACCAAATTACTTTGGGCCACACATCTGCCTCTTCAGTTCATCCTATTTGCCACCGTTTCACAACCTAATTACAGGATTTTCTGGAAATTGCTGTCCAGCGGTAACTGGATGACCTGCTTTATGTAGCTCAGACAGGCAGTCCCATTGGCTTCAGTCTTCATCGCTGTCACCATGTAATTGCATTGGACTTCCATGTTAATCCCTGTAGGCAGAAAGTAAATGAAATATTGTAATTACCTTTTATTCCCTTTCCCCTGAAATCTGGATAAGGGCAGTGTGTGCCCAGAGAAGAGAAGAGGGGACTGCCTCTAAGAGTATTACTAATGGTCCTATCAAAGGGAAATAGTCTGTCTCATCCCCAGCCTTCTGACTGAACACAAGCCACGTCATTAGCCATATGTCTCGTTCACTTAACAAAGTGTAAGACCCGTCTGTTCAAATCAGGATCACTGTGGGACATGTTAGAGAGATCCTGGAGAAAAGGCCTTTTAAATCATTCTGTGTGTATAAGACATAAGAATTTGAAAGGCTTTACCTGAAAAAAAAAAAAAAAAGAGAGAGAGAGAGAGAATGGTGAACAAAACTTGAAGAATAGGCACTTTCAGACTATCGAGGAAAAAAAAGAATTCCACAGCCTATATATACAGACAGATTCATTGTTGCTGTGACTTTATTGGAGTCAGCAACTGAGCTGTATAAAATTGCCAGGTATTTTAGAAAAAGTGCATGAATATAGGCCTATATTTTTGTTAATTTTTTTTAGTTTTTAAGTATTGATTTACAAAATTATAAGATAACAGGGAGGGGTACAATTCCACACTTTTTCCTACCACCAGAGTTCTATGTCCCCATTCCCTTCATTGGAACTGCAGAAGTCCTCCCAAGATCACATATATGCGTTGACTATTATTTTTATATCTACATATATATTTGTCTTTTATTTCCTATGGTTCTGCTTTCTCTTCCTTTGTAAGTCACACCTGCCACTTCCAAGTGTCCTTCTTTTTTCTTTCTTTTTTTTTTTTCTTTTTTTCCTCTTCTGTCTCTGGGTCTTGAAAGAATTGGAGTTCAGAGTCCTTTAGGAATCTTTCCCTAGTATTTACCCCTCTGGAAGTAAGGACCAAAATTCTTTATGGGGTACAGAAGATGGAATGTTTGACTTCTGTAACTGCTTCTCCACTAGACATGGGCTTTGGCAGATTGATCTATATCCCCAGCCTGTTTCTATCTTTCCCTAGTGGAGTAAGGCTCTGGAGAGGTGAGGTCCTAGGACACATTGGTGAGGTTGTCTGTTCAGGGAAGTCTGGATGGAATGATGATAATATCTGCAACTTGGTAACTGAAAGGCTGTAAGATATAAAGCAGGCCAAACTAATTAACAAACAGGAACCAGTACATCAGAGGCATAAAGAATTGAAAAGCTTCCAATGGAGGGGATGGGGCATGGAATTCTGGTGGTGGGAACTGTATGGAGTTGTAACTGTTATCCTATAATCTTGTCAATCATTAAGAAATCACTAATTAAAAATATAAATAAATAAATAAACAGGATCCAAAAAGTAGAAATAGAGCAGATGAGAATAGGGATTGTAGGGTGAAAAGAGGTGTAGAGCTATATTTTTCTAGGCTTTTAGAAAGGGTCCTTAATATTCAGTGATTCTTTAGTGAGTGGAATAATAACAATTCTTTGAATTTAAGTTATATTTATACACTGGTTAAAAAGAATAAAAATAGTCCTAAATAGAACAAATATATTTTATCCCCACAGCCATTACATCTGCCCTTCATAGGGGTAGCTTAAGTGTCACTAGCATCTATAATTGCTGATCAATATACTTGCTTCTTCCTGTAGATCTCCTAAGTAAATTATTAGGGAGTATCCTTATACTGACCCCCTCCATGATCCCTGAGTGTTACTTTATAAGATGAATGAATTGACCAACTCACATCTGAAATTAGACACTTTTCAAAAGTGGATCAATGTGACCAAATAAATAAAAATGATACAACACAAAGACTATAACCCCATAACAAAGACTTGTCACCAATTATTCAATATGCAATTCTTTAAAAATATAAAAGAAGAAGAAGAAAAAAAATAAGA
This sequence comes from Erinaceus europaeus, assembly GCF_950295315.1. NCBI lineage: Eukaryota > Metazoa > Chordata > Mammalia > Eulipotyphla > Erinaceidae > Erinaceus > Erinaceus europaeus. Next base: position 96,204,534 of record NC_080163.1, read on the forward strand.
AGGAGGAGAAGGAGAAGGAAGAGGAGGAGGAGAAGGAGAAGAGAAAGAAAGAATGAATGGAAGAAAGAAAGAAAGAAAGAAAGAAAGAAAGAAAGAAGAAAAAAGAAGAAAGATGGAGTTCATTCAATTTCTTGTTTCTTCCTGAAGAGCTCCAGGCTGGTCCAAGTATTGATGTCCTTGTAAAGTATCCTTTTCTTACCCTTTATAGGAATTAGATTATATAAATAAAATTTCCCCAAATGCATTTTTCAGCAGCTCAGCAAAAACCTTGATGAAAAAGAAGTGACATTCCCTTGACATCTCTGAAAAAGACACTATTCTCAATTTTATAGAACTAATTCTTGAGTGACTGGTCATTTATTCATTTAACTAATGTTTATTTTATGCCAACGGGGAGCACAGGAATTATTGAAATAGGCAACATCTTCTCTCATGGGCTTCATATGCCAATAAGAAGCCATTCATAAAAATAAATATAATACGCCAAAAACATAAGTGCAGAGGAAAAATATGAAGTAAGGAAAGGATATAGTATGGGTAGACACTGTAAACAAAGGGATTGAATATCTGGAGAACTCTCAGAAAGCTAGAAATGGACCTACCCTATGACCCTGCAATTCCTCTCCTAGGGATATAGCTTATGGAACCAAACATACCCATCCAAAAAATATATGTGTATACCTATATTCATAGAAGCACAATTTGTAATAGCCAAAACCTGGAAGCAACCCAGGTGTCCAAGAGGTGAGTGGCTGAATAAGTTGTGGTATATATACACAATGGAATACTACTCAGCTATTAAAAATGGTGAGTTCACCTTCTTCACTCCATCTTGGATGGAGCTTGAAGAAATCAAGTTAAGTGAATAAGTCAGAAACAGAAGGATGAATATGGGATGATCTCATTCACAGGCAGAAAAACAAGATAAGAAAAGAAAATACAAGTAGAACCTGAACTAGAGTTGGCATATTGCACCAAAGTAAAAGGCTCTGATGTGAGTGGTAGGGAGAGTACAGGTCCTGGAAAAGGATGACAGAGGACCTAGTGGGGGTTGTATTGTTTTGTGGAAAACTGAGAAATGTTATGCATGTACAAACTATTGTATTTACTGTCGAACGTAAAACATTAATTCCCCAATAAGGAAATTTAAAAAAGAAAAATAAGAGAAAGGGGGTTGAATGAATTCTTATCAATAGCATGCCAACTATTTACTCACTGCTTGATAAGAAACATGCAGTGATAGCATAAATCATCCAAAGAACTGTGGGTAGAGTGAGCTCAAAGGAAGCCTTTGGCTGGCACACATTTTGGTGTTATAGAAACAGCAGAGAACCAGTTTTGTCAGAGAAGAGAAAGGAAAGGGGGTTGGAAACAGATCAGGAAATAACTATCTGTTATGATGTAAAGTCTTGTGAGACAGAGTGGGGGGTTGTGTCTTTCTGTGATAGCCTTGAGAGGGCATTGAGGGATTTGAGTAGCAAAGTGACATAACCTGACTGATAAACCAGGAGGTGTTGGTCATCATTTCTCTTTTGGCTAATTCTGCTTCTGTTTCTATCTGTGTTGGTCATCACATCATGTTCCCTTGCATTGCTTGATGCTGTGGTCTATTTACATAATCACTGTTTTGCCTGAGACCTGCCCTGCCTGCAGGGCATTGGTTTAATCCCCACTTGTTAGATGAAATTTGCGCTCTTTTCCTTCTATCCACCCACTCTCCTACCCACTTCCTTTTCTGGCCTGCCACTTCCAGCTCAGAAGATATAAATGCAGATCAATAAAGCTAGCATTGGATTGCGTTCCCACTCAGCATGAGTTCCTGGTCCTCTCTCTCCCGTCCGCGAAGCTAGCTCGACAAGGAGGTCCTCTGGTTGCCATGTAGACAATAAGTTGCTGGGGTGGAGGAAAACATGGGAAGAACATTTAGAACCCTGCTGTAGGGTTAAGCCTATTAAAAGTAGATGAAAGTACAGCCTAGATCCTCCTTTAAAAGTCATTGCAGCAATCTGAGGGGTAGCTCAGTAGGTAAAGTTGTGAACTCTTAAGCATGAGGTCTTGAGTTCTATCCCTGGCAGTGAATGTACCAGAGTAATGTCTGGTATTCTCTCTCTCTGTGTGTCTCTCCCCTTCCCCTCTTATCTCTCTAATAAATAAATAAAATACTTTAAAATAAGTAATAAAGTCATTTTAGATGTCTAATTCAAGATGTCTCCTAGTGAGATATCTAGTTCAAGTCAGAGTTGTCATTTGGTATTCCATTACCAGGTGAATGACTGATGACATATGCTGCTAAAGTCACATGACTTACATACCTTTCTCGTCACACAAAGGGGAAGCATAACTGCAATCAAGGGAACATACTATCACTTCTCAAAGACAGAGGTCAAACTGAGCTTGGCAGGAAAATCAAATATAAACCTTTCCTCATATGATATTGTGAGGAGTACAGAGAGGGAATTATAATTGAGGAAGGTTAAGTGCAATATAATCAATTATTTAAACATAACTTCCAGTGAGTAGAGAAATTTTCTAAACAATATAGAAAGACAAACAGAGTCAGAACATGAGAAGGTCCATAGGACAAAAGATTCATTTTAGTATGTCAGCAGTGAAACAGGAATCATTATAATTTTAGAAATAGATGACAGACGTATAGGCAAAGTGTGGTGCTGGATTATATCCTGGTATGAAAAAAATCAGTCATAAAAGATATTTTAAGGACAAATGCAGAAATTTAAAGACAAAGTATCCTTAATGGGAATTAGTATTGATCTTGATCTTGTTAGGTGTAGAACCATGCCAGTTTTCACTCTGCAGGAACTTTTTTCTTTTCAAAACACATCCTTAAGTATTTAAAGATGAAAGAGGAGGGTACCTGTAATTTACTTGAAAATCCTTCAGTATAACTTATAAAGTAAACTTAGGACAAGCGAAATAGCTTATATGGACATTGTGCTGCTTTGTTATGTTCATGACCCAGGCTCAAACCCAACCCCCAGAACACTGAAGGAAGCTTAGATGTTGTGGTCTCTATTACTTTTTCTGTCGCTGTGTCTCTATCTTTAAATGAAAAGTGAGATTTACAATACAGCATTTCCTTACACTTTCCCTGCCTCTTAGTAGCCATTCAAGTACTATTTATTCTGAGGCAAGTATGGCTAACGGATAAGTCAGAGTAAATACAGCAGTCTATCCAACTAAAGTCAAAATATACTATTTTAGCAATTGTTAAAATAATGTACTTAGGTCCCAGTAGAAAAGATGGGCAGTGAAGATTAAGTTTTACTATCTTTTAAGGTTAGCCCACTTGTGTTTAAACTGAATACTAAACTTTTGTAAGACACAAAAACTTGCTGCAAACCAGGCAGGCATCCTATATGCAGAGGCACACTATGATGATAGCAGAGTGGTGATGAGATAAGTTCAGGAAATAACCCAAAATTTAAAGCACCACATTCACCAGTTGCCTCTGCTCAACAGTTAGCATACCAGTATGTTCCCAACCCATCAAAAAATGACTCTAATCAGGTGTGATTAGCAAAGAACGTGACTACAGTTGAACCTTTTTTTCCAAGGAAAAAGCAAATTATGAGGTCAAATTTAATTCTTCACTTAAAATAAATCAGGTTTTGTTGGTCCTGTGGGTTCTGGTGGAGGATTTTTAACACTGTAGTGGTGGAATGGTGTGATAAAATGCATTTGAGTGGTATGACTCTGTACTCACAAAGTATACAGTGCTATAAAGTAACGTTGTCTCAAAAAAATTAAGTTTCTATGACATAGAACAACAGCTCTTTTTCAAAATAAAATGCTATGTGGATGCATATTATTTTATGCATATATATGGAGAAAGAACATGCCAGGCAATCTAGGAACACTAATCAAGATTACACAGGGAAAAACTAGTTTACTTTGATGTTTTCACACATAAAGGGAAGATTTTCCTAAATTATGTTTATGAAGAAAGGATATACATAAGTGCCTAAAATTAATATTAAAATGTAGCAGTTGCAGTCAAACAACATTAGTAAGACATGAACCTGTGGCATTATACTCAAATCAGTAGTGCTTAAAGAAGCAAAAGACTTTTGCACTGCTACTTAGCAATAGTTACTAACTTGGAAACAGTCTTTCCCTGATGATTCTGACTTTTTAAACAAGTGTCATGCTAATTCATATTCCGCCTATGGTTAGCATGGTGAGATTAAAGTTGCATGCGTATTATTAAATACAGAAAGAGAAGCAAGACATCGAAGAGTGAACTTTCTGTCATGTCTGCTATGAATTTGAACTTTCATTCCATCTTACTAACAAGCTCTTCTTTGTGGCTTAGAAACATTTTATCTCTATTGTGATTTTTTTGTAAAGTATATTTAATGCATCTATTTAATTCACAGTGATAATGGGGAAACGTTCATCAACAATACTTCCTGATAAAAGTATATTTTAATCAATTAGAATGCTCTGTTACAAATGACATTAAGGCATATCACATACATCAGACTGAATTTGTAGTATACTTAATCTCTTTTTGCCTTTACTAAGTCTTGTATGTTCTGTTTTAATTACATTAATAGACATGTCCCTTATGTAAAAACATTTCAAGCCATTTCAAAAGAAACTAAGTATCCACATAAGTAAAACTCAGATAAAGGCCAATTACGAACAGAACAATACCCATATAGTGTCACTGTTGTAATTATAGTTATATTATTGGATCTTTTTGCCTGAAAGGATTTGGGTTTTGTTATCTTCCTAGGAAAGGGGAAGTTAAGAGACTATTAACCTTTGATAACCTTTACATTTTTTTTCAAGTTTGCCATGTGCTGCCAAGGGAACATATCCAGACAGAGCAGAAAATTCATTAGACTTGAGTGTTTCAAATATCTATATCAAGGACAAGGACAAAACTGCTGTCACAGAGAAGGGACTGGTATACTAGGGCACAATAACTTCAATTTTTCTTCATTTGGGTCTGGTGATCCATTCTTTGAAAATGCCAACACTGTACTATTTCATCTAGATGAACTGGGGTTATGATAGCAAGATAAAGACTGTTTGCTCATAAAGCGCTGATGTTCAGCACTGGAAGGCTAGTTCCAATTCTATTCAGACATTCAGGAGAGTCAAAAGTGACACTCATTTCGGGTGTCATGCTCAGAATTTTCAGCCTATTTTTCTGTCTCCAAAGGCCAAAAAAAAAAACAACACTCTTTTTTCTTATTTTTTTCACTTTATTGGGAGGAGGCATAGTTTACAGTACAGTGGCTGACATATAAGTACAGCCTTTCATCTCCCCCAGTCTAGGTCCTTTTCCACCATCCTGAACCAGGCGCCCAGAGCCCCTCTATCCCATCTTTACCCCTGACTCCCCAGAGTTCAAAGGCAAAATCCTTGAATTAAGGATTAAGGCCCACATTAGTATTCATAAATTAATAGGTTCTTGATTAATGGGGTGAATACCTATTGTAACTCAGATACTCTAAAGTGTCTATTTAGTTTTATAAGCTTTTCAAGACTACTCGTGAAACTATTCTGTAATATAGACAGTAATCCACTTTCTTAAATATCATACTTTTTTTGTAGGTAGAAGTAAGGTTGTGTTGGTTGGTGTCTCTCCACTTTCTATGGAGACCAAGAAGAAGCTATATTAATGCATCCAACAGTCAGGACCATACAATATGCAATGAAGGTAGAGAGTGAACTGCCTAAACTGTGTTGAATTATACATTCTTTCCATGGGGCTTTGTTGGCCTGTGCATACAATCCCCAAATGATATAACTTATAAGAGGTAGCCAGGGCAGGGGCTGAGTGGTTGTTCACCCAATAGAGAGAACAAACCACCATGCCTGAGAACCCCAAGTCATGCTTTCCTCCCCCACCAGCAAGGGAGAAGTTTCATGAGTGGGGGAGCAGTGCTACAGGTATCTTTCCCCTCTCCCTTTTGACCCCCCCATTTATTATTCTCTATCAACAACAACAACAACAACAAAAAAGAGGTAGATAAAATAGCTACTTGGTACAGGCACTGAGTCCCAGCTATAACCCTGGTGGCAAGACAAAAAATAAAGCTAAATAAAAAGTTTTCAGGGGCAGAGGAGAATAGGATGCATATACCTTCTGAGCATTTCATCTCTACCTCGACCTTGGTGAAGTTTACATTCTCCAAACTCTATGAGACCTTAACGCATAGAAATATTTCTCAATCTTTGTGTAACAGGTAGAGACATCTGTGACCTGTAACAGCCAGCAAAACAAATAGCTTTTTCATCTCTGGAGACCATAGACTTTACTGACCACAGTGGGACATGACCACACTGTTAGAATATGGTAATCTAGGCCACATTATCTGAGTAATAACAGAGTGAAAACTTTGAGACGGGGCCAAGTGGTGATATATTCAGTTGAGGGTACACATTACTATGCATGAGGACCTGGGTTCAAACCCTTGAGCCCCACCTACAGAGGGAGAACCAACACAAGTGGTGAAGCAGAGCTACACATGTCTTTCTCCCTCTCTGTCTCCCCTGCTCTCTCAATTCTCTTGGTCCTATCAAATAATAAAAATAAAAATAAAGGGAAAAAAATGGCTGTCTGGAAAAGTGGATCAGTTATGCAAACTCTGAGTCCCAGCAATAACCCTGTTAATAAAATAAACTTAGCTAGTTATGCAAAGAGTCTCTCATGATGCCAGAGGCTTAAAAGTCCCAGGTTCAATCCCCCACGCCATCACAAGCCAGAGCTGGGCAGTGCTCTGGTCAAAATAAATAAATAAATAAATAAATAAATAAATAAATAAATAGTGTGTAAAAAAATAAAATACCGGGCAGGGGTAGATAGCATAATGGTTGTGCAAAGACACTGTCATGCGTGAGGCTCTGAAGTCTCAGGTTCAATCCCCCACACCACCATAAACCAGAGCTGAGCAGTGCTCTGGTGTTTCTCTCTGTGTCTTTCTCTATCTGCATCTCTCTCAAAAATAAAATAAATAAAATGCTTTTTTAAAAAGTTGTCTATTTTAGGGCTTGAACCTGGGTCTTTTTAACAATAACTAGAGTAAACCCCAAGTATATAAAATACTGGAACAATTAAGGAAATTATGACATGTTTATGAGAGAGAACTGCTGTTATGCCATAGTTAACTACTTCCTCCGACTCATGTCCGCACTATAGTCAAGTGACCATATAAATAATACATTGATGGGGCCAGGTGGTGGCACACCTGGTTAAGTGCACAAACTACAGTGTGTGAGGACCCAGGTTCAAACCCCTGATCCCCACCTGCAGGGGGAAAGCTTCACAAGTGGTGAAGCAGGACTGCAGGTGTCTCTGTTTCCCTCCCATCTCAATTTCTCTCTTTCTATCTAATAATAAATAAAATTAAATAAAGTAAAAAATAAAAATAAATAAAAATAAAATAAAAAATAAAAATAATTAATTAATTATCTAATTAGTTTATTGGCTAGAGACAGAGAAATCAGAAAGATACCTGCAGCACTACTTCACTGCTAGTGAATATTCCCCACTGCAGGTGGGGACGGAGGCAAAAAAAAAAAAGTTGTCTATTTAGATCTATATAAAAATAAATTAAATAACCCTGCTGTGGCCAGAAAATAACACAGCTGGTTAAGTGCACACATCACCATGTGTAAAGGACCTAGGTTTGAGCCCCTCCTCCCCACTTGCAGGGAGAACACTTCATGAGCAGTAAAGCAGGTCTGTAGCTGTCTATCTTTCTCCCCCTCCTTCTGTCTCCCTTTTCCTTCTCAATTTCTCTCTGTCAATAAAAAATAGAAAGAAAAAAAGAAAGAAAGAAAAAAATGGCCGTTGGAAGTGGTAGATTCATAGTGCTGACACTGAGCCCCCAGTGACAATCCTGGTGGCAACGTAAACAAACAAATAAATAAAATCACTGGCAATAAAAAAAAATCTGAGGCACACAACACAACAATAACCAATCCTTAACAGGAATCGGTGCACACATGGAAGTGGGGTTCCTCTCTTCCATATACACTCTAAATTCCTCTGAAGGGTTGCCATATTAAAGTTGTATTACAAAATGTTTCTTGAATTCTCTTTTATGTATGATTGGAGCATAGCAGTGAACATAACAAGCATTCTGTTTTCTGTTCTATTTATAGCCCTAACTGAATATTTAGAAGCCAGTGGTGACCTGGTGACCGCAATTTACAATCCTGAAGTGATATATAAATAGATAAATGATTCAAATCCGGGAAAGTCTCTAGCAACAGTACACAATAATCACAGACTCTCAGAGCTAATGCCACCCAGCTTAAATGGAGAAACTGCCTCCTAGCAGGTCAAAGCACTTAGAAGGTTCTTTACTCACTTCATCTTCTCAGCATCTATGGGAGATAGGAAGAGGAAAATATTATAATATGTAGGGAGACGAAAAAGACAATGATTATAGCATATAAAATTCCCTGAGAGAGATGTGACAGACAAATGTTAATTTTGTCTTTTTTTATGGCACAGAAAACCTGCTTTTCAGATGTCTATTACTTCACAACAATTTATCAGTGGGTCTTTGGTAGCTCTTAAAATTCCAAGATTACTGGGGCAAACAGAAAAGGTGATTGTAGCTCACTTTTTCACTAATGGGATATAAAAGGAGCACCTGGTGCTGGTACCCAGTTCCTACATGAGAAGAAGACTGTACTTCATCACTGATCAAAGCATGTGGAGAAATTACATATAAAAAAAGCCTTTACCATCCATGGAGCATTATACAAATCTGAAGTACTAAAATACTTTTTTTTTTCAATCTTGAACCTGAACATGTGAATTAGGAAACAACTCTCCTTTCCAAAATGTACTCTGGCCATTATCTCAGGAATATCATAATCTATCATGATGACATACTCTATATGACAACCTGTTAATTTTCAGGTATGCCTCATGCATTTGACTCACTGTACAAATCTGAAATACTGCCCTTGATTCCAAATGGAGAACATTGATTTCTTTGGTGCATCTGCTGGTATTCTTTTGCTGACAGGCACAGAGCTAGCTGCCTTTAAAAATTAGAAGATGTGAAGAAAATGTTTTTCGGTCTTAGAAGGAAGAATCCTTATGCAAATAGTTTCAGGCCCCAAGTAAGTTTAAAATACAAAATCCTGGGGACCATGCAGTGGTACACCCAGTTAAGAGCACATATTGCCATGTGGAAGGATCTCGGTTCAAGCCCCCACTCCCCACCTGCATGGGGGGAGGCACTTCATGAGCAGTGAAGCAGATCGCCGGCAGCTGTCTATTCTTGTTCTCTCCCTTTCTATATTCCCCTCTCCTCTCCCTTTCTCTCTCTCTCCTGTCAAATAAAATAGAAAATTAAAAAAGAAAAACATGGCCACCAATAAATTAATAGTGTTGGCACACACAAATTAAGAGACATCTGAATCAGAAAATTAGTTTTATTTCCTCCATCAGACAAAAGACTATAAATGAAGATTGGAACCTGGGTAGTTAAAAGAAATGACACCATAGGGGCTCAATGCCTATATATCTAGGCCACCACTTTCAGTGGCCAATTTTTCCTTATTTTCATATTATTTGTTTATTTAGGATAGTGATGAATTGGGAGGAAGGAGACAGGGAGCAAGAGACACCTGTAGCACTGCTTCACCAACTGTGAAGCTTCTCCCTTGTAGGTGGAGACCAGGAGCTTGAACTCAGGTCCTTGTGCATGGTAACATGTGCACTCTATCAGGTACACCACAGCCTGCCCCCACCCCAATCCATTTCTATTCCAAGAGACTGAATTATACTCCATACTCCAGTTACAAAGTAATGAACCCATATGTAACTAGTACATTCACTATTTGTTAGCTCTGTGGACTGTTGAAAAGATTCACTTTTATTTGTATATAGACTGAGATAAGCAAACTACTCACAAACTAGAGAATTATTCATCTCTTCATTGATTTCTGAATTCCTTTATCCCTTCAGTCCACATACCCTGATATTCTCTATGACACAAGCAGATTCAGTTGAATTTTTCTGTCCTCTTCAACAGTTGCCTGAAAAGATAGAAGTCCCAGTGTCCCCTGTCCTTCTTCACTGGGAACCATGGGTGAATTTACAGAGCCTAAAAGCCTACCTAGTAATCAAAGTGAGTCTTGAGTATTTGAACCAATTTTTATATAATCCCATAATTACTGTAGCTGTACTTTTGGTTACAGAAAAATAAATTATAGGGGGTCGGGTGGCAGTACAGCAGCAGGTTAAGCGCACAGAGAGTGAAGTGCAAGGACCCGCTCAAGGATCCCAATTTGAGCCCCCAGATCCTCACCTACAAGGGGGGGGGTCTCTTCACAAGCGGTGAAGCAGGTCTACAGGTGTTTATCTTTCTCTCCTGCTCTCTGTCTTCCCCTCCTCTCTCCATTTCTCTCAACAAGGACAGCAACGATAACCACAAGGATAAAAAAATAATAAAATCATAAAATAACAAGGGCAACAAAAGAGAAAAAATAAATTATAGTATTTTTTGATGCCAGACAGTGGCACACCTGGTTAAGTGCATGTTACCATGTGCTCACTCTTTGGTTCCTTTTATGAAGAACAGTTTTATAAGCAATTAGATTGTTTCTCCACAAGTTTAATGTGACATTTGTTCATCTCAGGTACCACAGCTGCGGAGTAAATAGGATGTTCCTCTGGTGCTCGAGATAGTTAAGTAGCTCAGAACACGGCTATGACAAAAAATACTTTGTTTGCAATTACTATAAATACTTAGCCTGGTTATAGGTACATGATAAATTCATCTCAAAGCTGGTATGTGACTAAAATCAAAATAAAAAAGTTCTAGCATAGAAAAAAATAGTTCAATAATGAACACAGGTCATGGGATTCCATGCACACACATCTGATCTTCTGTGAGTCCACTGAAACTAAATTGAAGGGTCCAGGGGAAGGGGCAGCTCAGCATCAGAGTACAGTTTGCCTGTGTGAGATACTGGGTTTGATCCCCAACACCACACAAAAACTAGAAAGAAAAAAAAAGAATACAAAATAACACAGCAATTCCCTCGTCTTTTTTTTTTTTTTTTTTTACCAGAATGGTGTTTAGTTCTGGCTTATGTTTGAACCTGGGACCTTTGGAGCCTCAGACATAAAGTTTTTTGCATAACCATTATGCTGTCTCCCTAGCCTCCTAGTATATTCTCCTTTTCTCTTAATCCCTCCTTCTCTGTCTCTCTCTGGAACAACACACACACACCGGAAAAAAAAAAGCACAAAAGATACAAGTGAAATTCTAGTATATTTCTATATCACCACTACATTTCAATAGTCTCACAAATGTTTTTCAAACTAATTTGTGTTTTACTTGGTGACTGTAAAAGTTAATGAACTACATACAACTAGCTTCTATAAGCATCTCCTCATTTGTTCTGGCCCCACGCCATAACCCTGTCAGTCCTTCTAAGTATCTCCTCCATGAAGCCCTCTGACTCCAGGTGTCTGTATATGAAACACTGACTAAACCATAAGATAAGAGGGGTACAACTCCACACAATTCCCACCACCAGAACTCGGTATCCCACCCCCTCCCTTGATAGCTTTCCTATTCTTTAACCCCCCGAAAGTATGGACCCAAGGTCATTGTGGGATGCAGAAGGTGGAAGGTCTGGCTTCTGTGATTGCTTCCTCAATGAACATGGATGTTGACTAGTCGATCCATATTCCCAGCCTACATCTCTCTTTCCCTAGTGGGGAAGGGCTCTGGGGAAGTGGAGCTCCAGCACACATTGGTGGAGTTGTCTGTCCAGGGAAGTCTGGTCAGCTTCATGCTAGCATCTGGCACCTAATGGTTAAGAAGAGAGTTAACATACAAAGCCAAACAAATTGTTGACCAATCATGAACCTAAAGGCTGGAATAGTGCAGATGAAGAGTTGTGGGGGGGGGGGTACTCCATTTTGTAGATGGCGAGTAGGCATATTTTAGTTATATTCCAAAGGGCCTGTGGCTGTACTAGTTAGTTTTTTTGTTTTCTATTTTTTCCCCCTGAGCCTGAAATCTGATATGCAGGTGGATCCAAGTTATTGTCTGGGGAGATGATCTACTCTCTTCCCTGATGCAGCTTTCTGGTCCTTTTTCCAGCCATGACATCATCTCCCCATACAATAACTTGACCCCAGGTTTTGTCACTTCCTATACAGTTGATGGCTTCTGTTTCACACCAAAGTCCCTCAACATTATAACAGATCTCTCTGTGAGTTGAAAGTGTATTTAACCTGGCTCGAATAGCCCCACTGTGAGTAATGGACATGCCCTGACAGAAAGAGATACATGGACCCTTGAAGAGCTTACCCTATGTCCAAGTCTTCACAAGAAGAAAGGGATCCCAGAGAAGCTTTCTAAAAATGGCTATGCCATTTCACCAGGCTTTGTTTTTTTCCATATTCTATCAGTGAAAGAAGTTGTCATTTCCTTTAACTACCCATGTTCCAGTCTTCGATCATAGTCTCTAGCCTGATAGAGGAAATAAGACTGATTTTCTGACTCACATGTCTCTTAATTTCTGTGGGTGCCTATTATATTATGCATGTAAAATTTGGGAAGTGGTGCTCAAAGCAAGTGATATAATTGTTCCTCAGTGACCATATAGGAGTTTAAAATAAAGTTCAGCCATTTGGTAATAAAATGATATAGATATTCTGAGATTCACTTTTGTCATATCAGTGATGCTGATTTTTGTCATCAGTGGTCACTGGACATTAAATAGATATTAAATTACATGTATCCCACTTCCTCATTTGCAGAGCAGAAACAGGAGGCAAATGTGATAGGAAAAAATTTTCCTTCAGATTTCTGAATGAGATATTAATAAAACAATATTCTATAGTTCTAATTTTTTCTGCTCAATCAATACAAATTAGTATCATATGAATATTCTAACTCCATCATGTTTATCTTAACATCAGAGACAGATCTGTTTCAGACAGACTTCTAAAGAAGCGTTTGAACCTCAATATGCATACTATCTGAGCCAGGTGGTGGCAACATGGTTGAGTACACATATTACAATGTGAAAGGACCCAGGTTCAGGCCCTGGTCCCCAAATGCATTGGAAACGTTTTGCAAGTGGTAAAGCAGTGTTGCAGGTGTCTCTCTGTCTGTCTCCCTCTGTGTCTCCCCATTCCTTCTCAATTTCTGGCTGTCTCTATCAAATAAATAAAGATAGTAAAAAAAAAAAACTAAAATAAAAAATAAATAAAATAAAATAAAAATAAAAATTATTATATATATATCATCTCCTTTATAATGCAAGGATAAGCTCTACTGTTGTGGCACATTAAAGAAAGAAAAATGTACGGCTGCAGTCAGTGCCTTGAACTGAAGAGTCTGGTGATTGTCACACTGCACTGCAAAGAAATGGACTCTTTCTGTTTACTCCTCAGCCAACTGCTCAATAACTGAAGAAAAAAAAAATCCTTTGCAAATATCAGTAATGGTTATGGACTAAATGTTTGTGCATCAATCCCCAGATTCATATGATGAAATCATAATTCTCAAGAGTTAGGAGAAAGCTCACCTAGGAAAGTCCGTACCTCTAGTATGCAAAGTACTTTGTTCAGCCCCACAAGGGAGCACCAGGGGAAGCCCCAAGGATGGCACAGCAGTGCTATAGCATCTTTTTGAGTCTCTTTCTCTGTCTCTAAAATAAAAATTAAAAGGTCATCATGGAGTGGTGGAATCTCAGGTGGAAAAGACCCTTGTGGTGTACACACACACACACACACACACACACACACACACACACTATAACTCACCACGGTGATCATAGAAGGTGGGGCTTCACCTTTTGCCTGAAGCACTGAAGGCTCCAGATTCAAACCCCAGGACCACCAGAAGGTAGAGTTTAGTAGTGCTCCGGGAGGGAAGAAAAAAAAAAGTAGCTTGAGAAGCTCCCCCTCTCCGCAGGTGGGAAGCAGTGCTTAAACCTAGATTCTTGTTGAGTCTTTGCACTTTGTACTATGTGTGCTTCACTGTATATGCCCCTGTCCAGTCCCCCAGAACCCATTTATAGTTTCAGACTTCCCTGCCTCCTCTAACTTGTTCAGAAGCCATGCAGTCTGTGATTCTGTGTTACTGGAGCTAAACAGAACTAAAATAACATCCTATAAAGTTGATGTTACAAAGTTCATTATTAATCCTTTGGAACAATGAAGGAGTTAGCTAGTAACTCTAACAGCCACCTGGGCCCAAGGTTCTAAGTGTCCTTATTCTTCTTGTGACCAAAGTGAGACTCTAAAAAGTTAAGTAGCAAGTTATCATAATCATTTGAGAAAATTCACCATATCCTTTTCTTGTAAAAAAAAAACTCTCAAACATACTACCCTGGGTACAGAGGGAGGCACAAACCATCTCATTCTGTGAAGTGTGTGTGTGTGTGTGTGTGTGTGTTTGTGTGTGTGTGTGTGTATGTGTGTGTGGTTCTTGATCCATGAAAAGCCTACCAAATTCCTGTTCCAGTAGTGACACAGGAAGAATGAGTGTTGCTGTTCCTAATGATTGCTAGATAAAATACACAATACTTGGTTAAATTCAAATTTTAAATAAGTAATAATCTTAATGTGTGTGTTCCAAATAATGAATGCTTACATCACTAAGTCTAGAGGTAGCTTATTAAATAGCAACAGATACTATGTTATAGGCTTAATAAGGCATATTTGTGTGGATAATAGAAAAAATGGAAAATAAAAAAAGAGAAAAATGGAGAACCAGAACATCACTCTGGCACAGGAGATGCTGGGGATCAAACTCATTACCTCATGTTTGAGAGTCCAGTGGTTTATCCACTGTGCCACCTCCCAGGTTGTTCAGCTCTAGTGCTATGAAGTTATTAACTTAAGCAGTGAACATAAATTTGTAAAATATCTCTTTTAATAATATCTCCTGGTAAGTTAGGAAGGAGTATATTTATGGAGACCAAAAGATAATTCACAGAGTGGAGTCAAGATGACTGCATGAAGACAGCCTCTAGGTTGACTCTCCTCAAAAACCTGCTTCAAATCCTGGCAATTCTAAGTGGAAGCAGGACTTCCAGGTCAGTAGGAGAGAAACTACAGAGAAGGGAACAAAGAGGAACCATGGTGGAAAATTATGACCCATCTATGAATTGGCAAAAGGATGCTAAAAAGGACAAAGAAAAGAGCACCGGCAAGTTGTAAACACTACCATGACATCATCTTGACTTACCTGGGCAGACAACCTCACCATCAGGAACCCCACCTCTCCAGAGCATTACCCCACAAGTGGAAGACAGAAACAGGCAGGAGGCATGGATTGATGCCCATGTCCTGCAGAGAAGCAGTTACAGAAGCCAGACCTTCCACCTTCTGCCCCCGATAAGGAATTTCAGAACATAATCCCAGAAGGATAAAGAATAGGGAAGCTACCAGTGGAGGAGATGAGACATGAAACTCTGGTAGTGGAAACTGTATGAAATTATACCCCTGTTATCTTACAGTCTTGTTAGTCATTACCAAATCACTAATAAAAAATTTAAAAAGGTATTTCAAACTCATTGAAGCAAGAAAAGTCAAAGTTTCATCATGTTTCATCAAGCCTAGTTTCATCAACTAGGCTTGCCTAGTTGGCCTATGTGTGCATCCTTCTGATCTGGTGATTTCAGAACTGCTTGACTCTTAATATGATCATCTCAGAGCTCCAAAATCAGATATCCCAACCAATGCAATGGGCATATAATTATATGTTATATTGTTATTATTATTAGCCAGAGCAGTGGATTATGGTAGTGCTGGGAATTGGACGTGGGAGTCTCAGCCATGAAAGACATTTTACATAACCATTATGCTCTCTCTCTAGCCCTCAACCAATGGGAATGGTAATTGAAGGTTGGTGGTGAGTGTGGTGAAGCTTATATACCTCAGGTGGGGTATATCTGACCCAGATCAATGTCATTTGGTCTGGCCCTGCCAAGGCAACCACAACAGTACTCAAATTCATTAAGTTCTTTTTTTTAATTTTTATTTATAAAAAAGAAACACTGACAAAACCATAGGATAGGAGGAGTACAACTCCACACAGTTCCCACCACCAGAACTCCATATGCCATCCCCTCCCCTGATAGTTTTCCTATTCTTTATCCCTCTGGGAGTATGGACACAGGGTCATTATGGGATGCAGAAAGTGGAAGGTCTGGCTTCTGTAATTCCTTCCCCATTGAATGTGGGTATTGGCAGGTTGTTCCATACTCAGAGCCTGTCTCTCTCTTTCCCTAGTGGGGCAGGGCTCTGGGAAGCAGGACTCCAAGACACATTTGGTGGGGCCTTCTGCTCAGGGAAGTCCGGCTGGCATTATGGTAGCACCTGGAACCTGGTGGCCTCTCCGAGAATCACAGGTTGAAGCAATTTCCTTGTGGAGTTCAGACCAGGTATTATCTCCAAGGCATCATCTTGGCCTTGCCTCATTAGGTTCTAATTTGTAAGCTGATAATTCTGTATGAACCACAGATGATGTTACAAATATCCAAATCTCCCTTGGTAGAGAAGTTCCCCACGTCTGTTCTATACATACATAGGTGTAAAGTTGTACTTCAAAAAATTATAGTTTATAAACCAATGTTGAGCCAATATAATTCTCATTTAAAAAATAAATGGAATATAGGAAAAAATAATGAAAAACAGAGTAAAGCCACTTTCAGACATTTTGTCACCAAAATAAAAAGTTCCAACCAACAAGATAAAGGCTATATAATCTCTCCTAAACCAACATGAAAATCACAAGAATCATAATCCCACTAAAATTCAAGGTCAAAGCTGTAAATACCTCCTCTCAATGGAAAGAGAGTATAAGAATTTATAAATATGTCTGATAACTGCACAGGGTGTGGTAGCATAGTGAGTTAAGCACACATGACCTAAGGACCAAGGACCAGTGTAAGGATCCCGATTCAAGTCTCTGGCTCCCTACCTTGGGGCAAGGTCGCTTCACAAGCAGTAAAGCAGGTCTGCAGGTGTCTCTTTTTCTCTCCCATTCTCTGTCTTCCTCTTCTATCTCTCCGCCCCCCCATCCAACAACAACAAGGCAACAAAATAACAAAATGAGGGGAAAAAATGGCCTCCATGAGCAGAAAGAAGGAAAGAAACAAAGAAAATGGTGAGGCTGTTTCTTTTCTCTTCTGCTAACTATAGTTTAGATGAACCTTCAATTTGGATTGTTTTAGCCTGGAGAGACAAATAAGAATGCTTTAATGAGGTTTTATTATAAATTTATTATAAATTACAATTGTAGTTTCTTTTGGGGGTATGTCATTTTTGTTTGATTGTGTTGTTATTTTTGCTTAATAATGCTTTTCCTCAAGTTCTTTTGAAGAAATTAAAAACACTATACAGTGGGTAGAGTTACAGTGTGAATTTATGAAATGATAAAAGTTTGATAAGAGGTATTAGATATCCGTGCCACTTGCAGTCAATTCTTACTTGATGTAAAAATGCTTGGAAATGAGTCAAAAATTTCATTTGAGCTACAATCAGTGACAAATGGGGGGCATACTTTACATTCCTTACTAAGATGAAGGGGTAATGTTTTCATAAGAAGCAACTGTCAAATGTTTATTAAATAAATGAAGCATAAAACAAGCTTTCCTGCAGTTTCACCCATGCTTGGATTTTAATAAACAGCATTTATCTAATGAATGAAAAGTTACATTTGCATCTGAGAAGAAAGGCACCCCACTCCTTTCTGGAAAGTTTTAGCTCTGGAGAGTCTCCATTACTGATGAAATTAAGTGATCGGCTCTGCCAGTTCAGATTATTACTGGGTTGCTTTTGATGTCTGTGTCAACAGGGGTGATAAAAGCCTGGAGGAGGCAGGAGGGAAGGTGATGAGGCAGTACCATTCCTGGGTCTGGTAGCAAGGAATAAAAGAATTTGGAACCTAATCAACTAGCCTAGAAAAGAGAAGTGGAGTGGTCCAGGAGGTGGCACAGTGAATAAAGCATTGGATTCTCAACCATGAGGTCCTGAGTTCAATCCCCAGCAGCACATGTATCAGAGTATTGTCTGGTTCTTTCTCTCCTCCTGTCTTTCTCATGAGTAAATAAATAAATTCTTTAAAAAAAAAAATGGTGTTGGGCGGTAGCGCAGCGGATTAAGTGCATGTGGTGCAAAGTGCAAGGACCGCTTAAGGACCTGGGTTCAAGCCCCCGGCTCCCCACCTGCAGGGAAGTCACTTCACAGGTGGTGAAACAGGTCTGCAGGTGTCTATCTTTCTCTCCACCTCTCTGTCTTCCCCTCCCCTTTCAATTTCTCTCTGTCTTATCCAACAACGAATGACATCAACAACAATAATAACCACAACAAGGCTACAACAACAAGGGCAACAAAGGGGAGGGGAATGGCCTACAGGAGCAGTAGATTCATGGTGCAGACACTGAGCCCCAGCAATAACCCTAGAGGCAAAAAAAAAAAAAGGAAAGGAAAGGAAGGAAGGGAGGGAGGAAGGAAGGAAGGAAGGAAGGAAGGAAGGAAGGAAGGAAGGAAGGAAGGAAGAAAGAAATGAGAAGTGGAGCATAAAGTGAGGTGGACTCATCAAGTTATATAAAGATTGAGGATGTATCCTCATCAAAACATGGGTTTTGAGGATGGTCATATTGGATATCAAGTAAGGTACAAATCACAAGGGCTTTGGGATCGCCATCCTGATGATACTATGGAGAAGAGCAAAGTGAGCCCAAGCTGGAATTCAGAGTGATGTTCTGGAAAGCTGGCAACGTAATATATGAGGGGCTACACAATTCACTGTTTTTTGTATGTGTTATTTTAACTAAAGGGGGAGGAAAGTTATAACAAAATATTGGGTTATAGGGAAAGTCATCATGAATTTTTTTTCTATGTGCTTCCTACAAAAAAATGCATCATTGCTTCTCCAATAACCCAATACTATTATAGTAAGGAGGCTTGCAAACAACAAATATTCTACAGGGTGGAAGTCTCAAGGTCAGGGTGTCAGATCAACATAGTTTCTGGTAATGAGCTCTTTCCTGAACTGAAGACCCTTCATCTCTCACTATGTCCTCAGATGGTAGAAGGGACAAGGAAGCTTTCTCAGGCCACTTTCATCAGGGCCCAAATCTCACTCACAAGACTCTAACTTCAGGACATAGGCACCTCCTAGTGCCATCCCCTTCCTTGGGAGATAGATTTCAACCCATGAATTTTGTGGAAGGATATACACACTTAGGCTAAAACAGAAAGTTTGGAAAAAAAGTGAGAAAAATGTGCCCCCTCTAAAGAAAAAATAAAAGATAACAGAGAACATTTCAAAGTGATGAAATGACATCTTCCCCACCTGACTTCAGTGACTGCTGGCTCCTCTGAAGAGTGCAGCTCATTTCGAAAGTAGAATGAGTGTGTTGAAAAGATTATGAAACTCTAAGCCCAGCAAATGTGACTTCAGAGCTACAAGACACCATACCTGACACAAGCTCAAGGTCCCAGAGTTACCTTGGGGAACCACCAACATTTAAGGGAACCACCAATAAATTACATGATTAGGTAGAGCAACATTTTTATGGATGTGGTTGGTGACAAGCCTCATAGCAAAGTGACTTAAAGAGTTGAGTAGAAAAGCCCAAGGAAGGTCCAGGTGGTAGTGAACCTGGTTAAGCGAACACATTCCATTGTGCAAGGATCTGGGTTCAAGCCCCTGGTCCCCACCTGCAAGAGGAAAGCTTCACAAGTGATGAAGCAGGGCTGCAGGTGTCTCTCTGTTTTTTTTTCTCTCTCTCTATCTCCCCTTACTCTCGATTTCTCTCTGCCCCGTCCAATAATAAAAATAAATAAATAATTTTAAAAGGAAGAGAGAAAGAAAGAAAGAAAGAAAAGAAAATAAGAGAAAGGAAAGGAAAGAAGAAAGAAAGAAAAACACAAGGAGATGTAGTCCTAAACTCACATTTGACATCTCAGGAACACTCCAAGTTACCAAAAAAAAAAAAAAAAAAAAAAATTCTAGTAGGCAGAAAACTGAAGCCTTTCTGTCTTTACTGTAATTTGACAATTGTGTGCATATGACCTTATTTATCCCTCAGGAAGGGAGAGTTTGCACTGTTTAGATTCTATGAGGCAAAGATTAATAATTGAAGCAATTGCCGTGGTCATTATCTCAGCATGTAATATGAAGCTACAATTAAAATCAGTGACCAGTGAGAAATCTGAAATGAATGAATCCAATAAGAATGGTAGGGTAATTATACCAGAGGCATAATTTTGGAACAAAAAAAAAATAAAACCAGAACTAGACTCTGAGCCAAGAGAGAAATGGCTGGGAAGTGACATAACAAACCAGTTCAGAAAGAGAGCTCACAGGGTAGAGTGCCTGCTTTACCATGCGTGCTGTCTAGGTTTGAGCCCCAACACCATGTGGGGGATGCTATAGCATCAGAAGCAGCTTTGGTGCTTCTTCCTGCCTCTCTATCCATCTAGATGAAAAAAAAACTCAAAACAATAAAATCATAGATGCAAGTTGCGGGCTCCACATAAAGAAAGAATAAAAGAAAAGAAAACCAAACCATAGTATTGATACTTTATTTATCTTCAGATACCTTTGAAGAGATTTACTGTGGGAAGTCATAAATATTTTATATTTTGAGAGGTGGGTATTGGGGACCAACCCTCCATGTTGTTTAACTTGCACCATTTTAAAAATATTTTCTTCTAGTTGTAACATGTGTACTCAACTTTTTAAAAAAAATTTTTGTTCTTTTTTTATTTATAAGACAGCCAGAAATCAAGAGGGAAGGGAAAGATAGAGAGGGAGAGAGACAGAGACCTGTAACACTGCTATACCACTTGTGAAGTTTTCCCCCTGCAAGTGGGGACAGGAGCTAGAACCTGGGTCCTTATGCATTGTAATGTGTACTCAACTTGGTGCACCATCACCCAGCCCCTTTTTCTTCTAATTGTATTAGTATTGGTTTGCCACAGTATAAGAGTTTACACCTTGTACTGCTAGCATTACAGTAAATTATAATTATAGTTTCATACTTCTATATATGTTTAGACTCACTCACTATACCCATAAGCAAAGTTCCAATGACATTACACAAAAGAGACTGCTTGACCTAACTCTCTCAGATCCCTTCTTCATTCTCCAATAACCACTAGAGTTTTCAGTCAAGAGTCAGTTTGGTTATTATTTTTTGCAAGTTTGTTACTGTTATCTATATTCTACATGAATTAAAATAAACAGTAGCTGTCTTTTACCTCTTATTTCATTTAGCATAGTCACTGCTAGTTCTGTCCATTTTGTCATGAGTTATATTTTTTAATGGTAGAATAGTATTCCATTAGGTATATTATCTCATAGCTTCTTTATTTAGTCATCTGTTCATGAGTATCTAGGGTGATTCCATATTTTGACTATTGTAAATAGAATTAGCACCTATTTAAAGGAGAGGACCCCCCCAAAAGTATCAGTTCTATCTACACAGTTAAGTCTGCCCAACCAACATAGGAGTAAGGGAAGGTATTATATTTTAGAAGCAAATTCTCACAGGCATGCATGCACAGGAGCCATTTTGGTTTACAAAATAAAGACTCAGCATCCTGGTCCCAAAACATATGGCTAAGATTGACCCCTTAGTACATTTTATCTATTCACCTTCTGCACCCATCAAGACAGTAGTTGATGTAGTTTTTGACATCGAGACTTTATTTCCTCTCCTGTTGGATCAGTGCCACCCACTAAAAACAGAGACAGCAACTTCAGAATCATCAATATAACTGTATCATCAAACCAAGGCCATCACACTATTTTTATGGCTGTAGTCTAGTTTAATGTCCTATATAATTTGCACTGACATATTCAAGATTTTGTTCTTCCATCAACTCTTTATATCCTTTTGTGAGGAGTCTACTATTCTAAATATGAAGTAAACAGCAAAAAAAGCATATTCAGTTCTATAAAATCTTTTAAACCATTACACAGCACTATATATGCCTGCGATAAAAATAAAAATCATAAATCATGACACAAAATAATATACAAGTTGTAGTATGATTTATAATTTTGTTTCCTGGTTCCTTTATCCAAAAAGCTGAAATGACATAATTCTGCCATCTGCTTTTGGTTGGACCTTACATCTTTTCTACCAGCTCTTTTCTAAACACTAACATTTGCCTTTTGCAAATTTAGAAAAATACAATGCTTCTTTTTAAAGGAAGAACTTTCACTTTCATTGTGAGCAACTCTGAAATACAGTTAGGTATTATAACATGTTCTAAGACACTTGCAAAGAAAATCTTTCATAAATAAGCCCATGTTAGACCATAAAAATTAAGAAATTAAGCAAAATTCATCTCTATCAGAATTTATTATTACTTAACAATATTCAAGAGCTTAGAATTCAAAATGAGGTTTGGGGGCTGGGCAGTGGTGCACCCAGTTAAGTGCACATAGTACTAAGCATAGGTACCTGCATAAAGATCTGGGTTCAACCCCCCGCTCACCACCTGAAAAGGTGATCGCTTCACAGTCGGTGAAGCAGGTCTGCAGGTGTCTCTCCTTCTCTCTCCCTGCCTCTCACTCCTTTCTCAATATTCTTCTGTCCTATGCAATAAAATGGAAACAGATGACCACTGAGAGTAGTGGATTTGTAGTACAGGCACTGAACCCCAGTGATAACCCTATTGGCAATATATATGAGGTTTATTATCAGTTGTTAGGGATGCACAGTAAACCATCCCAGAATTTAGTGGCTTAAAATAACAATTTTTCAGCTTATAGTTCTGAAAGTTAGAAATTTAGATTAGGCTCAACTGAATGGCTCTTCTGCTAGACTCACCTGAGCAAGATGTACAGCTGGTTTTGGAAAGTCTAGTATCCTAGAGAACCCATCAGTCGAAAGCAAAACAGGGCAACTGATCAGCTTATACCAATGTATCATGTCCATCTGATGGCTCAAATAGAGCTAGACATTCTATAATAATCTCACATATCCAGTGGTTAGTACTGTCAACTGGTACATATGTCTCCACCAGTCTTCTCCAATGGTATCAGATTTCTAGAAGGAGGAGGAGAGAGCAGTCCTTACAGCACATGAGTTGCCCTGCATGTGTTATCAGCTAAACCAAGTGGCATGATCAAACAATCCAACACCGAAGCACACAAGGGTATTGTATCCACACAAGGGTATGGATACAATACCGTGATTGTATAGGACTGATATTATTACATTCTAGCAAAAGGGCATATGGCATAATGTATCAGACAAATCTTGTTCACTGTTTTACTTTTATAGGCTGTCTTAAGTTAACAATTCAAAGAATCCCTCCACCCTAGGATATGGTCTATATAACTATTGCCAATCAGAAAAGAAGACATAAATTTTGGGACTAATTTTTGTTGCTTCTGTCACTTGTGCTGATTTTAATAATAAGAAATCTGGTGCAATCTAGTGGAAGAAATATGAAGTGCAAGATACTAAGGCAGAGACTCCAATCACCTATCCAATAAGATTTTTTCAACAAGAGAGCAATCTGCCTCAACAAACTAATTCTGCTATACACAAAGGTCTGAGCTAAGGATTAAGCCTCTTTAGACTTTTCTTTCAGTTTACTGGTTATCATTACTGATGTCATTGTTGTTGGATAGGACAGAGAGAAATGGAGAGAGGAGGGAAAAACAGAGAGGGGGAGAGAAAGATAGATACCTGAAGACCTGCTTCACCGCTTGTGAAGTGACACCCCCCTGAAGGTGTAAATCTGGGGGCTCGAATCAGGATCCTTATGCCCGTCCTTGCACTTTGTGCCATGTGCCTCAACTCACAGCACCACCGCCTGACCCCCCAAATGTTAATTTCTAAAGATAAATTACATAAATAAATTTACTAGTAATTACTTAATTTTTTTCAGGAACTCTAATATAAGTAGTAATTAGTAACAGTTTCATATTTAGAACTAAAATTTAAAAGCACTATGTCTTAAATTTCAATATCATTTTAGTTGACAGTCAAATCTTAGTTGGAAATAGTACTATTTTAGCTGTAAGTTTTAAGTCATGGGCCAACTGAAAATTTCAAGTTACATAGCTGAAAATTCTGTAGTTCATATCTATGTTGATTGACTTGGCTCAATTAAGTCCTGAAGGAATTTGTATACTTTTGTTTCTGGTGAAATTCATATTGCAAGTTACATCCAGAATTCTTATGGCATCCACAGTGAGGAATGTATGGAAACTGAGAGCCAATTTATTTTCTAAAAAAGGACAATCAAAGATTTCCTTTAGTTTGGGGGCTTAGCAATTTTAAAAGCTGTAACTGTGAGAAAATTTTTCAAAGATAATTTGGGGCCTATTTATTTCTCACTATGGATGTGGGATTCTAATGCAGTGTTTACAGATTATTTAAATATCTCTAGTTTAAAAAACAGAAAAGACAAATAATTTATCTGTTTCAGCCTTAAATAGAAAATGAAAAAAGTGTCTCGTGGTGGCACACTCAGTTAAGCACACATAGTTCTGAACATAAGGATCTGCTTAAGGATCCGAGTTCAAGCCCCCACTTCCCACCTGCAGGAGGAAGCTTCATAAACAGCCAAGCAGATTTACAGGTGTCTACCTTTCTGTCTCCCTTTCTATCTCCCCCCTCCTCTCTAAATTTCTGTCTGTCCTATCCACTAAAATGCAAAATAAATAAATAAATAAAAATTAAAAACCGGCTGCCAGGAGCAGCGGATTTGTATCGCAGGCACTGAGCCTCAGAGATAACTCCGACGGCAAAAATAAATAGTAAACTAAACATAAAATAGTAGAACTAAAATAATAAAACCTAAACAGAAATAAGTTAATAGAAATAGAAAACCAGTGGGCTGGGGAGACAGCATAAAGGTTATGCAAAAGCCCTTCAAGACTGAGGCTCTGAGTTCCGAGGTTCAATACCCAGCACCACCATAAGCCAGAACTGAGCAGTGTTCTGTAAAAACAAACAAACAAAAACAGAAAACCAGTAAAAATCGATTAAATAAAAGGCTAGTTCTTCAAGTAGATCACTAAAAACTGGTAAGCTTTTACCCTGATTAGGTCCAAAATAGAGAGTGAAATGAAACAAAAATGTTCAATATCCCTAATCATTATGATAAAACAAACACAACATACACACACACACAAATAACAGTAATAACCTATTATAGGGGGTCAGGCAGTAGCGCAGTGGTTAAGTGCATATGGTGCAAAGTGCAAGGACTGGTATAGGAATCCCGGTTGGAGCCCCGGGCTCCCCACCTACAGGGGGGGTCACTTCACAAGTGATGAAGCAAGTCTGCAGGTGTCTATCTTTCTTTCCTCCTCTTTGTCTTCCCCTCCTCTCTCCATTTCTCTCTGACCTATCCAATAACAATGACAACAATACCAACAAGAATAATAACCACAAAAACAATAAAACAACAAGGGCAACAAAAAGAGAAAAAAGTAGCCCCCAGGAGCAGTGGATTCATGGTGCAGACACTGAGCCCCAGCAATAAATCTGGAGGCATAATAATAATTAATAATAATAATAATAACCTATTTTAATACTAGACTTCACAAAAATATCCATATAGACTACTGAGGATATGGAGCAAATGGAATGCAAATACTGCTGCTGGTGGAAATATAGCAGAGTATCACAGGAAAAATAGGTTAAGCATGCACCTGTCATATGGTCTAGCTATTCTACCCCTAGGCATTTCCCAAGAAGAATAAAAGCATATGGACACAAATGTTATTATACAACAGTCGTGGTGGCTTCATGTGTAATCATCCAAAATTAAAAACATCGACCAATCCATCCATATGTGAATGAATAATAAAAATGTGGTGGTGTTCATGCAAATAGAATAGAATAGTGAATGACTAATACTACAACATGGGTGAGTCTCAAAGTAATTACACAGGAAAGACTTCCAGAGGTAGGGCTACAGAGCAACAGCAGCTGTATTTCTCTCTACTCCTGGGTCAACTAGGAATACCAAACGCAACAAAAATAATAAAATATCTAGGAATAAACCTAACCAAAGAAGTGGAAGACTTGTATACTGAAAATTATGAGTCACTACTTTAGGAAATTGAAAAAGACACAAAGAAGTGGAAAGATATTCCATATTCATAGGTTGGAAGAAATAACATCATCAAAATGAATATACTACCCAGAGCCATATACAAATTTAATGCTATCCTCATCAAGATCCCAACCACATTTTTTAGGAGAATTAAAAAAATGCTACAAATGTTTATCTGGAACCAGAAAAGACCTAGAATTGCCAAAACCATCTTGAGAAGAAAGAACAGAACTGAAGGCATCACACTCCCAGATCTCAAATTGCATTATAGAGCCATTGTAATCAAAACTGCTTGGTACTGGAACATGAATGGACACACTGACCAGTGGATAGAATCGAGAGCCCAGAAGTAAGCCACCACACCTATGGACATCTCATCTTTGACAAAGGTGCCCAGACTATTAAATGGGGAAATCAGAGTCTCTTCAACAAATGGTGTTGAAAAAACTGGGTTGAAACATGCAGAAGAATGAAACTGAACGACTATATTTCAGCAAATACAAAAGTAAATTCCAAGTGGATCAAGGACTTGAATGTTAGACCAGAAACTATCAGATACTTAGAGGAAAACACTGGCAGAACTCTCTTCCTCATAAATTTTAAAGACATCTTCAGTGAAACGAATCCAATTACAAAGAAGACTGAGGCAAGTATAAACCTATGGCACTATATCAAATTAAAAAGCTTCTGCACAGCAGAAGAAACTGCTACCCAAACCAAGAGAACTCTCACAGAATGGGAGATTTTTACATGCTATACATCAGACAAGAGGCTAATAACTAGAATATATAAAGAGCTTGCCAAACTCAACAAGAAAAAAAGTCTTTGATTGTCAGAGAAATGCAAATCAAGACAACAATGAGATATCACTTCACTCCTGTGAGAATGCCATACATCAGAAAAGGTAACAGCAACAAATGCTGGAGAGGTCGTGGGGGTCAAAGGAACCCTCCTGCACTGCTGGTGGGAATGTTAATTGGTCCAACCTCTATGGAGAACAGTCTGAAGAACTCTCAGAAGGCTAGAAATGGACCTGCCCTATGACCCTGCAATTCCTCTCCTGGGGATATATCCTAAGGAACCCAACACACCCATCCAAAAAGATCTGTGTCCACATATGTTCATAACAGCACAATTTGTAATAGCCAAAACCTGGAAGCAACCCAGGTGTCCAATAACAGATGAGTGGCTCAGTAAGTTGTGATATATATACACAATGGAATACTACTCAGCTATAAAAAATGATGACTTCACCATTGTCAGCTGATCTTGATATCTGATTACTGTAAAAAATGGCGACTAATCCCTAGCATTGCAAAAACAGTATCATCTGTTTTCCATCTACACCATGCCTCGGCCTCGCATGAGCTTAATGTGCAGCTTGGCGATACGAGAATCCGGCATGAAGCCCAGCCAGTCTATCTTGGCGTTACTCTCGATCGCACTCTGTCATTTCACGAACATCTCATAAAAACTGCAGCAAAGGTGGGCGCGAGGAATAACATCATTGCAAGACTGGCCAGCTCCTCATGGGGGCGAGCGCTTCCACACTACGATCATCATCTCTGGCATTATGCTATTCCACTGCAGAATACTGTGCCCCAGTATGGTTCCGTAGACCCCATGTCCACTTGGTCGATTCCAAATTATATTCCTCCATGAGGATAATTTCTGGAACCATCCGTTCCACCCCAGTTCCATGGCTGCCAGTTCTTAGCAACATCGCCCCGCCAGATATTCGTTGGGATGCGGCATCATCTAAGTTCATTTCCCATGTCTACGCTCGACCGGACCTGCCAATAAACGTGGATATCTTCGCCCACCCTGTCCAACACTTGACGTCTCCTCACCCAATCTGATCCCCTACGCATACACTGAACTTCTCTGTTCCAGACTCTTGGAAATAGAGTTGGCAGTCAGCTGAGGTAAAGAACAAACACCTCATCACAGACCCCTGCAAGCGTCAACCCGGCTTTGACCTAGCACGTTATGATTGGGCCCTCCTCAATCGCTATCGAACAGGCCATGGCCGGTGAGCCACTATGTTCCATCGCTGGGGAGCCAGAGACAACCCGAACTGCCCCTGCAGCTCCAGACAGACTATGACCCACATAGTCAACGACTGCCACCTCTCCAGATTCAAAGGAGGTCTCAAAACTTTACATCAGGCTCAACCTGACGCTGTTGACTGGCTACGGAAGAAGGGCAAACGCTAGAAGAAGAAGAAGAAGGAGAACCTGAACTGAAGTTGGCGTATTGCACCAAAGTAAAAGACTCAGGTGGGTGGGGGAGAATACAGGTCCAAAAAAGATGACAGAGAACCTAGTGAGGGTTGTATTGTTATATGGAAAACTGGGAAATATTATGCATGTACAAACCATTGTATTTCTTGTCGAATGTAAAACATTAATTAGCCAATAAAAATTAAAAATAATAATAATTACACACTATATACCAAGCCCCCCCAAAAATAGTACGTACTATGTGATCCTATTTATATAAAATTCTAGAAAATACAAGTTAATATACAGTGACAGAAGTAGAGCTGTGATCGCCTAGAGGGTAAAAAGAGAGGAATTACAATGAGGAAGCTTTCAAGAATGAAGGAAATGTTTGTTTTCTTGAAGGTAGTCATAGGTTCACACAAGGCATATAGAAGATAAAGATTATTTAATTGTACACTTAAAAAGTTTTTCAAATTCATAGGTAGAGGAAGACTTAAGTTGGTGATGGGAGCAAGCCACCCAACAATAAGTATAGTAAGAATAAAAAAAAAATTAAAAAAAGGAGAGAGAAAAGTAATAAATCCCTCTGTCAGCCTTGTAATCTTTCCATCTATATAGTCTACATAGTAAAAATAAGATGCATAGATTGAAGTAATTAGACCAAGTACTAACTGAGAGGCAGTCTTCAAAACACATACAACATTTAGACAAATTTGTCTGTGTTGCTCAAGTGCCTCATAAAACATTACCAAGAGCAAGCCTTTAGTTGGTCTGTAAATTGTTGTATCTAATCTGTTTGTGCATAATTTAAATGTATAGCTTGAACATTTATTACCTTAGACTCTCATTTATAAGTACCTGTTATTTCAAGTTTTCTTCAAATTCTTCAAAACTTTTACAAAAACTACATTGGCAATGTAGGTTTTCACAAATTGGCTTGGTCTGCTGCAAGGTACTAGTTTATATCCACATTTAGGCAGTTGTCTCTCTCCACCCCCAAACACGGAAATAGAAAAATTTGTGATAAAAAGAAGTCAACGATTCTTAAATCAGAGTAGGTGGAACCACTCCCTACCCCACCACACACCAGTTCCATGCTACTCAGTTTTTTCAAAGGGTGGCCAAGTTGCTTGGGTAAAACACTTACCCTGGCGTCCAGCATACAGTGAGTGTTCAAATGCAAAAGAACTAATTTTGTCTCTGAAAAACCTTTAGTGCAGGGAATAGTTATAATTTATTTCACTACATAACAACATGTCTATAATGCATCCGAGCAGAAATGGAATACTTGAAAACTATTGTTTCATAGAAGGAATATTTCTGGGGCAACTCATCTTTAAAGCCTAGTACTTTCATGTCTGAGGACAGAGAGAGTCAAGAGTTCAATTTAAATTCCAATTTTGGCATCTTACAAATTTCACTCTAGTTGGTTATTTTATTCTCACTGGCCACTTCACATTCTGAAGAATGGTCATGGCTCTTTCTTAAAGGGACAGTTTTATTTTATTTACTTATTAGATAAATACAGAGAGAAATTGAGAGGGGATGGGAGGTGAGATAGAAAAGTAGAGACACCTGCAGCCCTGCTTCAACACTCCTGAAGCTTTCCCCCTGCAGATGGGAACCAGAGGCTTGAACCTGGATCCTTTAGCACTGTGATGTGAGTGCTTTACCAGGTGCACCACCACCTGGCCCCAATGACTCTTGCAATATTCTTTTTACCATTATATATATCTGATAGTGTAAGAGCCTTTTACCATAATGAAAAGTCATAAAATTGAGTCCTGTTTCTCAGTATATCAATTTTTTAGACACCGGCAAACCCGCTTCACTACCTGTGAATCAACCTCCCTGCAGGTGGGGATCCGGGGGGCTGGAATCGGGATCCTCACACTGGTCCTTGTGCTTTGCACCACATGCACTTAGCTCGCTATGCTACTGCCCGATCACCAATATATCAATTATTAATGTCACATATTTGTCTTAAATGATAAGCATGTAAAGCAAAGTGACTCTACAGGGCACAGGCATCAGAATTTGAACTGCAACATTTAATGTTCATGCCAATTCCAAGGTAAGTCAGAGTGTCAGGGAGACCCGTATATCCACTTACAGAAACTGCATACAGCTAACCACTGAAACTTATCTGGAGATAAATTGCTTTTTTTTTTTTTCTCAACCAAACATATTCCCACTCTCTCTGGTTCTTCTAGTCTCTTAAAGATTATCTTCTTCATTTCACAGGTCTCCTGTTATGGCTGGAGGTCTCTTTGCCGTGGATCGAAAGTGGTTTTGGGAGCTGGGTGGCTATGATCCAGGTTTAGAAATATGGGGAGGAGAACAGTATGAGATCTCCTTTAAGGTAAGGCACCAAGACCCTATTACATCATGTTTTTATAATGCTGATGAATTTGATGAAATGTCATTTTGACTTGTGACCTGTGATTTCAGGTGACATTAGAAAGAGATATGACATCTTTACAAGTTAACTTCTGAATAGGAGAAAAACGACTTCCTTCTGATGCTTCAGTGAGACACAGTCATGCCATAGAATAGATGGTTTTGCTTGTTTGTTTGTTTATGTTTTTGTATTCTGGAAATCTCTGGGGCTTTCTCACTTCATGTGACTCTTTTCAGATAGAGACAGAGAGTGAAAGAAAGGAAGCTCCAAAGCTTCCTTCATTGAGTTGGAGACTGGGCTAGGACGTGGGTTGCACACATGGCAAAGTAGCATGCATTCAAGTGAGCTATTTTGCCATCCGATGAATTGCATTAATTTTTTTTATTGTGTTTTCAGACAGGAATCTTCATGTGACCCCTTGACCTACTGCTTCCCTGTCAAACACATTCTTTCTATAGCATTTAAAATGTATAATAGAATTATGATGAAAAATCTATTACAATTTTGGCCCTTCATGTTCGTTCTAAAAACAGTCTACCCATTACTCCAGTTTCAATCAGAAGAATAACTTTTAAATAAATGTGATAAATTATTTTGTATGGAATTCCAGAGCAAAGCTGACACTGCCCAGAACTCTACTTGCTTTGACCACAAATACTCAGTATTTATACAGAATACTGCAGATGCATATCATATATACATATACATGGCAGCATATCAAATTGCAGGATTTATAAGTGAAAAAAATTATCATATATAAAGCTCAGATAAGTAAAATAAAAAACATTGTACAAAAAGCTGTACTTCAAATCTCCAAGGTTAGTTTTTTTTTCTTTTTTTCTTTTTTTTTATTTAAGAAAGGATTATTGAACAAAACCATAAGGTAGGAGGGGTACAACTCCACACAATTCCCACCACCCAGTCTCCATAACCCACCCCCTCCCCTGATAGCTTTCCCATTCTCTATCCCTCTGGGAGCATGGACCCAGGGTCATTGAGGGCTGCAGAAGGTAGAAGGTCTGGCTTCTGTAATTGCTTCCCCCAAGGTTAGTTTTTTAAACACAATCTCATAAAGGAAAACAATCATTTTTTTTCTTTTTCTCCCTTTATCATTGTCATCATTTATGTCATATATGTCATCATATATGAAAGTACACACTGATTATTACAACTTTTTATATAAAAATCTGTTAGTTAAAATGACTTATTCTAATCACTTACATTATAACATTGATTCTTGCAGAGGGAAAGAAAAAAAAAAGAGTAAAAGTCAAATTTAAGAACCTAGCTAAAGTTTTGCCTAAAAAGGAAGTGGTAAAACTGATTTTTATAAAACTACAACAGCTATATTCAATGTGTTAACAGACATGCTATGTTGTCTTCAGAGTGCCATAAAATAAATATCCCTACAGAGAAGCTCAGGAAGCAAGATTACAGGCTTCAGGACATCTAGAATCTTACTGCACAGACACTAATCCTTAAATACCACTCATTAAACTTATTCTTTCAATCACCATCATTCAAATACATTTCATTTCACAACTAAGATGCTACTTTTTTCTGAACTTCTTCTAGATACATAGTTTTGAATCTTGAATTTGCCAATGTCTTTGACAGGCCCTCTGCAATAATAATAGCTGTATACTTGTCATGGTATACGTGGCAGGAAGTAATAATAGTAGTGGCAATAATGATATAAGGAGGTCTGACAAGATAGCTTACTTGAATAGTGCAGTTACTTGGTCATGACTACGACCTAGTCTCAAGCCCTGCCCCAATGCACTGAAGAAAATGTCAGTTTCTGTGGTGTCCTTCTCTCAGCCTCTCTGTCTCTATATGAGACCAAAAAAAAAAAAAAATC
Organism: Erinaceus europaeus; assembly: GCF_950295315.1. NCBI lineage: Eukaryota > Metazoa > Chordata > Mammalia > Eulipotyphla > Erinaceidae > Erinaceus > Erinaceus europaeus. Next base: position 96,237,101 of record NC_080163.1, read on the forward strand.
CTGGAAAAGTGAAACCTCAGTAATATAACATAACATAATGTAACAGAATATAATATAAATACTATATACTTATAGTGGTACATATCAGATGCTGAGCTATGTGCATCACATGCATTTATTTAACTTAAAATCATACTTCCCAGGAATGGAAAACAGCATAATAGCTATGCAAAAGATGATGCCTGAGGGTCCTAGGTCCCTGGTTCACTCCCTAGTACCACTATAAGCCAGAGATGAGCAGTGCTGTGGTCTCTGTCTCCCTCTGTAATTTTCTCTCTGCATCTACCTCACTAAGATAAATAAAAAGAAAATCACATCTCCCAGAAGTGGATATAACTTCATTTACAAATGAAGAAACTGACACCAAGTTTTCAATATTTTAAAGTTTTTAAATAGAATTTTTCCCCCTTTCACGGTTATCATTGGGGCTCAGTGCCTGCACTACAAATCCACTGCTCCTAGAGGCTATTTTCCCCATTTTGTTGCCCTTGTTGTTGTTGGGTAGGACAGAGAGAAATCAAGAGAGGAGGGGAAGACAGGGGAAGAGAAAGATAGACACCTGCAGACCTGCTTTACCACTTGTGAAGCAAACCCCCTGCAGATTGGGAGCCAGAAGCTCGAACCAGCATCCTTACACTAGTTTTTGTACCTCACACCATGTGTGCTTAACCCAACCCCTGTTTTAAAGTTTTTAAAGTTGAAATATTACATAAACTATATGGTGTTCCTTAGATATTAAAGTGCACTATTTCTCCTTTATTGTAAAATACAGGAACATAAAATTGCCTTACATCCAAATCATGCCTATCAATATCACTCTATACCTCACATTTAACCTTTTGTTCTCAGTCTAATAGTTTCCTTCATGGAACAGGAGCCAATATCTTCATCATAGTTTAATAGTGCAGCAGTAAAATTTCTGTTGACCCTGGCAAAATGATAACAATTATCAGATAATTTTCAAAACTGGATGCAAGGTTTATAATACTTCCAACTACAAAATATTATTTTAGGGGGTCGGGCAGTAGCACAGCAGGTTAAGTGCACGTGGCACAAAGTACAAGGACCGGCATAAGGATCCAGGTTCAAGCCCCCAGCTTCCCATCTGCAGGGGGGTTCACTTCACAAGCGGTGAAACAGGTCTGCAGGTGTCTATCATTCTTTCCCCCTCTCTGTCCTTCTGTCTTCCCCTTCTTTCTCTATTTCTCTGTCCTATCTAAAAAGAAAAGAAAAGAAACTAAAAAAAAAATGATTTTACATTTTACCTTAGCATTATAGGGAAAAAAATCACATTAAAGTATGGTAGTATCAGAATTTAAGGGATACATTTTACTTTTCATAATTCATTAGATTTTTTTTCTTAAATTTCCTAACTCATGAATTATTTCAGCAAACTACAACTCAGGAAGAGAGCACATGCCCTGTATATATGAACATCTGTTTTCAATACCCAATCTCTAAGGTAAATTAACTAATAAATAAATGCTATTAAGAAAAAATTCTATTAAACAGGAGATACCTAACTCTGAATAATAAACTGAATGAAAGTCACAATCACTTTTGAATAATCTTGCAAGTTTGCAGAATATACATTTATTCTAAATAGACCCACATAAACTTGCATCTTTCACTTGTCTGTCATTTTTATCTACCACATCTCTTCTGAGTGACCTGAGGTCTTATTACCCCACTTCTATTTTTCAGTTATCTGTCAGTCTGAAGGATATAATTGGAAGGCAGCCCTGTCCTCTTTGTTTAGAAACCATGGCAACAGCTCTAAAAGTCCAGAACTAAATAGCCAGGAGTTGTTTGGTTGGAATAACAAAATTCTTTAGCAACATCTGTGTCTTACAGGGTCCCGTTTCAGACGTACCCTTCATTCTTCCCATTTTTGTGTGCTGACCTTGGGGTTCCTGTCTCTTCCCATTAGTATCTGTAGCATGAGGGGGGCAAACTTAAAACAGGCTTCGATAGAATTTGTAATGGAAGCAAGATTTCCTCCATGTGAAAAGAATGAAGGAATTATATGCAAGTAGTTTGCTTAATTTTCAATGAAAATATACAAAAAATCAAATTTTTGTATTTCTGGCACATACCCTAAAAATTGTGATTTGTTTTGCAATGCAAAGCACTGTATGAGGTACACTGGTCAACACTTCAGGCCCAGTAGATTCCTATGGATAACTGAGAATTCACTAGTCTATTTAACACCACAGTACAAAAATTAAATGTAGAACTTAAAGGCTCAGGACCAAGTGATAGTACACCTGATTGAGTGCACATCTTAAAAATACACAAGGACTAGGGTTCAAGTCCCCAGACTCCTCCACCTGCAAAAGCAAAACTTCAGAACTAGTGAAGCAGTACTGCAGATACCTCTATTTCTCTCTTCTTATCTCCCCTTATCTCCCCTCTCCTCTCACTTTCTGTCTCTATCCAATAAGCAAATACATTTTAAAATAACTTAAAGGCTCTAATTCAAAGAAGTTCTTTTTTAATTTTTATTTATTTCCTTTTGTTACCCTTGTTGTTTTATTGTTGTAGTTATTACTGTTGTGTTGTTGTTGTTGGATAGGACAGAGAGAAATGGAGAGAGGAGGGGAGACAGAGAGGAGGAGAGAAAGACAGACACCTGCAGACCTGCTTCACCGCTTGAGCCAGGGGCTTCAAACTGGGTCAAAGAAAATCTATTACTAGTTGTGATCAAGCATCTCCATTTGCTTCAACCAAAGAATCTTTTCACTGAAGTTTACAGCAAGATTGCATCACTGAATGAAAAATATTTCCAGAAAATTCAGTTAAGGACTGTTTTGTCAAAGGGCTGTTTTGTCAAAAAAAGCGTTTAGTTAAGAGAAGTCTTCAACTTTCTTTCTCTATAAATGTATTTGCATTCTTCTTCTAACATCTGATTGGGTGAGCACATTTCACGCCATAACATAACAGCCAACACAGTCCAATTTTCAGGGATCAGTTGAGAGAAAGTGTTCTCTAAACAAATGAACTGTCCACTCTTCAGTTTATTTTAATAGGAATCTGTACTATGTTGCCCAGAATCATCTGGCTGTCTTCAAGTTGGCCAGATGCTAGGGAGGAGAGCAACATTTAGTCAGTCATTCAACAAGCTCTTATTGAGCATCTAATTTATGTCAGGCATTGTTCCAGATACTTAATTTTGTGTTATGCCTGGAAGCAAAGAGAAACCCAAAACTGACTAAACAGTGTGGCCTAAAAGAGATAACCCATCTCTTTAAATGCTGTCACATTTTAACTTACCAGAATAATGTTAAAACCCATCATGACTCTCTAATTTTCCAGTCATTTTCACATCCATTCTAAGACAACATGTTAACATTTTTTAAAAATCTGCCGTTTAATTGGAAATGGCTATTTTCAAAATTAAATAAGATGAGCAATGAAGAGGTAGCTCACCAGGCTGATTACAGTCTGGGGTTCTAGCAGTGACACTGCATCTAGCCCTGACCAGGCAAATCTCTCTGCTATGGGACCTCTTCTTTTTTTTTTTTTTTTTTTTTTTTGATTTTTTATTTATAAAAAGGAAACATTGACAAAACTATAGGATAAGAGGGGTACAACTTCGCACAGTTCCCACCACCAGACCTCCATATCCCATCCCCTCCCCTGACAGCTTTCCTATTCTTTAACCCTCTGGGAGTATGGACCCAAGATCATTGTGGGATACAGAAGGTGGAAGGTCTGGCTTCTGTAATTGTTTCCCCGCTGATCATGGGCATTGACAGGTCAATCCCTACTCCCATCCTGTCTCTCTCTTTCCCTAGTGGGAAAGGGCTCTGGGGAAGCTGAGCTACAAAGCACATTGGTGGAGTTGTCTGTCCTGGGAAGTCTGGTCACATCCTGCTAGCATCTGGAGCCTGGTGACTAAAAAGAGAGTTAACATACAAAGCCAAACAAATTGTTGAACAATCATGGACCTAAAGGCTGGAGTAGTACAGATGAAGTGTTGGGGGGGTCCTCCATTCTGTAGATAGCTAGTAAGCATATTTTAGTTATATTTCAAAGGGCCTGTAGCTATACTAGTTTTTTGTTTGTTTGTTTGCCTAAGCCTGAAATCTGATATGCAGGTGGATCCAAGTTATTTTCTGGGGAGGTGATGTCATGGCTGGGAAAAGGACCAGAAAGCTGGATCAGGAAAGAGAGTAGCTCCCTAATATGGGAAAGGGGTATAAATATTGTTAACTAGAGGAAAACGTTGGTGGAATACTTTCCCACCTAAACCTCAAGGACATCTTTGATGACACAAACCCAATTGCAAAGAAGACTAAAGCAGAAACAAACCAATGGGAATACATCAAATTGAAAAACTTCACAGCCAAAGAAACGATCCCACAAGCAAAGAGGGCCCTCACAGAATGGGAGAAGATCTTCACATGTCATACATCAGACAAGAGACTAATCACCAAAATATACAAAGAGCTCAGCAAACTTAGCACCAAAAAAATCAAATGACCCCATCCAAAAATGGGCAGAGGATATGAACAAAACATTCACTTCAGAGGAGATCCAAATGGCTAACAAACATATGAAAAACTGCTCCAGGTCGCTGATTGTCAGAGAAATGCAAATAAAGACAACATTGAGATATCACTTCACTCCTGTGAGAATGGCATACATCAAAAAGGACAACAGTAACAAATGCTGGAGAGGCTGTGGGGACATAGGAACCCTTCTACACTGCTGGTGGGAATATAAATTGGCCCAGCCTCTCTGGAGAGCAGTCTGGAGAACTCTCACAAAGCTAGACATGGACCTTCCATATGACCCAGTAATTCCTCTCCTGGGGATATACTCCAAGGACTCCATAACACCCAACCAAAAAGATATGTGTACACCTATGTTCATAGCAGCACAATTCATAATAGCTAAAACCTGGAAGTAACCCAGGTGCCCAACAGCAGATGAGTGGCTGAGAAAGCTGTGTTACATATACACAATGGAATACTATGCAGCTATCAAGAACAATGAACCCCCCTTCTCTGACCCATCTTGGATGGAGCTAGAAGGAATTATGTTAAGTAAGCTAAGTCAGAAAGATAAAAATGAGTATGGGATGATCCCACTCATAAAGAGAAGTTGAGAAGAAGAACAGAAAGGGAAACTAAAAGCAGGATCTGACTAAATTTGTAGTAGAGCACCAAAGTAAAAACCCTGAGGTGAGGGGGAGGGTGGATATTCAGCTTCATGGGGTGGTGGTGGGGGTGACTGGGGGGGGGTGGGAGGCATGAAAGTCATTTGCATAACCACAAGGATATCTCCCTTTTTCTCTGCCTTAAAAGAATGAAAATGTTAACCCAGGAGCAGTGAAATAGTGCACATCTGAGGTCTCAGCGCCTCAAAAAGAAAAGGAATACATGCTAGACACCCACCATATTTTATTAATATTACAGAGAGAGAGAGATGTGAGAATCAGACATCACTCTGGTATATGTGTACCAGGAATCAAACCCAGGACCTCATGATTGAGGATCCAAGGATTTATTCACTATTTTACCTCTCAGGCCATCTCACCTACAAGATTCAGAATAAAGCCCTGAGTATGACACCACTCAACAAACTTTACTGGCACACACAGAAAAGTATAGATACAAGTAGAAAAGCCACTAAATTTAGCATAGGCTGACTCTCAGAATCTTGTCAAAATGATCCCACATTGAACTGATATTTCTCTTGCTCTCTCTAGTTCAAGAAGAGATCTAAATCACTCAGCTATGCAGAAAGTTTCAGAGCATCTCCAGGTGAAACAAGTATAGACACCACACATCCTAGAAACAATATAAGAAACCTAGGAGTTTCACAACCTATTTCCTAATCTGTATGAATTGTAACACACCATTCATCTCTTGTTACATGCTTGTCGTCCCTCCCCAGTGTAGGGATTAAGATTCAGACATTTAAGGAAACTATTGTTCACAATCCTTGAGCCCTTATCAATCACAAATTCATTCGACATTCATCAACTGATTACAATGGAAAAAATATTACAATGTGCCAATGTTAGGCTAAACTCTTTAGATACAAACATGTGAAAAGAGGTACCAGGCGGTGACACACCTGGCAAGCGCACATATTACAATGTACAAGGACCCAGGTTCAAGCCCCTGGGGAAAGCTTTACAAGTTGAGACTACAGGTATCTTTCTATCTCTCTCTTTCTCTTCCTCCTCCTCTCCTCTCAGTTTCTCTCTGTCTCTATCCAATAATAAAATAAAAATATAATTTTTAAAAAAGATGTGAAAAGACTCTTGATTTGGGACATTCATTCTCCACTAACTGCCTGAGAATTAATTTCCCACAATTACAAATCCCAAGTATTGTTTGGAATATATTTTAATTCCATATTCACAAATAATGATTTGGGACATAAACAATAATCTGTTTGTTATCTTCCCTTCCTCTGTTCTCTTTAAATCGTCTCTACATTTCATTCATTAATATTCTACCAGTAGTTTTATTCTTTCTTCTAAAAGTTCAGTTGTGCCTAATTACCACACAAAACAAACAGCATACTGAAGTACAATCACAGACCATCCCATAAATTATCTGCCTCACCTGTTTCAATCTGCCACTGCAAAACAACTTGTTTTCCATTCCATCCCAAAAAAGAAAAAAAGAAAATTTCCCCCAAGTTATTCTACTGGGAGAAAAATGAAAAGTTGCTACGTGGGTGGCATACTTTCCTTCCTGGCCCCCTCTCCCATCTACCCCCATTCCAAAGACCATCAAGCTCTACTCTGCAGATTTCCACTTCTACAATGACAGATAACATATTTTACCTAACCAGACTTTGTTCTGTTCTCGAAGAATTTTTTAACTCTTTTTACAAATATTAACCAGCAATTCCTTGTCATGAAACCATGACCATCCAAGGTAAACTACAGAAAATGGCAAAAGATACTCAGAAAAGTCCTTTATCAAGTATGACTGAGATGAACATTTTGCCCACCAAGTATAACCTTGATTGAAGCAGGAAAACTCACAACCAGCATTACAGTTTTCCTCTATAGTAGAGCATATAAATGTGTACCGATTCACTAACAGAATACAAGGAAGCCAAACCTTCTGCATTTGGGTTCATTAACTGAAGTAGCACAAGATTATTATATTTTCAGGAATCATTTCTAGAGTTAATAAAACTGCAGATGTGCTAACCTTACTCAGGCTGTATTTGCTATGAGTTCCAGTTTGTTCCTTTAAATGTAATCAAAAGACACTTTGAAGGTATATTATTGTATTAATAGAGTCCATTGGATTTTTCAGTGATGTTACTCTTGTTACCTGGCCCCATCTAATTTGACTCAAGCATTTTAACAGCAACTCAACCCTTCCAAACTCTTTAATTTTGACATGAACAAGTTTTTAGCTTTCTCTAGCTTAATTTGATCAGTTTGAGTGATTAACTTAATTAAGCTCCACAATTATAATTTCTAGCATAATTACATTTGACGAGAAAGGGGAGCATACTAATGGCTGTTGCGCTCAATGTAGACTGCTGTAAGGACTCCGGTTCGAGCTCCTGGCTCCCCACCTGCAGGGGGAGTCGCTTCACAGGCTGTAAAGCAGGTCTGCAGGTGTCTTTTTCTCCCCCTCTCTGTCTTCCCCTCCTCTCACCATTTCTCTCTGTCCTATCCAACAACTACATCATCAACAATAACAATAACTACAACAATAAAAAAGGCAACAAAAAAGGGAAAATAAATAAATAAAAAATATTTTTAAAAGAAGGCATAAAGAGTGGTTGTTAATAAAATACATTGATTAAACAGAGATGCTTGCTGTGAAAAACTTGCTACCTAATAAAAATCCAGAAAAATTCATGGTGCAGAGAGGATGGAATAGCCCCTTTTTTGCAGAGATAGTTTTCTCCTTTGTTCCTTCAGGTCTGGGGTCAGGCTATCCCATCTAGTTTGCACCCTCACTCAAAGCCCCAGTCTCCTTATCTCTAATAAGGAGCTTACATGAGTTCAGTGGTGTTGAATACCCAGAGGCTTACAGAGTGGTGTTTGATAAGGAAGCCAAGTTTGACAAGAGAAGTACTCCCCATTGACTCTTCCACTGCCTGGTCCTACAGACCAGTTTCCAGGTTTGTTTGTTTTAATTTTTTTAATTTTTCTTTACTTATTTATTGGATAGCGATGGCCAGAAATAAAGAGGAATGGAGAGATAGAGAGGGAGAAAAACATAGAGACCCCTGCAGCCCTTGTTCACCATTCACAAATCTTTCCCCCTACAAGTGGGGACAGGGGTCTTGAACCCAGGTACTTGCACATTGTAGGATGTGCATTCAACCAGGTGTGCCATTACTTAGCCTCTAAATGGTTTTCTTTCAAAAATTCAACTGTGGGGGCAAGGCAGGGCTAGGGTGAGGTGGGAAATGGAGGGAGAGGCCTTCAAGGCATCTATGACCTCCCTATAACCCAGTTTTATTTTCTTTTATTTTTAACAAAAGAAAGATATGAAACTACCATTGTGTAAACCATGGAACCCCACGTGTTTTTATTATATTACTGTCTCACCTGGTTTTGCAGATCTTCAATGAATAAGGCATGTGATTTGCCCCTGAACTGGAACCTGTTCCTCCTCAGTTTTTATTTCTTGTCCATGCTCCAGCCCCAGTCTTGTTTAATCTCTCAAAAATGGGGTGAGGGGATGTTAATAAGCCCTAAATTAAGCCTCAGGGCTTTCTTTGAATCTATGTATCTATATGATAAGTTTCCACTTAACATTTAGGATAGATTCTTGTAGGCATGCATTTTAAGTAAACCATATGGTGAACCGAATCTTCAAATAACATCAGCTGGAGTTTTGGGTTGTTTTTTTGTTTTTATTTATTTATTTATTTATTTATTTATTTTTTTACTTGAATGAAGTAATGTTATTCCAGAACCTATTGTTCTGAGCAGGGCTAAGAAAGATGGAAAACACATTGAGCAGAGCAAGATGAGACCTTCCATTCATAATGCTTCTATTCATACAAACAAAGGCATGTACAGTTTTAGTAACTAAAATAGGTTGTCAGATGTTTTTGACAGGAGGTGGGGAAGGGCCCACTGTCTGGGAAGTCAAAGCCATTATTTCTATGAGAGTCTGAGCTGGTTGAACCTGAGCCTTCTCCTAGAGGGGTGGTAGGCAGGTCCTTGCCTGACCTTGCGAACTTATGATGGATGGGCTTTTCTGGACTGGGAACCTTACTGCACATGCTTCCTCATTCCCACTGAACAAAGCCCATGAATTACTGTGTATGGCCAACCAAAACCCACTGCAAATACCCTGGCTTTGCTCAACTGCTCCCTTCCCCCCTGCCCTGAGGTATTTGTAATTCACCCTTAGAGAAAAAAGCCTACCTATGTATTGTGAGCTCATGACCAGACCTTATATGATAACTTTCCAGTTGTGATGAAATACTTGATAGGTCAAGATTTAACTCTGTATTGTATTTGGATTAATGATTACCTCAACCTTTCTCAAACCCTTGGATACATCTACTTGCTTGTATCCCCCAATAAATGAGTCGTCTCTGAGGCTTCTCCCCGAGGAGGAAGTCATGTGGTTGTTTTCTCTCTGCACACCCTTCCTCATCACCAGGGTCTCCCAGGATCCCCAGGGGCTGCCAGGGTCTCCACCGCCAGTGGCCAGGGAGACAGAGAGCCCAGGACAACCCACAACAGGATTGTGTTTATTTTGTCCCTCCATATAACTTATGAAATCTTAATGTTGAGTTATGTTCCAAAACTCTAACTGCCCTATTTCTCCTATGGTGGTAATATTATTTGGATCCTTAACAAAAAAAAATAATAATATTGAGCACCTAAATGTTATTGAATTTAATTTCTTGATCCACTCAACATTAATGCAAGGTAAAAACATAATTCCTATTTCATAATTGAAAAATGCAACCTATAACCTAACTAATATCAAGACAATGTTAGAATTCTGATTTGCTCTCAAAACCATTAACCTGATTTCTCTTAGCTGGAAAAATGGTAGACTCTGCCCTTGGTGAAAAAGTGACTGTCACGCTCTGAAACCCGTTAAAAAGAAACTGTAGGTTCCTTCTCTCTGATTTTTATTAAATACAAGGGCTGGCAATTCCTGTTATGATTTAATGTAACTTTTAGTTTTTTACTATCTTCAAAATGCAATGGCTATTGAATAATACAATGTCAAATTGAATATACATACTAAGGCGTAATTGTTGAATATTGAACATTCGGCTCTTTTCCCAAACAACAGCCATTAACTTGGAATTATTATAGCACAGCAAACCATGCATTCTAAGGCTTCATCTCACTATAGAGCTTCTCAAAGGCAAACATCAACTTTATGTATTTGTATGTAGAAAATTAAAATTAATAATCACATAAATTAGTCAGATTTTATCGTTTTTCTGCAAATACATATGCCATCAAAAAATTAAGCATACTTATATTATTGAATAATTGAATGTTATACAAGTACAAAATATATATAATCTTTCAAGAGAAAATATTTTCTCTTAGAGATAATCACAAAAAAGCAAATATAAAAACAAAAGCCAAAATAAGTTAAAAAAAAAAATACCTAAATTTATCTGTAACAAAACTATGAGAACCACAATGGATAAAAGAAAAGTTATGACATTCAAAGAGGTAGGTTCAAAATTGGTAAATATGGGGCTGGGGAGATAGCATAATGGTTATGAAAAGAGATTCTAATTCCTGAGGCTTCATAGTCCCAAATTCAATCCCCCTGTGGTACCATAAACCAGAATTGAGCAGTGCTCTGAGAAAACAAAATTGGTAAACAGGAACATAGAAAGAAAATGACCATAGCTGGACTTCTTTCTTGAAGTTAGGAGATATAAATTCTCCAAAGAAATTAGTACCTCCTAGAGGAGAAAACCAACAACCACTTGTTTTAAACAGTAGTAATAATAATAATTTTAGTAAGTTGCCAGGATAAAATGTTTCTGTCTGTGAATATGCAGAAAACAGTGACCTTTATGTTATATACATGCAACCACAAAAAAATGGGCATAATTTACAAAACTAGCAGAAAATAACTAAACACAAACTTAAGATATATCCTAGAGCCCTATGAATAAGTGTTATAGTACTGCAGAAGGACACAAAAAAACACTCCTGAATAAATGAAGATTCATAATGAAGATAATTCTCCATAAACACAGTTATAAATTTAAGACAATCCTACTAAAAATGGCTATATGAGTTTATTTATTGTGACTAGACAAAGTGCTTCTAGTTCATAACGGAAATAGATAAACAGAAAAACAAGGGAAAAAAAGATCTAGGTTAAAAAAAAAGAGAAGCTAACCATAGGATATAATAAAACACATAATAAAATTTGCATGAATATATATAGAGAGAGATGGCACTGAATCTAAATGAACCAAGGTAAATATGGGGATTTAATGCAAGAAAAAGTTAACATTTCAAATCAAGAGGGAAATAGTGCATTCCTCAATTAACAGTATTGGGACTTCTAATAATCTGAAGACAACAAACAAAAAAAAATGTTGCTGCTTCTTCTATCATGAGGAGATGAAAACTTACAAACATACTTTAAGAGCAGTACTGAAAACCCTCAATAAAATTATTTGGAAATGGGACAAATGCTTATCTGAATCATAGTTCATATAAAAAGAGATCTCAACAAGATTAACCATCTCAAATGTTAAAATAGAAATTATGTAAGAAATAAAAAATTCTTGAAGAACAAAGATGGAGAAAACCTCAAAGTGCTATTTAAAAAAAAGTTAATGAATAAACTGATTAAGAGGGCAGTTCACTGGGCAGAACAGATGCCTTGGCATGAAGGGGCCAGTTTAAAACACTTGCACCACCTAGCTCTAGAGCTCTCTCTCGCTCTCTCTCTCCCTCCCCCTCCCTCCCTTCCTCTCTCTGTTTCTGTCTATCTGAATGAAAAAGTTGGCCTGAGAGCAAAAAAAGTATGCACACACAAGATACCAGCTCCACAAAAGAGAAAGGCTAGTGGGACCAGGTGGTGGTGGTGCACCTGGTGGAGCACACATGTCATAAGGACCTGGGTTCAAGCCCCCTACCCACCTGCAGGGGGGAAGCTTTGCAAGTGATGAAGCTGTGCTGCAGGTGTCTTTCTCTCTCTTCCCTTCTGTTCCCTCTTCCCTCTCAATTTCTGACTGTCTCTATCTAATAAATAAGTATAATAATAATAAAGTAAAAAGAGAGAAAAGCTAGTTAACGCATGACCCTAAAAATTCTGTATGAGGGCCAAAAAAAAAAAAAAAAAGCTTACTTGGATAGCGCACTTGCGTCAACAAGGTTTATGTTCCACCCCAACATCATTGGAGAAACTTCCAGTGATATCACATTTTTCTCCTCTCCAATCTCTTTCTAGTCTCTCTTTAAAAAAAAAAAAAAGAAAAAAAGGTTTGGGGTCGGGTGGTGGTGCACCTGGTTGAATGCACATATTACAGTGCATAAGGACCCAGGTTCAAGCCCTAGTCCCCACTTGCAGGGGGAAGGCTTCATGAATGGTAAAGCAGGTCTACAGGTGTCTCTCTGTCTCACTCCCTATGGTGCCTTCACTCTCCATTTCTGACTGTCTCTATCTAATAACTAAAGATAATAAAATGTTTTTTTAAAGATATTATTTATTTATTTGTGAGAAAGAGATAGGAAGAGAGAAAAAAACAGACATCACTCTGGTACATGAGCTGCTGGTACATGTACAATACTGAAAAGTTATATAGCCTCAACTGGGGCACTTAGAAATGTCTTTCCATTTTTTAAGCTGTATGTGTATTGACTCAATTTCATTTCCATTTGCAAAACCACAAATAAACTCAGCTATGTGAAGCAACACACAAGGATATGCATCTCATTGTTTTTAATGATAAAAAAGTAGAAAAACAAATCAGGAGTTAAATTACTGTTTTCATATACTATTTAACAATTGATTTTTCTTGTTTTCTTTTTTCTTTCCTTTTTTGTTTTTCTATTATTTTGTATTTATTTTTTTATTTCCTTTTGTTGCCCTTGTTTTATTGTTGTAGTTATTATTGTTGTTGTTACTGATGTCATTGTTGTTGGATAGGACAGAGAGAAATGGAGAGAAAGGAGGGGAAGACAAAGAAGGGGAGACACTTGCAGACCTACTTCACCACCTGTGAAGCGACTTCCCTGCAGGTGGGGAGCTAGGGGCTCGAACCAGCATCCTTCTGCTGGTTCTTGCACTTTGCGCCACATGTGCTTAACCCGCTGCGCTACAGCCTGACTCCCTCTTTCCTTTTTTTTTTTTTTTGTACCAGAATTATTGCTAGGGCTCAGTGCTATCACTATGACTTCATTGCTCACAGTGGCTCTTTCTTTCTTTCTCCCTTTCCTTTTTTCTTCCTTTCTTTCTTTCTTTCCTTCTTCCTTCCTTTCTTTCCTTCTTTCTTTCAGCTTTTTTTTTTATTTCTTTCCTATTTTATTTGATAGGATGGAGAGAAATTGAAAGAGAAGGTGAAGATAGAGAGGGAGAGAGACAGAGAGATAAATACCTGCAGACCTGCTTCACTGCTCATGAAGCTTCCACCCTGAAGGTGGGAAGTGGAGGTTTGAACCGGGTCCTTGCATATGAGATCATGTATACACAAGCCAGGTGCACCACTGTCTGGTCCCCTGCTTAATGGTCTTTAAAACAGCTTTTAGTTTGACTAATGTGGAACAATGTCCAAACTTACTTTTATGGATTAAGGAGAGGGGGAGAAGAGAATGTATATGCAAAAATAAAAATGAGGGAAGGTCAATTCTGCTATGTATATTTAATAATGTAGGTATATATGAGATATGTAATTTATCCTAATTGGAAGTACTTAGAAAATAAATTTACAATATATAGGTTAATTTGCAGATAATATTCATAGACATATTAATTCACATATTCATCTTGCATTAATATTTATTAAGAATTTTTTGCCTAATTTTTTTTCTTTTTTCTTTTTTTAATTTATTTATAAAAATGAAACATTGACAAGACCATAGGATAAGAGGGGTACAACTCCACACAATTCCTACCACCAGAACTCCATATCCCCTCCCCTCCCTTGATAGCTTTCCTATTCTTTAGCCCTCTGGGAGTATGGACCCAAGGTCATTGTGGGATGCAGAAGGTGGAAAGTCTGGCTTCTGTAATTGCTTCCCCACTGAACATGGGCAATGACAGGTTGATCCACACTCCCAGCCTGTCTCTCTCTTTCCCTAGTGGGGTGGGGTGGAGTTCTGGAGAAGCAGGGCTCCAGGACATATTTGTGGGGTTGTCTATCCAGGGAAGTCTGGTTGGCATCATGCTAGCATCTGGAACCTGGTAGCTGAAAAGAGTGTTAACACATAAATCCAAACAAGTTGTTGACTAATCATGAACCTAAAAGCTGGAGTAGTGCAGGTGAAGAGTTGGGGGGAGGTCTCCATTTTGTAGATAGCTAGTAGGCATATTTTAGTTATATTCCTGTGGCTATACTAGCTTTTCTTGTTTATCCCCTGAGCCTGAACTCTGATATGCAGGTGGATCCAAGTTATTATCTGGGGAGATGATTTCATGACTGGAAAAATTTTTTATTAATATTTATTAAGTCTTTATTTATTTATTTTTTGCCTAAAGTCAAGAAGACAGGAGTCAGTAGGAATGGCAACTTCCTGTCTTACAAGGTTTAATGCAAAGAAAAGAGATCATAAGTATATAAGTGGATAAATAATAAATAATCATGTTTTTCCTTTATTGAGCATTAATATTTTATATTTGACAGTAAATACAATAGTTTGTACATGCATAACATTTCTCAGTTTTCCACATAAGATTACAACCCCCACTAGGTCCTCTGTCATCCTTTTCCAAGACCTCTACTCTCCAACCCCCCACCCCTGAGTCTTTTACTTTGGTGCAATATGTCAACTCTAGTCCAGGTTCTGCTTCACGTTTTCTCTTCTGATCTTGTTTTTCAACTTCTGCCTATGAGTGAGATTTGTTTGTTAGTTTGTGGGTTTTTTTTTTACTACTAGAACTTTACTGCTTTAGGTCAACTTTTTCAGACAAGAGACAGAAACATAATAAATAAATAAATAAATATGGCAAAGATACCACAGCACTGAAGCTTCCTGTAGTGTAGTGGGGCCTAGGCTCAAATCTGGGTCACATGGATGACATAGCAAGCATACTATTCAGGAGAACTGTATTGTTGACCCAAACATAATAGCTTATCTATATAAATTTTGAAAGTACATAAATAGACTATTTTTACAAACAGGTATTGTAGATAGCTATATTTGACTGTCCTGATATGTTTTAAAATATATATTTGCATCTACACACAATGATAAAAGATGAGGGATTAGGTTATAGTATTTATTGAGGGCCCCAACTCCATTTCTACCATATAAAAATCTATAACTGACTGGATACTAATATATTATATCCCTTGACTGTTAGAGGTTCCCGACTTTATAACCCTCTTAAAGAAAAGGAGTTTGATTGGGTGATGGAGCAAAGACCTCTCTATAAAGCATTCAAATCTACAAAATCTGTGTTAATATTGATTAATATGGAGCTCAGAATTTTTAAAATACAAATACTAGAAATGAATCGCAGGTACATATATTAGGTGGAAAACTTTGAAACTACAGCAAGGAGTTTGGTCTACTTGGAACCCCTTGAGGAAAGAGCACAGATGATGCTGTGATGAGTGTTCACGTTCACTGCCTCCATTCCATGGGTCAGGACCCTCATTTCCTTTATTCTTTTGCTTCTCCCACCTGAGAGCCTTTCATCTAAAGCCATTGCAGTCCTATGTGCAGTTATTGTTCCATGTGTGCCATGACCCCCAGATTTGTAAGGACTGCAAAATGATGTAACAGAAAGGAAACTGTTCCCCAGTGCCTACCCCCCACCCTCCCCACTCCCAACATCCTCCCAAAACAGGACTACTCACTGTCCCTCTGCCTCCCTTTCTACTTTCTAATTTTTATACTCTGGTTCCCAAGACAAGCCTCTTTTATACATTGTGTTGGGGGTGGGTGTGGGGGGCTGGTTCTAGGGGAACTGGCTGATTTGAATCTTCGGAATTTCTACACTGAAAGCATGAACACAACTAGATTATATGTCATTGCTCTTGTTAGGGAAAAAATGGCAACCAGAGAAAAAAGTTTCTAATCTCAAAACAATAGGAAGTCAAGAAAGCACTTTCTTTATGGTTGCCTGAAGCAACCTCCTAGGTTGCTTAATTCATACTCCTGTGATTGTTTATTTGCCTCCCTGGAACAGTATGGCTCAATCTTATTTAGAAGTATACTCTTCCTCCCTTAAGCTATCTCTAGATCAACTATCATGATGATACTTTATACAAATGGTTTCGTTAGAAATAAATTCTGTGTTATAAAATGTGCTCATTAGAAATCCTTTTTATGCCAGTAATGATTCTAAAATATTTTATATACCTTCTCATTGCTTTTATGAGACAGCCATATTAGAGACCTCTCACATTTGAGTCTTTAAAGTACCACAGTGTAGTTGCATTTTCTGTTTTAAAATGACAGTAGCTTTTTTATGGCATACCATATACTTTCAGATACACAAGAAAATATCTGGAGTTGTTCCTATGGGTTTTCTTTTCTACAATATTTAGTCTAGGTGACATAAAAATAACCATTTTAATTCAACATGCCCAGAATTGATCTTCCAAAGAAAATATTAAAATGACGCTAAACTCATTCAGAAACTCACAGATAAACAGAAGCAGTTGCTAAATGTCTCACAATGCAGTCTGAGATTCATTTCAATTGCCCAACAAAAGGTACCTCAGGTGTAACAGAGCATTTTCAAGTTAAATTTTTATATCCATTAGATACAAGCATAATGGCAAATCTGAATTCCTCCCAGTTGTTTCTTTATGTCTGATGGAATTTTCCTAATTCCCTGTTTAATTTTATTTTCACTTTTATAGATAGTTGTAAAGAGAACAAGGTATAACAATTTGCATAACATTTAGTACCTGTAGTAATGTCAATTTGACTTCGCATTGAAATCTTTTCCTAATACTGAAATTAAAAAAACTTTTTTTCTGGTTGCCATTTTCCCTAACATAAATGATAAAATCTAATCTAGTCTTGCTAATGCTTCCAGTTTCCAAATCCAAAAAAAAATAATAAAATACAAGTTAGCTAGTCAACCCCCAGTTCAAGAAATTTGTATACAGGGACTTACAAAAAAACCATTCCATACAGTTCTCAAATCCTTCACCAAAATCCCAATAGCAAATAGAGCTTTGGGGCAAATAAGCACATTGACTTTCCATGTGTAAAGATTTTTATATCCTACATCAAGTTTCACAACCTTTTTTTTTTTATTTACTTCTCATAGACACTGAAATTGAGAGGGGAAGGGAGACAGTAAAAGAGAGAGAGACACCTGCATCACTGCTTCACCACTTATGAATTTCCCCCCAGCAGGTGGGGACCAGAGGCTTTAACTTGGGTTGTTGTTAAAAAGGTACTCCACTACTCATTCCCAAAGTTCAGCAACCTTCAATGCAATGTCTATATAAATTGACCTCATAACCCCCTCCTCCATTCTAGCTCCATATAGACATCCACAAATTTGCATGTCATATGTTCTGACCCCTCTTAGAGAGGTGAATGTGTGGATACATAAGCATACCAGCTACAATAAGTAGCCCCCAACAATCCAGAAAAACAAAAATTGTCCACTATTTAGATTATATCATATGACCACTATTCCTGAGTACCCGTTATATATACCACTTTAAGAGTTCTTGGTTCTTTCAACCTTTCACACTTTCACATTAAGAAGCAATCATGTCACTGCTACTTTACAAAAGATAAACATGAGACTTAGAAAAGCATAGTAACCTGTCCTATGCAACCTCTTTCCACTGTTAAATGTTATGAAATATATCAACTTCTTCTCAAGACAAAATAATATGCAAAGATCATTATGAATGTTTAAGAATGCTCACAATTTTTAATGGTGACTTTTCTTCAGGTTGAACAGGTTTTAGAAGAAATAATTATAAAGAAAATATGAGACTGTGTCATTTAGGACAAAAATGTATTGAACTATAGAGATTATGCTAAGTGTAATAAGTAAAGAAGTAAAAGATAACTAGTGAATGATTTTACTCATATGTGAATATAAATATCTAACACAAAGTTTTAAAAGAAATAGTAACCAAATTATCTCTTAGATAGTTGATAACTATAGGGAAAGTAATGTGGTTATTGAAAGGCCACAGGACTTTGGTGCAGTGACTTACATACACATATATGGGCATGGTACTCTGAAATCTCATAATTTTGTAAACCATAGTTAAAGCACTAGTAATAAAAAAAAAATCTAGTAAAATAATAAAGAGTGGGCTGGGGAAACAATTTCCATGCATGGGATATAAAAGGTCCCAGGTTCAGTCTCCAGCACCACCATAAGCCAGGGCTGAGCAGTGTTCTGGTAACAAACAAAAAAATTACATTGTTATAAAAAAAATCAATACATACATATATATATATATATATATATATATATATAGAGAGAGAGAGAGAGAGAGAGAGAGAGAAAGAGAGAGAATATATACATATATAGAGAGTAAAAAAATACATTATCTATTATCTGAAGCTTAGATAACCTTTGTTTTACCAAAAGTGAAACAAAAAATGTTTTGTTATAATAACCAAAAAGTGTTTGGTTACAATAGTGCTCATCTGAAATGAGTGACTCTTACGTGATCACCATGCTTCCAAGTATCACCTTAACACTCCTAGCCACCACCACCAAACTCTCACTATTCAAAAGGTTTTGTTTTGCTTTCTGTTTTTGCTGTGTTGTGTTGTGTTGTGTTGCAGCTTGCTGGTACTTGCATGGTGGGCCTCTCAGCAGAGATAAGCCATACTGGCGTCTCATGTTAACTCTAGTGGCTAACAACAGGAAGAGACCAGGAGACAATTTGGTTGCAAACGATCCATTTATTGTACAGAAGGCAGGGTTTAAATAGCAGAAGGGAACAAAGGACATTTTTCACATGTGTCGATAAGGGTGGGCTTTTGGAAGGTCAGAACTCCCATGGTGAAGGTTCCAAGGAATGAGAAGAATTGATAGTGGTAGGGGAGAGTTCCAGAATTATTAGTGGCGATTGGATAAGAGAGTCAATTAGCTGAAGGTGTTTAGAAGGACATGTTAATTATCCCAGCAAGGGAGAAGCAGACAGAGAGGAGCCTTGAAGGAAGAGAGATAAGATAGAGGAGTTAGATTAAAGTGGAGGAGGGGTTTAAGGAAATAGGAAAGAGAGCCTTTTGGTCAAGACAGAATGGTGATATGTGGAGTATGCGTGATCAGAGCAGGTGAACTTTTGAGCAGGCAAACCATTTGGTTTATAACAAGGAAATGAGTTAAGTGTTAGGAGGTGTAGGTTCTTGTGATGCTTGGGAGATTGACAAGGGGAAACTGAGTCAGGAAAGCTTTTCCCTTCCATGCTCGACCCCTGAAAGGGAGAGACTGACAGGTGGGGTATCTTTCCAGACATCCATCTTTATGATGGGAGTTCCCCTATGCTCTTATCATGTTTTCACAATATCACAGCCACTAGGTTATTGCTGGGGCTGAGTACCTATACAACGAATCCACAGCTCCTTGTGGCATTTTTCATGTTTTTATTTTTCCTTTCTTTTTATTTGATAGGACAGACAGAAATTAAGAGGGAGAGAGAAAGGGAGACAACTGCAGCACTGCTTCACAGCTCATGAAGCTCTCCCCCTGCAAGTGGGGGCTGGAGGCTTGAACCCAAATCCTTGAAGCAAAGCCTCCAATGCTTCAGAGAATCTCTCTCTTCTGAATATCTCCTCAGGGTGTAGGTATGGGTGTGTGTATTTCATTGCTTTCCAGAAAGTCTCTTTCCTCCACAGACATGGTCCATAAAAGTTCTTAAACTTCCATTGTGTACTTCACGACTAAAGAGGGAGTTGCTACGTGACATAATCACAAGAAAAGACTTCGATATTGCCTGATCTTCAGTCATGTTCCCACCTGTGTCATTAAGAGGGTCCTATGACTGGTAGGCTAAGGAGGGGGTAAGGAGAAGCTTATGTATGAATATTTCTCTTTAAAAACAAAATGGTTCCATACAGAAAGTCATTTTTTTTATATATTCAAAGAACTGTTTTTTTTATTTATTTTATTTTTTTATTTATTCCCTTTTGTTGCCCTTGTTGTTTTAGTTATTGTTGTTGTTGTCGTTGTTGGATAGGACAGAGAGAAATGGAGAGAGGAGGGGAAGACAGAGAGGGGGAGAGAAAGAGAGACACCTGCAGACCTGCTTCACCGCCTGTGAAGCGACTCCCCTGCAGGTGGGGAGCCAGGGTTCGAACCGGGATCTTTATGCCAGTCCTTGTGCTTTGCACCATCTGTGCTTAACCCGCTGCGCTACAACCCGACTCCCAAGAACTGTTTTCTTTATAACCTGTTTGAATATTTCTCTGTTCACATAGAAAGCCACTTTTTTTAAAGCAATCAAAGAACTCTCATTTATTTTTAGCAGATGGTGAATCTACAAAATTTAAGCAGTTGGCTCAAAATCTGGAGATATATTAATTACTGGTTTAAAAAACTGCTTCTACTGTACCAGCTAAAGTGCAGAATAATGATTTAAAGGAAATGAGGGGTTACGTCTTTAGTCATAGTGTTTTACCTAGAGAAGTATTCAATATGTTCAAATCTATTCTTTCCTCTCCAAGAATCCAATTTTTTAGTAAAACAATAATTGATATAACTGTTTTCATGCCCTAGTACATACTCTAACCACTTTTTTTTTTTAAATATTTTATTTATTTTATTTTTGAGAGAGATTCAGAGAGAGAAAGACACAGAGAGAAACACCAGAACACTGCACGGCTCTGGCTTATTGTGGGGCAGGGGATTGAACTGGAACTTCAGAGACTCAGGCATGAGAGTCTCTTTGCATAACCATTATGCTATCTACCCCCACCCTCTAGCCACTGTTTAAGACTTTTTAGTGTTTCTACAACTATACATCTTTAAAATTGCCCTCTGTGAACAAGACACTCCCAGCCTTGCTGCTGTTACCCAGGCCTCCTGAAGCTCATTAAATGCAAACTAGTTGGGATACTTTCTTTACATACCAATAGAGCATTTATTTTGATAAAAATCTAAGCATATGGTGCAAGAAATGAGAGTTCTCTCACTTAGACTTATAATCAACAGATCCTCATTAAAGGCCCAAGATGCATTTTCCAATTGGTGTCTTTATTATATTTCAATTAACAGACAGGAAAGAAAGTCAGCAAAAGTAAGAATTAATTTTTTTTTCACCTGATCTCAAAGAATCATCTTAAAAGCAAGATTTCCAAGAATAAAATGAAGCAGTGATGGGTGGGAGTAGGGTGGGAGGTGTTACCTTCTGACTTTTACCCATATTTTAGATTAATTCAGACCAAAAGTTTTTATTACATCTAGCCAGCAAAGTAGTTAATAAAATATATGACTTTTCAATGCCACAAGACTAAAGCATTTTAGATAAACAATTATTTTAACCTATAGGTGAATGACAATGTGGTTTATTGTCTAGGCTTGGTAAGTTTTTCAAACAGCCTTTATGTCTAAATGATATCATACAATTAGTTATTTTCCAGTCCCAGAAATGTAATTATTTATTTACGTATAATGTGATGTATTTTTAACAGCAGCCATTTCTTCATTTTGCCAATAAGTCAGCCATAAATGAAATTTGTGAAATTACTTACTTAAAAATTAAGTAAGTACTTGAAATTTGTGGTTGGACATTCTAGAGGTTGCAAATTTTCTCTGTAAGAGCAGTTAAGTGGTCATCATTAAAATGGCTCAATTGCCTAGAGTTAATCTTACTTTATATCAATAAACCAGTAATCAATTGGCATTAACTTGACAAATATTGATAGAATGTTAACCATGTGCTTGGAATTGTCACATTATCAGGATTCCTAGGTGTTAAGCATATATTGTTCAATGAAAGATTCTGCACTTGGGGGATTTTATGTAGAGCATCAGACTGGCAAATGCAAGGCCCCAAGTTAGATCCCCAGACCAACATCTGGCAGAATGATGTTCTGGCTCACTCATTCTCTCTCTCTCTCTCTCTCTCTCTCTCTCTCTCTCTCTCTCTCTCTCTTTCTCTCCTTCTCTCTTCCCTCTCTCTCTTTCTCCCTCTCATTAACAAATCTAAATTTTCAAAAGATGATTTCTTACCATAAGAAAAGGAAAAACAGAGAGAGGGAGAGAGAGTAGCAGAGTGCAGTTCAGTTCAGGCCTATTATAGTAATGGGGGTTAAACCTGGAACCTTTGGTATATTAGGTATAAAAATCTAGTACATCCTACTAGGGAAAGAGAGAGGCAGACTGGGAGTATGGACCGACCAGTCAATGTCCATGTTCAGTGGGGAAGCAATTACAGAAGCCAGACCTTCCACCTTCTGCAACCCACAATGACCCTAGGTCCATACAGCCAGAGTGATAGAGAATGGGAAAGCTATTGGGGAGGGGATGGGATATGGAGATTGGGTGGTGGGAATTGTGTGGAGTTGTACCCCTCCTATCCTATGGTTTTGTTAATGTCTCCTTTCTTAAATAAAAAATTGTTTAAAAAATCTAGTGCATTACTTCTTAGCTATCTCTCCAGAATCTAAAAGAAAGGGGAAAAAATATGTTAAGACACAATGATCCTTTTACCTGTTTTGAAGAGGGATACAGACAAGTAACAAACATAAGAAGTAAATCAGTTGTCGATGGAGTAAATATAAATACTGTGAAAATAGACTAGAATGAGAAGGACTGAGAGTTCAGGATGAGAAGATATCTGAGGCAAGAGGATCTGGAGATAAGACTAGAAGGAAGTGAAGGAGCTAACCATGTGGAATGCTGGAAGAAAATTACAGACAAAGGGAATTAACACTGAGAACAAATACACTAATCTGGAATGCTGGACTAACAGAACTATAGCTTGAGCAGAGGGAGAGAGAGGGAAGAAGTAGGAGATAAGATTGAATCAATGATAAGTTTGGGACCTGAATGTATCTGTGTGTTTTTCTTTTTCTTTTTTTTTTTTTTTTTACAATTTAGATTACTATTTCCATACAGTAAATCATGTTCCATCTTATGCCTTTATTATCCTCCTGACAATCAATTTCTTGCTGAAACTAATTTCACATTTTGTGCTACGAGCATAATTGTATGATTTCATTCAATTTAACATTGTCTGCGTCTAAATTCCAGTTTGTGGTTGATACTGAAAAGTGATTAAAAAATAAAGCAAGCATTCAATTATTCAGTCAATTTGAACCACATTATGAAAAAATGTTCTGTGTTCATTCATGGGTAAAATAACATTGCTTTAAAATTTTTATATTGTCAAAAGAAGGCACATTATTTGTAAATCTGTAACATTTCTCCAAGACTTAGAAATTTAGATGTGACAGTGTCATTTTTTTCACAATGGCATCAAATTATACTACCACAAAAAGTCTTTTAAAAGATATAAACACATCTTTCAGAACAGAGTATTTGATAAATGCCACAATAGCTGCACTTTCCTAAGATACCATGTTACTACACTGTTACTTAAACATATCTTTCCACTGTGTCGGGATATGGATGCTTTTACTGAAAAATAAAAAGAAGAATATGATGATATCCATGGCATATAAACAGAAACAGTGGCCCAAAAGGTAGTACAGTGGCTAAAGCATTAGATTCTCAAACATGGAGTCAAGAATATTAAGGTCAAAGAATGCAAGGCATTGCTCCAGGCCTTGTCCCCATATCTTGTCATCAATTGTTACCATCCCTGTCCATCATGAAAGATTGGCTACCTTTCCCCAACTAATGAGCGTAATGTGGTCAGCTCTTTAATGAAAATTAAATGCCTAAGCCAACAAATCACTCTCTTCCATCTGCAGAGGATAAGAAAACTTCTTTACCTTAACACTTGCTTACTTTTGACTAATAGCAACTAGGTTAGATCAGATCTAAAACTACCTAACATTTTCAGTCCTCCCATTGCAAAGCCCTTTATACCTTACCAATTATCTAATTACTTTCAAATTATAGTTTTTATAAGTCATGAATAATAAAAGGAAGTAGTGGCTCCAGGAACTAACTTCATTGTATTTGGTTAAAATGTCAGAAGAAATTGGGGAAATGAAAGATTAGCAGAGAGAACTACCGCAAGTTTTCCAAAACTTTGGCACCTTAACATTAATAAAGCTTCTCCATTGCTCTTGTCATAATTTGGTCCAGGTTAGTGAATGGGGAGTAGGGCGGAGTATGCCCTGCTCCACCCAGTTTTTGTTTGTTTATTTGCTTTTATCATCACTGGGACTTCACTATGCAGGACTGGCATTCTCTGATTGGGGGGTGGGGTTGGGAAAAGGAGATATGTGGGACTGGCCGCTCTGGGTCCTGCACGCCTCCCCCGGCCTTTTGGGAGACAGAGGTCAAAGTGGCCCCTTCAGGGTCCTGGGTGAGCTCTGCATGACAAGAGCAAAGTGCTCAGAGAGACAAGGCAGTCAGTTCTGGATGAGCCTCAGTGGGGCAACTCGTTTATTGAAAGAGAAGCAAATACATATACTCATTACCCAGGTAGAAGGTCAAGGTAATCATTAACCCAAACACAGAGCAACACAATGCATAGCAGCATTTTGACCTACAAACTATTTGATCACAAGTGAGGAATAACCATACAAGGTTTGATCACAAGCTTCACAATGCATAGTTCCCCAGGGGTTAATTACAGGCACCTCAGGGGAAGGGGAGGAGAGGGGGCAGTTGAGCAAGAACGTATGTGGTGGCTTTCAAGTTAGGCCAAACACAATGTACAGTAATTCATGGCCTTTGTTTTAAGGGGAGTGGAGGGGTATGTGCAGAAAGGTAGCCCCTATCCTGAAGAAGCCATCCATCAGGAGGTCAGGGGAACTGTCCCTTATTTCCACCCCAAGAGAGAGTTGGGAGTCAACTCGCTTGGACCTCATGGAAGCAACGGCCTGGACTTTCCAGGACAGTGGGCCCCATCCTCCACCATAGATACACCACCGCACTGACACTTACTTTAATACAGTGAGGACAGGTTCAACCCTAGATTGTATACATGGTAGAACAGATAAACTATTCACATGAGCTATTTTTCTGCTCTTCTGCTCAGTTTTTTAGAGATCAAGGTCTCATTCATTTAGTGATGTCACCATTTTCTGGGATGCCATAATTTCCCTCTAGATCTTTTGTGATTCGTCAGGCTCTGAGGGTAAAAAGAAATCATGAAGGAGATAGGAAAGGAAGGTCACTCCTATGTGTTTTGGCCCAGAGATGATGTACATAACTTCCATTTACATTCCACTGGCAAAAATATATAGTCATATGATCCCACTTAAGTAGATTCATGCATCACATAGTAATTTTGGGGTCTGTGACAGACCACATATAAGACAGTGGTTACAGTAGGCTATATCATACTGTGTAGGTGTTCAGTAGGCCATACCATCTAGGATTATGTAATTATGCTCTGACATTTGCACAGTGATAAAACTATCTAATGATGCATTTCTCAGAGCTCATCTCCTTCATTAAGCTATGCATGACTGTACAAAGGAGCTGGAAAATATACCCTGGCAGTGTGCCCAGATAGAAGTGAGCATGGAAATTGGTGAGTTGTAGACTGTATCACCCTCAGCTTAATCAGATAGCTGTGTGGGAGTCATATATTTTGGTTGGTCTCTGGTAGCAGTTCACCTTTATCATCAACCACCAAATATGTCATTCCAGTTACTGCATAATAATACACTAGAAAAGCTAGCAGCATAAAAAAATCATTTTGCCAAACTTATAGATTCAGATGCAGGACAGGCATGAAGGGAAAATTGATGTCTGCTTTTTGACACACAGGGTTTCAGCCAGGGTGATTCAATAGCTAGGGGAAAAATCATTTAGAGGACACTTCATTTACCTGTCTTGCTGTTGAAACTGGCTGTCATTAGGACAGTTCAGATTGCTGATCAGAGCAGAACAGGTGGTTTTTCTAACCATCCGGACTTCCTTATAATAGGGTAAGTTTGAGGAATCAGTTTTCTTACATGGAGGCTCAGCACTACAAGAGCTGATGTGATATATATGTATATACATATGTATATATACATATGTATATGTATATATATACATATATATATATATAGTTTGTAAAAAGAAACACTGACAAGAACCATAGGATAAGAGGGGTACAACTCCACACAATTCCCACCACCAGAACTCTGTATCCCATTTCCCTCCTTTGATAGCTTTCCTATTCTTTATCCCTCTGGGAGTATGGACATAGGGTCGTTATGGGGTGCAGAAGGTGGAAGGTCTGGCTTCTGTAATTTCTTCCCTGCTGAACATGGGCATTGACAGTTCTATCCATACTCCCAGCCTGCCTCTCTCTTTCCCTAGTGGGCTCTAGGGAAGCAAGGCTCCAGGACACATTGGTGTGGTCGTCTGCCCAGAGAAGTCTGGTTGGCATCACAGTAGCATCTGGAATCTGGTGACTGAAAGAAGAGCTAATATATAAAGTCAAACAAATTGTTGACTAATCATGAACCTAAAGGCTGGATTAATGCAGATGAAGATTTGGGGGTCTCCGTTTTGCAGATAGTTAGTAGGCCTATTTTATTACAAAGAACCCATGACTATACTAGTGTTTTTGTTTTTGTTTTGTTTTGTTTTGTTTTGTTTACTGAGCCTGACATCTTATATGCAGATGGATCCAAGTTATTGTCTGGGGAAATGATGTCATGGCTGGAAAAAAGACCAGAAAGCTGGATCACGGAAGAGAGTAGCTCCCAAATATGGGAAAGGTATATAAGTATTATTGACTGTAAATCCCATCAATTTGATCTGATCTGGGGCCCATATTCAGCTTAGGAGCCTATGTGACCTCTGCATCCCTGTAGATCTGAGCTCGCATTCAGTGGTCATGAGTAGAAACATTCCAGGCTGCCCCAATTTCAGAACCCATCTTCCTCAGGTGGAAAATAGAGTATGTTGCCCAGCCTCCTTTAGGAGGATGAAACATTCTCTACTGTGATTGATCCATGTTCAGGGCAAGCCCTGTGGGGGCCCACAAAGGGGTCTATTGTATTGTTCCTGATAGAAAATCTGATGTTCTGACAGGCAGAATCTTTATTACTTTTCATGACCTCATTTAAGTCTCTTCTACTCTACTCTACTGGTGTAAAAATTCACAAGCCCTCCCAAATTAAATTCAAGGGGAGCAGACATGGATCCACATCTTATTGAAAGGGCACCTCAGTCACAATGTAGAGAAGCATTAATAGGTACTTTTGTGTCCAATCTTGGAAAATATAATCTCCCATTCACATTATCATAGAGTCAGCATCTGAAAATCAGTGTTTGAAGGGACCGTGTATCTAATAGGACAAGGGTAAATAAAACATATCCCACTTCATGTGCTCATGAATGAAATTTCACTGAAATACAGCATAATTTTTTCTTAACAGAACTGCCTGGCTTCAGGAAAAGCTACATGATTAACAAAGCTTGATACATTTGCTCCCAGACCCTTTACAGACAAAGCTTGCTAACTCAGTAAATAGAATATTGACTTGACCAACAACTGGCCAAGTGCACACATTACAGTGTGCAAGGGCCCAGATTCAAGCCCTCAGTCTCTGCTGTAGAAGGGAAGATTCATAAACTGTGAAGCAGTGTTGAAGTGTCCCCATCTATCTATCTTTCTATCCATCAGTCTACCTATTTATTTATCTATCTATGTATCCTATTTATCTTTCTACCTCCCCCTTTCCTCTTGGTTTCTCTCTGTCTCCATCCTAAATAAATAAAAGTAAATAAAACTATTGATTTAAGATGTAGGCACTGGAGATTTAGATATTCATTCTGGAGACAATCAGTATTATTGCTTTTAGGTAATTAATAAGACTCCCTAAACTGCCTTTTCCCCCTTAAATATGTAAAATAGTCTGTGTTGGGCACTTAATGAATAAGGGGTATAACACACATTGATAAATACAAATTCTTGTCATTAGAATTACCATAAAACATCATATCATATTTCTAATGTCTGTCTAAAGTAATATGCTTGTCTCCATAGTATCATCTGCTACATTATGCTGGTAATGTGTGTTTTGTACCACTTAGTCTCTTTCCTCCCATCCTTCTTTATAACTTTTTTGTTAGATTTTTCTTATGAGTTTTAGTTTTGCTATGTGCTGGCATTCTATACCTATATGAATTCACTGATCATTGTAGACTATTCATTTTTTTTTTCTAGATAAGGAATAAGCAAGACAGAAACATAAGGAGAGATACCATAGCACTGCTCCTTCATTCATGGAGCTTCCCTAGTAACATGTAGGATGTTCCCATGTGGTGCATAGGGCTTGAACACTAGCCCTTGTGCATGGTAAAGTACGTACTCAGCCAAGTGAGCTATCTCTGAGTTGCTTTTTCTTATGTTTAATCTCATATAGCACCAGCCTCTTATATACCTAGTATCTTATGTAGCACCAGCATCAAGATTAGATGTTGGTAATGTCATTTTGAATATCCACTTCCCTTACTTCTGATGGCTTGATCCAAAACATCATCTCCTCAGTTTGAAAGTAATACCACGAGTAGTCCTGAACTCTTTTAAAAAAACTGAATATTATTTTAATAATAATCTTGCTTCCACTTGAAAAGCTGCAATTCTGATTCAAAGGCAGTCTTACTGGAAGAATCATTCTTGATTGCTGAGGCGAGATTTTGTTCTGTTTAAGTTTTCAACTGATTAACTGATTGGATCAGGCCAACTCACATTATGAAGGGTAGTCTGCTTGACTTCAAATCCACCAACCATAATGTAAACCTCATGCAAAAAGGAACTGTATCCTTCTAGGGATACAACATAGGTATTGTGTTACAGTCAAGTTGATACATACAACTAACCATTACAACATCCAATTCTTTAATTTTCTTCTAGCAAAGAAAATAACTGAAAATATAATATATATGAAGCCTGAAATTGTGTTTTGATAATTATTCCATTTATAGTAAAGTGGTCCATTCTATAGAACCGTGATTAAGTAGTTGTCTGCCTGAGTGGTTAGTTATGGTACAACATGACCAACTGATGTGTGTTACTATATATAATCACAAAATATGGCCATATATCTTGAGTTGATATTTCCTAAATTTGTGTCACTAGTTTATTTTCTGTACGTAAGGAAAAAATCTAGTAGTTTCAAAGTGTAACTATGATTCTTTCCAGGTACATGCTACTAAAACTTCAGAATCTAAATGTAACTGAAAAATATCTATATCTGGGTTCCTTAATTCAGAAATTAACTTAGAAATCCCTATATTTAAAATTTAAGTTCCAATGTTATTTCCTCAAATTATTTCACAACATTTTAAGCATATGTATGTACATATGTATGTACATATATATATATATATATGAAGTCTAATCTTTTAATTTCAGTTCAATATAAAATTTATGATAAAATTTCATTAGCATGAAAAATATGACAATAGGCTGTCCATGGAAAAGTAGCTATTATCAAACTAGTATTTTGATGTAATGCTTTCATAACATTAGTAGGTTTTGTTGTTATTGTTGTTGCTTTGTTTCTTTGTTGTGCCTCCGGGATTGTTGCTGGGGTTCTGTGTCTACACTATGAATCCACTGCTCCTGGCAGCCATTTTTTCCTTTTTTTTTTTAATTAGATAGTACAAACAGAAATTGAGAGAGGAGGAGATACAGAGGGAAAGAGAAAGAGTGACTATTGTAGACCTGCTTCACTGCTTGTGAAGTGTCCCCCCTGCAGGTGGGGAGCCAGAGGCTTGAGCCCTGATTATTACATGGGCACTTGAGACTAGTGCTATATGTATTTAACCTGGCATGCCATCTTCCAGTCCCATTTGTTTGGTTTTTTACTAGAGCACTGCTTAGCTCTGGATATTGGTAGTGTGGTAGATTGAACCTTGGGTCTTGAAACCTCAAACATGAGAATCTGTTTACATAACCATAATGCTATCTTCCCTGCACTGAACTTTTGCTTTTTTGAATGTGGTTTTATTTCTTGGTTAATATTTGTAATAAATATAAATTGTTAATTTAGAGTCTTTATGAGATTCAGAGATGTTTTGTGTTCCTGATAATAATTTCTTTATGAAATATACTGTCTTATTAAACTTTCATATTTCCCTTTTCTAGGTTTGGATGTGTGGTGGAGAAATGTTTGACGTTCCATGTTCTAGAGTGGGTCATATCTACAGGAAGTATGTCCCTTATAAAGTTCCATCGGGGACCAGCCTGGCAAGAGTGAGTAACTATAGATCAGTTTAAAAGCTGGACTTTCTGTGATTTTCTGTAGGCAGAATAAGCAACCTCACACATGGCATAATTTAAGGTCCATCCTAGAAGAAACACCTGACCAAAATTAAAACTCATCTCCTACCATTCTTTTTGGCAGTTTTTAGTGTCTAGTGTCTGTTCTCCAGAGCTTTATCTCCATTACAGAAGCAAGTATTAACTATTTTAATCTTTGCTCTTATTTAAAAGCACTTACATGTAGATCAGATTTGATCTTCACCAACTTGAAATTGGTATGCTGCCTTTATTTTGTAAATGAGGAAGTGGAAGCTTAACTAGATGACTTTTCATGTTCACATGAAATATAAAGAGCAGAGTCTTGTAAATCAGTCTCTAGGATTACACACACACACACACACAAAGTGAGGAGGACACACAGATGAGATAGAGAAAGGGTCAAACTGGAGGTTGGGGAAGATGAATATCTGCTTTCTTCTCATTTGTAATTAGAGGCAGTTTTTCCCAAGGTGTCTCCTTTTCTCAAAATGCCAAAATTGATGAAGAACAAGATTTTTTTTTCAGATCTTGTTTTGAAGAAAACATTCTCATGGACTAAGTGTTAGAATTATCATTTGCAGGGTCGGGCGGTGGCGCAGCAGGTTAAGGGCATGTGGCGCAAAGCCCTGCGTAAGGATCCCAGTTCGAGCCCCCGGCTCCCCACCTGCAGGGGAGTCTCTTCACAGGTGGTGAAGCAGGTCTGCAGGTGTCTGTCTTTCTCTCCCCCTCTCTGTCTTCCCCTCCTCTCTCCATTTCTCTCTGTCCTATCCAACAACGAACAACATCAACAATGGCAATAATAATAACCACAATGAGGCTACAACAACAAGGGCAACAAAAAGGGGGAAAATGGCCTCCAGGAGCAGTGGGTTCATGGTGCAGACACCGAGCCCAGCAATAACCCTGGAGAAAAAAAAAGAATTATCATTTGCATTTATGGAATGTACCACAAATGTTTGTGATAACATGGTCACAGTATATTCTAGAATCAACCATGAGACTATCTCCATTTCCATACTCCTTTCTTTATAGCTGAGCTGATATATTTTATTTTCTATAATATCTACCTGCTACTACTATTCAGATGCCAAATCTAGAAAAAACAATATTTTATAACAACCCTTTATTCCTCTAGGAATCATATCCTGAATTAGTGATTTTGGTTCTTTGACCAGTAAGACAGTAGTAAGTAACTATTTGAGTGTTTCATATAATGCTCAATAAAATCACATAAGTTATTTTTTAAGGACAAGCTCGTTGATATTCATTAGAATATTAGTCCCTATCCCCTGAGACTGTCAACATTTCCTTTTTCTTTAGGCACACCCATAATTTCTTATACAGCAGTTAGAATTAATATTATTGTAACTGAATTACATATCCCTTAAAAGGAAATAGTAATATTGGTTTTCTCTCATCAAAGAATTAATCAGACACTAGCAATATGATCTGCCAAGTAATTACAAAAGTATACTATTTAAGAAATGAAATAAGTCACAGAATCATGAACAGATTGAAGAGCTGCTGCATCCTGGTTAAGAAGATATTATTTAATTTATTCCTAAGAATTAGTACGTATGAATTTAAGAACTGACTTAGGAAAACAAAACTCAAGAAGTCAGAAAGAGAATGAAATTCGCATGATCTCACTAACAGACAAGTTGAGAAATAGAACAGAAAGGGGAAACACAAAGTAGAACTGGAACTTGGTTTGGTGTGTTGCATCAAAATAAAGGACTTGGACTTCTCGAGGAATGGTGGTGGAGTAAAAGCAGAGTCACTTTGCTCTCCCCATCAACTACGAAAAGTGATAAAAATCACCTGAAAACTCAACGAACTATGAGCAAGTTTCCTTCATTCCTTTGGAAATTCACCAAGCCAAAGTTGAGTACGGATATGTGTGGCTTGTAGAAATAAAGGGGGTGAGGGAATGATTTCCAGGACTAGAAAGCATTGCTCAGGGATGGCTGGCACCAAAGTGGAATACTGGCAGCTAAGGCACACCACTTTCAAAAAGGGTGATATTGTGTCCTTTGGGACAAAGTGACTGGAACTGCAAGTGATTATGCTTAGTGAAATAAATAAGAGAGGAAAGACAACTATCATATGGCTTCACTCATGTGAAATCTACGAATATGATTTACATGAACTTGCCAAAAAAAAAAAAATCCAGGCAAAACTGTAGCAAGCAAACTGTTTCTAAGACTTGTGAGAGCTATAGTGGTTATCTTTGGGAGTTGGGAGGTGGGATGTGGAATATTGGTGGTAGATGTGGTGTGATGTGGCACTATACATTATAGTCTTACAATCTTTTAACATACTATTAATAGCAAAAATTACTTTAGGGAGTATGTAGGAATCATGTTAAGTGAGATAATATAGAAACAAAAGGATGAATACAGGATGATCTCACTCACAGACAGAAGTTGAAAAACAAGATCAGAAGGGAAAACACTAAGCAGAACTTGGACTGGAGTTGGTGTATTGCACCAAAATAAGACTCTGGGGTAGAAGGGAGGGTCTAGGTGTTGGAACATTATAGCAGAGGAGGACCTTAGTGGGGGCTGCGTTACTATGTGTTACTATGTGTTACTATGTGAAAAACTGGGAAATGTTACACATGTACAAACTATAGTATTTTACTGTCAACTGTAAACCATTAATCCCCCAATAAAGACTTTTATTTTTTAAAAGTACTTTAAAACAGAAAATAAAAGGCAGAGAAAAAAAAGTAAAGGACTGTTGGGGGGGTTGATGCAAGGGCTTTCAGATCCTGGTGCTGATGGTGGAGGAAGACCTAGGCTGGGGGTGAGAATATTTTACAGAAAAATGAGAATATTTACACATCTATCAACAACTGTATATACTGTAAACCATTAATTCCCCCAATTTTTTTTCAAGAAAAGTTAAATAATTGAACAGTTTGGGGCACATATTACAACTAAGCCAGGTGAATACTGCAAATCATAACAGCTTAAAATATCCCCCAGATGAAGATAATCTATCATTTGCTCCCACTCACTCAAAGGCTCCTCAATTTGTGTCTTAATTGGAATCATTCACTTACAAGATGGATGGTATACGTTCTTGGTTTATAGTCAAAAGAGAATGTAAATGCTGGGGATGGGGTGAAGGAATTGTGCTGAGCCAAAAGGATTTGTTTTCCAAAAAAAATAATAATAAAACTGAAAAAAAAATAAATAAAACTCTTAATCTGTTTTCAAGAAGTAAAATAAGTACTTTTCTAAGACCTGTCCACAAAGGAAACTAGGGATGACATATAAAATCTTCTGCCAAAAGTAAGCATTCATTCGAATTTTTAAAAGTCTATAATTCTAAATTTTAATCTTTTCCACTTAAATTTTACTTGAGGGCTCATTTTTTTTTCTCACCTGCTAAAGCAATCAGAACATCATAAATACTACAGCTCAAGTGTCACTGTGTGGAAAATTTTGTGATTTTTTAAAATAAAAATGTATATTAAAATGAAACACAATTTCGATATTTTGTGGGAGGATCTCATCTACCTGACCTGCTACACCTTACGTTATTACTAAATCATCAAAACTGATGAGAGACTTTTAGAATGCTTCCAATCCAGGGTCATATCTACCCAACTAGCTAGTTAATTGCTCCAGTTTCATTAGGAAATAGAAAGGGAGATGGAGACATGACTCCAAAGGCTCATTTTCTTTCTTTCTTTTTTTTTTTTTAAATCAAGTTTGTTTCACTCTTCAAAATGAGCACCTTTACTTATGAAGCTATGCAATTGAGAATTTCATTTTCCAAAACCTAGCCATGTGTATACACACGTACACACACAACGTACATGTGTGTGTATAATCTATAGTCCTTGAACAGAACTCCTGTGTGTGTTTTAGAAACAAAGGCAAATAATTAGTTAAGCAACAGTTTTTATCCTCCTAGCATTGCAATCTTCTTGGAAGGTTTAAGATGTCCATATATGAACCCAAAAAAGGACAATGTAAAGTGAACAAATAATTACTCAGGTGCATTGTACAGATATGTATAGTTAGAGGAAGGAGCCATGTGCTACCATTGTTAAATGAAAGCACTTCAGGCAAATAATCAAGTTCCTTGTTCAATCAAGTAAACAAGGCACGTAGAAGAGTGTTTCCCCAACTCAGGATCAGTGACCAGAACTAATCCCATTTTCTTCCATCCTCGGTGAACTGAGATAAACAAGAATCTCAAAGCTTCAGCTACTCACTTTAATATCATCTTTTAAATACAGCAAGCTGGACTTTTTTTCTTATCTTATGAGAAGATATAGGGTAGTAGTTTTTACGAATGGTCTTACTGAACAAAATTTTAAATTAGTGTTATGTAAACTTTCACAAAATATAAAAAAAAAATCTAAAACTCAGTGAGTTATAATTGAGCCTTATCTGAGAAGCAGAGTATTCATTCCTCAGTAGTAAAATGAGATAATGTGTTGAATTGACTTGTGGTACCATGTCAGTACACCGGGCACAGCTATAGTGCCTTTTTATTGGGAATGAATGTTCAGTCTCTAAGATAAGGCTACCTAACCCCTAAAGTCATAGAGAGCCCACAAAGTCCCTAGGATGCAATAACAGTTGTCCCTTCTTTGGAATGACATTGACTATCCTTTACAGGAGTTTTTTGTTCATTGATGCTTTGCATAGCCAAGGTGACTGACAAAAAAGGTAGAAGAATCTGCAAGAAAACCCTCATTAGGGTGAATTTGTGCCAAGCTCTTTGCTTGAGGAGTAACAAGTACTGGCACTTCACAGACTCCCCTGTGATGTTTTATGTTTGGACCATCAAAGTCATAGGGCCTGAGACAGGTGGCACTAATGGCAGGGACATGCCAGAGGTGCTTATCAGTCAGTCACTCTGTGATTAAACATACCAGAGCTGGTTGTAGCAAGCAGGAAGTCCCACAGAAGCAAGTGGGCTAAGAGTTTCCCCCTCAAACGACCTTGAGGCTGACCTTGAAGTAAGAGACATTCCAGGAAGCTCACACAGTTGCTCTCTCAGCTCCATGGAGACAGAAAACAAAGTAGGAATCCACCCTCACCTTACATTTGCAAGAGACAACATGGAGCGTGAATATCAAGGGGACATATATGTCCTCGGTTTTCCACTGATATACTCCCAATGACTTTTCCTCCTCTAAAATGCCATCTCATGTGTTTTGGCATGACCACCCAAGGTCTAGACTGAGAGGTATAAAATTTAAGAAGTCATTTTTCTCTCATCTTGTGTGTATTCACTTTGGAAATGAAGAATAAGCAACACAGATTTGGATGTCCCACTTAGTTTCATTTTCTACTCCATTTACTTACTAAATTATGATAGTAATTTTAATACAGAATATCATTAGCAAAGGCATCATCAAAGAAGCAAACTTAGCAAGTTCTAAAGTGTGTGTCTTAAACTCTCAAAAGTTACAGATTATTATTACTTAGGTATTTAAGTTTTCTTAACAGACAGCAATGGCATTTGAAGATTCCTGTGGTTGTTTATAGGCATGAAGGTTCAATCTGAGGTCTGGCAGAGGAGAGTTGTTTTTCCCTCTCTTGGCTGTGAAATGGCTGCCGTACTTGTTTCCCAGGGTACCTTTCTTCTGGTGACTTTCAGCCCTACTGATGGCAAAGGCCATCTTAGACTTTTTTAAATGATGGGAGTAGAAAGAGGAGAAGTAGAGAGGGACACGAGGGAAGTTGTAAAAGAGAAAGAAGTTGATGAGGAGGAAGAACATGAGAAGGAGGTAAAAGAAGAGATGGTGAAAGATGGGGTGAAAGAAGATAAGGAAGAAGTAGAAAAGGAAGAGAAGGGAGATGTGTGAGGGAACTTCCATGTCAGACCACCCCTGCCCAGTGATGCCTCATCATCATTGACTTTGTCCCCATCCCTATCTGAAGTAGTTGAATTTGGGGAAAATAAAAAAATAAAAAACTCAGCTCTCTCTCCCTAATTTTCCCTGATGGAGACAGTTCTCTCTTCCTTGTTCATGTCAGAGAAAAAAATAATATATATATCAGTTGAGAAAAAGCATTAACAAGACCAAAATGACTAGTTTGATATTGTAAATAAAATCACCAACAAGGCTATAAAGTATGGTGATGAATGGGAAGTCTACACTCCCACAAATTGACCTCTCTCACCTGATGATTATAAATCAGTTTACTCTCATAAAACTGCCCCAGAAATAAGAGCTGGAACACGACTACCTTCACCATCAACTGCAGCCAACATCTCCTTATACTGCTATTAAAACTATAGAGTTCAGCTACTTTATTTGAAACTATTATTGAACTCAGGGACATGGTAATGTCTTATGGTCTTTCTCCAAAAATGCAGGAAATGATGAATTCTTTTCCAGTGAGCCAAACTAATGAATGCCTGGTCTTCCCTGCTAGAGAAATCCCTCTGCAAACAGCAACAAATTTCAAATTTTCTATTTAGTATAGCATAAAGGGCATTGAGATTGTCCAGTGCTTATAACAATAATAGAGTGAGTTACATACTACAAACATGTATTTGCTTCTATCTCTCCTCTACTTGCATTTAAAAGTAGAGTATTTTCTACTAGGATGAAAAGGTTTTTTTATAATTGTTGCCGATGCTTCCTTGCTCCAGTTTGACTTTTTAAGATAAAGACAGAAAGCGAAAGAGGGACACTTTAAGGGCTAGAATTACTGGCACTCTGTACAGTTGAAAATCTACATATAACTTCTAACTTCCTCCAAATTTAACTACTAGCAACTGAGAAAGTAATTCAACAGACAGAGTGAAGGATTTGCAAGCATGAGGTCCTGAGTTCCATCTCCAGAACACCAAATATACCAGAATGGTGGTCTGGTCCTATCTTTCTCTTTCTCTCCCCCCACCCCCTCTCTTGTTGAAATATATATACATATATATATTTCCCCCATGGGCCTCAAACATGTGAAACGTGCAATTTCACTGTCCTCAGGCTACTTTTTCATTCAGAGAGAGAAGAGATACCCCAGCATCAGAACTTTCTACTGTGCCATAGTACTTACTATGTGGTGTCAGGCGTCAAATCTGGGTGACATACAAAGCAAGACAAGCACTCTACCCAGTGAGATATAACTCTCTAGTCCATAAGTAAATATCTTTTCTTTTTTTCTCTTAAGGTTATCGCTGGGGCTCAGTGCCTGCACTACAAATCCACTGCTCTGGGAGGCCATTTTTCCCATTTTGTTGGCCCTTGTTGTTACTATTATTGTTGCCATTGTTGTTGTTGTTGTTACTGGATAGGACAGAGAGAAATCAAGAAAGGAGGAGAAGACAGAGAGAGGGAGAAGAAGATAGATACCTGCAGACCTGCTTCACTGCCTGTGAGGCAACCCCCCACCTCCCCACCCCAGGAGGTGGGGAACTGGAGACTCCAACCAGGATCTTTGAGCAGGTACTTGTGCTTCACTCCATGTGCGCTTAACCCACCGTTCTATTGTCCGCCCTCCAGTAAATATCTTTTTAAAAAGAAAAAAACTGGAGGCGGGCGATAGCGCAGTGGGTTTAGTAAGCGCACATGGCATGAAGCGCAAGGACCGGGGTAAGGATCCCAGTTCGACCGGGGTAGGGATCCCTGTTCGAGGCCCCTGGCTCCCCACCTACAGAAGGGGGGGGTCTCTTCACAAGCTGTGAAGCAGGTCTGCAGGTGTCTTTCTTTCTCTCTCCCTCTCTGTCTTCCCCTCCTTTTTCAATTTCTCTGTCTTATCCAACAACAACGACAACAATAATAATAACAACAATGATCAACAACAAGGGCAACAAAAATAGCCTCCAGGAGCAGTGAATTCCTAGTGCGGGCACCGAACCTCAGCGATAACCCTAGAAGCAATCAATCAATCAATACTAATAGTTTACTATTGGCCAGAAGCCTTACTAGTAGCATAAACAATCAATACGTATTTTGTACTTAACATTTCTTATAAATTGCATTCTTACAATAAAGTAAGGTAGAGAAAAGAAGTAGTATTAAGAAACCGTAGGAAAGATAAGAGAAAACATGGCATTGCACTGCATTTATCCATATTGTGAATTTACATTGTATTTTTAAAATCTGCATAGAAATGAAATCCACCCCTGCAGTTCAAATTTATGTTGTTCGAGGGACAACTCTGTTTCTCACTAACAAATAACAGAACCACAGCCTTTATCTAAATGTTTCTTTAAAATATGTAAGTAAGCATAT
The DNA here is from genome assembly GCF_950295315.1 of Erinaceus europaeus. Taxonomy (NCBI): domain Eukaryota; kingdom Metazoa; phylum Chordata; class Mammalia; order Eulipotyphla; family Erinaceidae; genus Erinaceus; species Erinaceus europaeus. The sequence continues at coordinate 96,275,772 of NC_080163.1, forward strand.
AATTCTCATATCAAACAATGGAGAAAGAAAGGAGATGTAGCAACCAGGTACAGTCTCTTGACATTCGGAAAAATCACAAGTGCCTGGGCCCTAGCTCAGCTAGCAAAATGCAAGATTTCCATATCTGATGCTCCTGGTTTAAGCCAAAAAGCCAAATGTACTGGAGGTGTGCTCTGCTGCTTCTCTGGCTTTCTATCTCATATGAAGTAAGTAAAGCAAACCTTATTTATCTTTTTTTTAAGGTCATGAAAATATATATACCTTACCAACTTCCCACAAAACTACCTTTTGATGTGGATTTTTCCTATTTAGTTGTTTTACATGTTCCCTGATACCACAAACTCCCATGATTGTTATTACCTTACACTAAAGCCCTTTGTTCAATTTAATTGTTTCAGTTATTTCTCTGGATGGCAACACAGCATCCAGTGTGTTAAGCGCACATGGCTTGCAGCGCAAGGACCTGATCAAGGATCCAGTTTCGAGACCCCAACTCCCTACCTGCAAGGGTTAGGGAGGTGGCTTCATAAGCAATGAAGCAGTTCTGCAGGTGTCTTTCTCTCCCCCCATCTCTCCTCTCTCGATTTCTTTATGTTCTATCAGAAAAAGAAAAATAATAAATAGATAAGTAAATAAATAAACAAATATTTCTCCATGTTCCACCAACTTTCAGCTCAACTATAACTTACGAATCAACTATTTGAGACTTTTGAACATGCAAAACAGAGGTAGTAACTGAGTCAGGCAATTCCCAAACTGTGAGGACACGAGTCCACATTTCTCTAGCTGTCTTGTGAGGACCAACATATCAAATTGGCTTTTCATTAAGTCTACTAGAAGATTTCATAAGAGCTGAGGCAATAGCTTAATGATTATAAAAAAGATTTTCATGCCTGGGGCTCTGAGGTACCATGTTCAATCCCCAATACCAGAAAGCAGAGCTGGAGGCAAGGATAGATAACATAGTAGTTTATTTATGCAAAGAGGCTCTCCTTCCCGAGGCTCCAAAGTTCCAGGTTCAATCCCCTATACCGCCATAAGCCAGAGCTGATCAGTGCTCTGGTCTAAAAAACAACAACAGGAAAGAAAAAAAGAAAGGAAGGAAGGAAGGAAGGAAGGAAGGAAGGAAGGAAGGAAGGAAGGAAGAAAGAAAGAAAGAAAGAAAGAAAGAAAGAAAGAAAGGAAGAAAGAAAGAAAGAAAAGAAGGGCAGAATTCGGGGGGGGGGAACCTTTCTACTAGAAGATTTTATAGAGTAAGTAAACATGATATTTAGAAGGTAATCCAATAATTTGCATAACTGACTGCCATGACTAATCATCTCCATTCTTAATGAAATTAATTTATTTACTCTTTCTTGTAGTACCTTTTCCAGCCTATTTTGGGTCATTCTTTCTTCTACTTACAGCATGTTGGCACTCTGTGTTGTTATTTAGCATTTATACAGCGTTCCTTTTACAAAGCACTTGAGAGACAAACTGCATGGTGAGGCCCATTTGTGGACTGGGGGAATTATAATTGCATTTTTTTCATTATCCCCATTAAAAGTGAGCATTTTTCCTGCATTCCTAATTCCACTGGAGTCTTGGAAAGGAGAAAGCTTGCTTCCACAAAAGAGGTCCCTGCTGCTACAAAATTAAGCTGCTGAAATTTAAGCAAATTAAAATATTCTAGCATGCCATCATCTCAATAGCCAAAAAATGCAACTCTTGCAAGAGAGAGTGGGAGCTGGCAGGCTTGTAACGTTGCCTTTCGGGACACAACAACTGGATGCTGAAAACACAAGAACACCTGGAGAGGAGGGACTCATTTTTGTGGAATTAGCTTCTCACCATGAAATTTGTAAATGCATAGAGACACCATGCTGGGGGCCTCTGCTCTTTCGAGATCTCCACTCCAGTCACCTTTGCTTCTAATAGCTTACTAAACCCATGGCAATAACATTATTTCCAGGGCTAGAAGATAGCTAGCTCACTTACTAGGATACACACCTTCCCATGGCTGAGATCCCAGGTTCAAACAATAGAGCACCACAAATACTAGGGGGAAGCTCCTCAAGTGGTAGAACAGTGTTATGGTGCTGCTTCTCTCTGTCTTTCTCTTTCTCCCTCTCTCTATCTTCATCTGAAACAAAGAATTAAAAGTAGATAGTGGAGGGCTGCAGAGATACTATACTGGTTGTACAAAGGACTTCCATGCTTAAGGCTCTGAAGTCCCAGGTTCAGTCTCCAGCACCACCATAAGCCAGAGCTAAGCAGTATTCCTCTCTCTCTCATATCTTACATCTCTTATTAAAATAAATAACAATGATGACATCAATATCAACAACAATAAAACAACAAGAGCAACAAAAGGGAATAAATAAATAAATTTTTAAAAAATAGTTTAGTAGCAATGAAATAAAAAATGCTCTGGCACCACCAAAAAATGGGGGGGTGTGATTTTATTTCCAACCCAAATATGTAGCCTTTCTAATGTCACTGCAGATGAAAAGAAAGTATAGTTCCCCTTGATATTCTGCAAACTAAGAAATGGTCAAACACCAAATGGCAGCTTTGTGACAGCTGGATATTTTGTTTCTCTAGTTTTTTTTTTTTTTCCCTTATGTTGCCCTTGTTGTTTTTTATTGTTGTTGTAGTTATTATTGTTGTTGTTGTTGTTGTTGTTGTTGATGTCATCATTGTTAGATGGGACAGAGAGAAATGGAAAGAGGAGGGGAAGACAGAGAGGGGGAGAGAAAGATAGACACCTGCAGACCTGCTTCACTGCTTGTGAAAGGACTCCCTGCAGGTGGGGAGATTGGACCTCCAACCAGGATCCTAACACAGGTGCGCCACTTGCGCTTAACCCACTGCACTACCGCTGGACTCCCTGTTTCTCTAGTTCTATAACAGTTTATAAAAATAAAATCTCACAGCTTACCTAAATTTTGAACAGATTTAATTTTCAACCTAAAAGCTGTGCAAGAGTTACTAAAAATTACAAGGATTGTTTTCCTCTACTGAAAATATGAGGAATAAAACAGGGACTATCAATACCAAATGGAATAAATAGGGTAGTATTATTTAGTTTCATCAAAGATTGTTTTATGCTTGCAATGGATATTTTTGTGAAAGATCAAAATGATAATTAGAAAACATTGGTCATGATTTTTTAATGTTTTATTTATTTATTGGATAGAGACAGAGATAAATTGAAAAGGGAAGGGAGATAAAAAGGGAGAAGAGAGAGACCTGCCACACTCCCTCACCTCCCGTGAAGCTTCCTTCTCTGCAGATCAGGACTGGGGGATTGAACCTTGGTCCTTGTGGTTTGTAGCATGTATACTTACCAGATGTGTGACTGCCTAGTCCTGATCATTGTTTTTTTTTTTTTTAATGGCAAGTGTATTAATAATCATTACCTTGTGGTTAGGGAATCATTTACTCAGTAGAATATACAGTTTAACATACTCAAGGGTTGAGTTCCAAATCCCTGCCCACAACAAAGAAGCACCATTCAAAGAGGAAGCGTCTCAAATGGTAGAGTGGTGTAGTGGTGTCTCTCCCCATTTGCTTCTTCTGCTTCTTCTCCCATTTTTCCCCATCACCACTGAAAAAAAAAAAAAAAAAAAAAAAAAACCACACCACCATACTTCTAGTTCACAGTATTATCTATGAGGAAATCAACACTCGTCTTCAAAGTTCTTTTTTGTTCTTTTTTTTTTTTTTAAGATTTTATTTATTTATGAGAAAGTTAGGAAGAGAGAGAAAGAACCAGACATCACTCTGGCACATGTGCTGCCTGGGATTGAACTTGGGACCTTATGCTTGAAATTCCAAAGCTTTATCACTGCACCACCTCCCAGACCACAGTCCTCAAAGTTCTAATACTTGTCTAGTCTTGGATAAAGGCAGACATCATGGTTGTCTCCTACTTGTAGGTCAACCCACTCACTTGAACACAAAAGACCTCAGTTTATATGTGGACTAACTTCAACTATTCCAACAATTTCCAATTATCTCTAATGTCTCAGATTTTTCAAAGAACCAATATTGCATAATGAATTCATTACCATTAAATTGTAGGTCCATTAAATTGGACCTGCAATGAATAATAAAGATACTGATATGAAATTAAAATACAAAATGATCTCATTCAAATGGGGTAAATAAGAAATAAAGCAAAGGAACTAACAGTCTATGAAAATAAACCTTTGATTCAGTCTGCAGAACTGATATTACTAAAGAAGACTAGGGGTGGGGTAGGGGTGGCCATGGAGGAGGCTTACAAGAGTAGAGGAGACCCAAGAGACCTGGGTAGAGGATACTGATGCTTTGCTGGTGGGTATGGTGTGGCAATATATCTTAAAGAAGTGTGAAGTTGTACTTCTGAAAACTATACAGTCTTGTGAGTCTATAACCCCTCAAAAACAACTAAATAGATTTAATTTTTTAACTTTTATTTGATTTTTATGAAATTTACTGATGTTTTGAATGGAGGGTATGATGTTGACTCCATCACCCCATTTTTTGTTGTTGTAGGTAGTTTTTCCCTTTTGTTGCCCTTGTTTTTTTTAATTGTTGTAGTTACTGATGTCATCATTGTTGGATAGGACAGAGAAAAATGGAGAAAGGAGGGGGAGAGAAAGATTGATACCTGCAGACCTGCTTCACTGCCTGTGAAGTGGATCCCCTGCAGGTGGGTAGCCAGGGGCTTGAACCGGAATCCTTATGCCAGTCCTTGAATAGATTTAAATTTTTAAAATAAATTGTTAAACAATGATATGGTGTTTGGCAAAAAGGCTAACATACGGCCTACTTATCTAGTATATGACCAATATAGTCCAATTCAGGATATTTAACTAAGAGAAATGAAAGGAAATGCCAGAAAACCTGTACAGGGCTATTCATAAAATTGTATCTATAATCACCCTAGACTGGAAACAACTCAGATATCATTTAACAGGTACATGGACCAGCAAAATTGCGGTATATCCTCAGTACAGACTATAATAAAGAAGGAAGCTATATAACCATATAAAGGAACCTCAAAATAAAATAGACTGAGAGAAAACAAAATAAATGCATACTTTATGATTCTATCTATATAAAATTCTAGAAAATACAAAATAAGCTATAGAAACAGAAAAAATGTAGATTAATGTATAAGTATTTAAGTGTACCATATAGACTTTAAGTCATAATGCTATATCCATTATAACAAAGGTCCCACTCTGGTGGGAATATTGATCATAAAGGAAGTTTTGCATGTGTGAGGTCAGAGAAATATTAAAGATGGCAGAATTGCAGAAAGAAAGAAAAAAAGAAGAAAGAGGGAGGGTGGGAGGAAGGAAGAAAGGAAGGAAGGAAGAAAGGAAGGAAGGAGGACGTGGTGTTCTAGTATCTCATCCATATAAAATCTTTTATGTTTAACAAAAAACAAGCAAGGGGGAAACGCAGTGGTGCACCTGGTTAAGTGCACACATTATAGTGCGCAAGGACCCAGGTACAAGCCCTTGCTGCCCACCTGCAGGGGGAAAGCTTCACTAGTGCTGAAGCAGGGCTGCAGGTGTCTCTTTCCCTCTCTAACTCCCCCTCATCTCTCAATTTCTCTCTGTCTCTATCCAATAACAAATAAATAAACAACAACAAAAGGTCTAAGAACCTTGTGGATGGATATGTTCACTCTTATTTTAATGGTTTCACTAATATAAACATATGCATATAAGGGTCTAACTGTATATTCTAAATATGAAGTTTATTGTATATTAATTACTAATTAATAAGACTTGCTAATTTAGGCTTACATGTATTTTGCTAAAAACTGGATAGTTAAATAATTTGGGGATTTGATTTTTTTTCTTCTTGCATCTAAAAGTTACATTAAATGCTATCAAACCATAAATATCCAAAATATTGCATTGAGAAATATAATAGAGACATATAAATTTTATCAAAAATGGCCAAGAGTAGGTAATCGCTTACAAACTGTTCATAGAGCTTTAGAAGAGAGGAAATGGGCTGTCAGAGAAACCCTCCTTCTTCCTTCAGCACAGGATTAGCCTTCCCTTCCTTATGCTGCAGGCTTCCCACTGACTTCAAAGAAATCTTCAGATCTGAGAAAAGTGGCACTGGGCTGAATAATTACAGTGAGGTTGAGATTTTCTTAAAGAAATTCTCTTTTGAGCTCTATCCACAATGACATCATATTAACAGTGATAAGAGGGCTTTGGGGTGGGACGACAAGAAGCTACTAAAGTGCTCTTAAGCTTCAAAGAGGAGACAAGAAATGCATTCCAATCAGAATTTTTTCCAGTCAGGGGATAACTCTGCAATGCCCTGCTGGAGGAGTGACTCTGACAAATAACAAACTGTTTTTGTGGGAGACTGATTTTGCTAATTATTAATAGTCTCTGGGAGAGGGGACGGACACACACACACACACACACACACACACACACATATCCCACGCAAACACACAGCTGAGAAGAGGACAATTCTCAACCCACCATAATATAATAGTTTAATATTGACACAAGCACAGCATGTGGATTGAGGTCACACTGGAGCACATGTAATGATTGTTCTCTACACAAAGAAATACAAACAATGACACTGAGGGGAGATGACCCAGATAATATACATGCATGAATCAGTCTCTCCTGGCCAAAGAAACAATTGAATCCCAGGTCATATGCTGAGAAGCTGCACAGGAATTGTGCTTTTGGGATAGTTAAACAATAGAATCAAAAATGTTCATAGCTGGGGATGCGCCTCAGAAAACAGTACACAGTACTTGCATGCATGAGACCCTGTTATCTATCCTCTGCACTGTATATATTAGAGCAGAGCTAGAATTTTGGTCTCTATCACCCCAAACCATTTAAAAGATTTTTAAAATAAAATGTTCTAGGACCTGGCCATGTTGGACCCAGTAGCAAACACATGTTACCATAACTAAAGACCCAGGTTCAAGTCCCTGTCATCCCTACCTGTAGGGGGGTGGGGAGCTAAACAGAGTGGTGGAGCAGTGCTGCAGGTATCTTTCTTTCTCTCACTTCCCCTCCATCTCTATTTCTTTTTTATCAAAAGAGAAAGAAAAGGGAAAAAAGAAAAACACCACTGGGAGCAAAGGATTCCTCACACAGGTAGTGAGCCCTAAATGATCCTACTAGGAAAAAAAATTTTTTTTAATATTTATTTTATTTATTTATTCCCTTTTGTTGCCCTTGTTGTTTTATTGTTATAGTTATTATTGTTGTTGTCGTTGTTGGATAGGACAGAGAGAAATGGAGAGAGGAGGGGAAGACAGAGAGGAGCAGAGAAAGATAGACATCTGCAGACCTGCTTCACCGTTTGTGAAGCGACTCCCCTGCAGGTGGGGAGCCGGGGTTCGAACCGGGATCCTTATGCCGGTCCTTGTGCTTTGCGCCATCTGCGCTTAACCCGCTGCGCTACAGCCTGACTCCCAGGAAAAAATTTTTGTTTAATTTTTAATAAACATAATTAGTAGGTAGACGGACACAGTTTCATCAATGAGCAGGTGTAATGGAGCTGTTTTGTTAATGCTGCACAAAAAAAATACATGGTCTGTCTGAGTTAGAAATGTGATTTAATGTTCTTTAATGGAAAGAACAGCAATTCAAAGATCCGATGAGTGTCAGAACTATGGAAAGATTTAGCACTGGATAGTGCAAAAGAAACAAGATTTAAATTCTAGAGACTGCTAATATAAGACTGAGTGAATGGACTTAACGATATGCTAATAAATATTTGGGCAACACAGAGAAAGGAGAGATTGATTCCAGTCTGGGCAGAATAAAGGAGCATGTTGTGATAGGCTCAGAATCACAGAAGGGCAGCATAAAAATAGAGGACGCTTTCCATGTCTTGTACATAGAACACACTCAAGAATAACAGTTTTTGTCTCAGTTATCACTCAAGGAGGATAAAGTTCTGCAGTTTTTGGAAACCATGAAATCCTTTGCTTTCTATACCAAAAAAATAAATATAACTTGTATGGCTACATTTCAAGCTGTCATGAGACTTCCAAGCTGGGTGCAACCCTAAGCAAAAAAAAGAATGTCCTAGATTCACAGTGAATGGGTCCTCTCTCCTAGTCTCCCTAGTCCATGCTACACTTAAAAGCCTGGACAGAAAATATCCCTGAGGTTTAGAGAGAGAAGACCTTTAGCTACTTGCTGGCAGACTGATGTTAACAATAAACCCCAAACTCCCCATTTGAGCCCTGCTGAGCCCTCACCCCTAGCTACCAATTAGCATTGCTGTTTTCTTAAGTCTCCTGGCCCCTTTTCTGCGGGCTTCACTGCTAGAAGGCCAGAAGGAGTCCACCAACTCAAACAGAAAAACAGCGGGAGCATATTTAGATCAGCCTAGATAGCAACCTTCTCTGCTAAAAAGATTGAAACTGCTCTTCAGTCATTACCACAAAGGCAAAAACAGTTACTATGGCAATAGCAGCAAGTTGTACCTGATTCCACATATAGTGTCATCTAATGATTTTTATAAAAAAACTATGAAGCATATATTACATCCATATGATACATAGTGGGAGGAGGGCTCCAGATTCAGCAATTCTAAGTGGGCACACCTAGTGAAATTAGAATACAAAGTAAACAAGTAATTTTTAGTGTAAGTATGTCCCCATAATATTAGCAATATAAATAGCTTATGAGTTACTGGACCTGTATTTTTAGATTACTTGTTGTTTACCTAAAATTCACATTTAACAGTGTGCCCAATTTTATCTGGAAATGCGAATTGGGAAGGAGGACTGGAGCAGGAAGAATCATGTGCAAAAAGGCAGTTGTTGCATTTTTCTCAGCTCCAGTGAATAGCTCAATTCTCATAAACAGAGATTTCATGTAGGAGGCCAGGTGGTGATGCACCTGGTTGAGCACACATGTTATATGTTATAATGCACAAGGATCTGGGTTTGAGCCCCTGGCCTCCACCTGCAGGAGGAAAACTTCACAAATGGTGGAATGGGGCTGTAGGTGTCTCTCTGTCTCTCTCCCTCTCTATCTCCCATCTTCTCTCAGTTTCTAGCTGTCTCTATGCAGTAAGCAAATAAAGATTTTTTTAAAAAAAAAAGGTTTCATGTAGTAGAATACAGTTAAAGGAACTGTTAGACACTTATTGTGGAATATCTTAAACAGTTGGCAATGCTTTCACAACAAAAGTTTGGAGATGTGGTCTAATTTTGGAGTCAGATGTTTAATTTATTTAGGGGGAGTTATCTTTATCAAAATACCAAAGAAAAAATTACTTTCAACTGTCGGCTTCAAATTTGGACAGGATAAGCCAATGACTTACAATGAGAAATTTGAATTGCATGAAAAGGGGGGATGAAATTGCAGTATTCTGGGAAGGATAGTACTGAGTTGGAAATTCAAAAGCTAGAAGGAAAAAAATTTTGACCAGAGTGAAATTCTTTTTTTTTTTCTGACCCCCCTCCCACCCACCCCGGTGGAATACACCAAATTTCACCAGAGTGAAATTCTTGATGGCAGTCAGAGAATATGATAGTGGAATCAAAGACTTCATTTTCATCTTGGACAACGCTGTTGTCATCACCTGCCACGTGTCAGAAAGCCTTTCTTCTTCTAGCGTTTGCCCTTCTTCCGTAGCCAGTCAACAGCGTCAGGTTGAGCCTGATGTCTGCTTGTTGCTGGCTTTGAAAGTGACTGGGATCCATGTGGATTCAGTCGGCTAGGAAGGATCGTCAGTTTCCCCAATAAATGGGTACTCACGGGATGCACCACGAGAAGGTCGATCCAATTTAGTCTCCACTTAGTTGATCTACCTGATCCACCTGGAAAGTGTTGGAAAGAACAGCACCTGTGTGCACTGCTCAAATCTCTGCAGAACCAAAAACAGAGACCAAGTTCTAAGAAAGACACCAGTGGAAAGGACAGATGCCCAAGTAAGAAAGTGCAATGAACATGCAAACACATGCCACAGGAATCTACACAAGAATCTGCAGACAGGTTGAAAACAATTTTATTTCAATTTAAAAAAAAAAAACAAGCCTTCCAGCTCTCACCTAACTCTGTGTGCATGAAGACCTCTATAGATATAGTTTCACATAGTTTAGGGGTAAATAATCTTGTACATACATGCTTTACTCTTTCTTCATTATAACTACCTTTGATAGCTTAGCACCTTTGCCAGTGTTTTTCCAGTCCAAAGGAGGGATGAGCCAACATTGATTTATTCTCTGTTACCATCTGTGGCAAGAGATGTGATTAGGATGTCTCAGTGTAGTGATGATAAGCTAGGAATGTTTAAGTGAGAAATTTCCCATTGTTTCCATGTATTTTAATATGTGTACACATATCCCTATGTAAATAAATGCCTCCATGGTTACATAGCTCATGAAGTGGATACATTTAACTTACGGTTTATGAAAGACCAATGAAGCTCTTCTTATAATTGCTTATATTTCTTAGTTGTAGTTTCAGTGCTTTCCCAAAAACCAAGTACTGATTCATGATTTATGGTGGCAAATTAATACAGAATATTGTTCAAAGAGCAGTGTCTGTAATTGAGGACATTAATGAGTCATCACAATGGGACATCAGAGAATGGTCAGGATGTGGCATTTATATTGAAATGTTTATTTAATGCTCATATATCGAGGGGCACTAACTATTAGAGTTTTTGCAGTCATTATGCTGTTTCTCTTTTCCAGTTCCTAGAAAACTATAAAAACAAAGAACTAATGATTTGATTACCCCTGGAACATCACCATGATACTGTTACTTTCTCTGGAGTGCTTGGGAAATAAAATTTAAGCTGCTATCATGTGAAAAGAACATAATAATTCAAAACTCCCTGGCTAATCCCCTAGCTAACTATGACCAAATATTCCTGACATTGCTAGGAATTTTTCCAACCTGCTATTTCTTGCTCCTTTTATCTAATGATGTTGCTCATTCTGGCTAACATCTGTCATGATCCCTTGAGCCACTTTCAACTGAATGCATCTGAACTAGTCAATTCCCGTTTTGAGTTTTTGCACTATAGCCCATTCTTATTTTGAAAACTCAAAGCAATAAATATCTACTCTTTAGCCATAGTACTTTTTTTTTTTAAGTTCCTATTCCAGTGGTTTGGGAGGCAGCACAGTGGATAAAGTATTGGACTCTCAAGCATGAAGTTTTGAATTTAATCAGTCCAGTGCATGTACTAGAATGGTGTCTGGGTCTCTCTCTCTTTATCTCTTTCTCTCTCTCCCCGCCTCTTTCTCTTTCATCTCTCTCATGGATAAATAAAATATTTTTAGGGGCCCAGTGGTGGCACACCTGGCTGAGAGCACATGTTACAATGCGCAAGGACCCAGGTTGGAGTCCCCTGGTCCCTACCTGCAGGAGGAAAGCTTCACGAGTGGTGAAGCAGTGCTGCAGGTGTTCCTCTGTCTCTCTTCCTCTCTATCTCCCACTTCTCTCTTGATTTCTTGCTGTCTCTAGCCAATAAATAAATAAAGATATATTTTTTTTAATTTTGAAAAGTTGCAGCCTTTTTCTAAAAAAATAAAATATTTTTAAAGTTCTTATTTCAGTGCTTTTATTAATAAACACATGAACATACTATAAATTTGTTCTTAGTTATTTCATAATATGCTATTTTATTAATTTTTTTACATATTTATTTTCCCTTTTGTTGCCCTTGTTGTTTTTCATTGTTGTTGTAGTTATTATTGTTATAGATGTCATCTTTGTTAGACAGGACAGAGAGAAATGGAGAGAGGAGGGGAAGACAGAGGGGAGGAGAGAAAGACAGACACCTGCAGACCTGCTTCACCGCCTGTGAAGCGACTCCCCTGCAGGTGGGGAGCCGGGGGCTCAAACCAGGATCCTTAGGCTGGTCCTTGCACTTTGCACCAGCTGCGCTTAACCCACTGTGCTACCACCTGACTCCCCGCTATTTTATTAATTTAAGAATTTGCATGTCTATATGAACAAGTATGTGTGCATAAAATCATTGCAGATGCTGGGCTTCTAGTTTAAAAAGAAGAATCACCCACTGACTTCATAAAATCAACAGTCTAAAAAATGCTTATTTATTCAAGCCAAAAAAGGACTTTGTAATGACAAATCTTTCTTGCTACAGTGTCATAATTTCTTAATTTTTCTTTCTTTCTTGCCTTATTTTTGCCACTAGGCGTTTGTTGCTGCACAATTCCACTACTCCCAGTGAACTTTTTTTTTCAGGTGACAGTGAAAGAGAGGGAGAGACAGAGAAGGAAGAGAGCTACCACAGCACTTTTCCACTCATGGAACTTTCCCGTCCATGGTGTTCCTATGTGATTGCTAGAGCCTCAAACCTAGCTCCTTGTGCATAGTAAAGTGTGCACTCTACTGAGTAATATTCTCCTAACCCACCCCCACCCCCACAAGCTATCAGAATTTTAAAAGTATATTAATAAAATAACTTTCTCTTTACTCCTAAGTAATTTATCTTTGCTTCTATTTCCTTGCCTCTTTTATTTTTGTTTATCATAGAAGCATACAGTGGAAGACAAATATTTTCACTTTATATAATAATTGGGATTTAGCATAAGAGTTGAAACCACAAACTTAAATCAAATTTGAACATAAAGTTTTAATATTATTGACTATTTTTCCATTCTATCTTTGAATCCTTTTGCTAACATTAAAAATAGACTGTCTATGGGTAATTGAAAACAGAATAGGTGATACCCAGAACATTTGTCAAAGCATTGTAGATGGGACAATGATATAGTACAACAGTTATGCAAAGGACATTCATATCTGAGGCTCAGAGGTCCCAAGTTCAAGCCGCAGTACTAACATAACCAGAGCTGAGCAATGATCTAACTAAAAAAATAAGATTGTAAAAGAATTGTCAATGACAAAATGGTACTGAGCTCTCCCAATTATATATTAAGCATATATCTCTGTCACACATGGTGCCATCATGAGACGGAGACTAAAATCATCATCTGTTGCCTTTCTCTCCCCAAACAAATCAGTTCAGAATGTCAGGCACAGGCAAGAATATTACAAAACATCGTGGATTCTGACATCTGTCAGGGAAAAATTCAATCAGAGGAATAGAAAGTACTCCAGGCAAGGCAATGCTGAGGGAGTATCAGAGGAAAGAAAACAGAAACATTTAAGAAATCAAAGTATCCAAGTGATGCTGTCTCTTGTATACATCTTGCTGTATTAACTGAGCCCTTCAACTTCATACCCCCTTCAACCACCAAAGTAATCAAAAAGTCTGTATAGCAAAGAAGGGGTGGGGGGGTCAATGTCATAGGAGAGAGAAGATAGCAGGACTCTGAAGGTGCAGGCAATGGAACAAAATAAGTAAAGTGTATAGTTCCATTTGGAATAAGTCATCAATGACTGTCTCCAAATCCAACAGAAATGTAGCATGGCTGCAGGCTCTAATTAGGAGTTCATAGCAAGGTTATAAGATAAAGAAATTTTACCAAAATATCACTAGTTTTCACCTTAGTCACTTATATCAGGATGTTCATTAAAGTTAACCATTTTTCTCTTTGTATCTTTTAAGTACAAGTGAGAAGCTGGAATAAGCCAAGGAGGCACTTAAAATAAGGAATTTAAGCACAAAACAAGAATGAGAGACTTGGGGCATCCACATGAGTAACTAACTATGCTACAAGGTGGAATCATCAGAATGAGATAGTCTATGCCATGCCTTTGCTTACTCTACCATGTAACGTCATGAAGCTTACCAGAGATACCCATTTCTGTTAAAGCCTAGCTCAGAGACCCCCAACCCCTGATGAATTATCTAAGTGGCTTTGGAACCTGTTCCAGAAGCAGATACTTATACAAAGCCTGTGTGTGTTTGGGGAGGGGGGTAACCCTATCACATCTCTTATAGTTAGGAAAATTCTTACTAAATTACCAATTTAGTAATTCTTACTAAATTACCAACCAGCTTAATCTAAAGCTAGCTGCTTTCTTTCACTTTTCTTGGTTTCAGTTTCTTAGTGCAACTAAACACTGTAACAGATAGGCCAATGAATGATATTCTTTTCTGCTGCACAGAATCTGAAGCGGGTAGCAGAGACCTGGATGGATGAATTTGCCGAGTACATTTACCAGCGGCGCCCAGAATACAGGCACCTCTCTACTGGGGACATCTCCGCACAGAAGGAGTTGCGCAAACAGCTCAAGTGCAAGGACTTCAAATGGTTCATGGCTGTGGTTGCCTGGGACGTGCCTAAGTACTACCCTCCAGTGGAGCCCCTGCCAGCTGCCTGGGGGGAGGTGAGAAGAGGTTGTACCTTTACCTTAGTTGCATCCAGTTTCCTGGCCATAGGGAGTGGGAGGGACAGTTCCAAGCTTCCTGTCTGTCTCTGACAGCTAATTAAGATGAGGTCATTAGAGATAAAAAGAATGGCCAACCTCTTTTAGAAATTGTAGCAGACGAGGATTTAGCTCTTCATGGTGCCTACTCCCCCTGCCCCAACAATTCTGGCCACTACTGACTCTCCAAATGGAATATTAAAATATACCTGGAGTGTCAAGGAGATAGCTAAGAGTAGCATACTGGACTTGTGCACAGGACTTGGACTTGAGAGATCCCACATTCAATCCCCAGCACTACCACAAACCAGAGCTGAGAGGCACTTTGCTTAAAAGAAAACAAACTTTAAAAAATATTTATTAATTATTTAATTTGACAGGATAGAGATAAGTTGACAGGGAAGGGGATATAGGGAGAGAAGAAGAGACACCTACAGATATGCTTCATCTCTTGTGAAGCTTCCCCTACAGATAGGGACTGGGGGCTTAAACCCAGGGTCTTGTACATAGTAACTTGTACACTCTACAGAAAAAAAAATAAGTATTTATAATTATTGAAATCATCATTTGTACAGATAGTGCAAATACGTATTTGTGCTATTTTATAAACTTGTCCATGATAATGACAATTTCACATCTTGCGCTTCTTGACCTAATCATTGACCAAGAGTCAGAGGCATGAAGCTATTTTCTCAATCAGGTGTGCTACTATGCAGAATCACAGAATCATGATGAAAGTGTATTTCCAAGAGACACAAGTGTGGCTTGAGTCCTCAGGGACCATGTAGTTCTTTGAATAAGTACTGATCTGTACTGATCTTTTCACTTCTGGATGCCAACTTTTTTTTTTTTTAATTTTTAATTTAAGAAAGGATTAGTGAACAAAAGCATAAGGTAGGTGGATGCCAACTATTTTTGATCAAATATGTAATGAGCTTGTGGTCCAGCAGTTGGCGCAGTGGATAAAGCATTGGATTCTCAACCATGAGGTCCTGAGTTCGATCCCCAGCAGCACATGTACCAGAGTGATGACTGGTTCTTTCTCTCCTCCTGTCGTTCTCATGAATATTAAAAAAAAAAAAATGGCTAGACAGCACCAATTCCCAAACTTAAGACATCTATTGACATAAGCAGACTATTGTGTAGAGATTTGGTTACATTCAATCCTGTAACTGTAACTCTATTTCCCCCACAGAAAAGAGAGTGATGTAGCAAGGACTAAAATTAGACAAGGTGGATTTATTGGAGCAATTGAATAGTCTTTCATCAGAGGCAAACTGTGGAAGTACTTAGGGGAAAGGTGGGGTGAGGTCATACCATTCTCAGCTGTTCAGAAGCTTGAAATACACTGTAGTGCTTTATAGAGGGACATTTCATAGTGTCTCTCTCTCTCTCTCTCTCTCTCTCTCCTCCCTCTCTCTCTCTCTCTGTGTGTGTGTGTGTGTGTGTGTGTGTGTGTGTGTGTGTGTGTGTGACTTACTTGATTAGTATTTGTGGTTTGATGGAGCTCTGAAAACAGTTCACCTCAGGGTATGATAGAAAGAATTAAAAACTTGGGTAAATTGCCCCAGTTCCCTGGAGAAAAGGTGCTCAGCAAGTTCTTGGTCTGCTGCTTGTTTTGCTAGGAAAGTCCAAAACATTGTAACTGTCTGCTTTGTATCTGGGATACCACCTCCCACCATAGTGAGAGTAAGCTCATGGCTTCATGATCCCTCTCCTACTGGATATGTATCTGTATCTGCTTCAGTCAGTAATGTGGTTTAATCTTTTGCATAGTTTGCATAAACATTTCATGAAAATTTCCCTGAGATATTAGTAATATTCTGCTCAGATTTATTTTAGCTAGTTACCATGGACTTAATTTACAGCAGTGAGAATTTTAAAGTAGTCCCAGGAAGAACTTCATGCATTGGGGGGGTGGGTAGACAGCATAATGGTTATGCAAAGAGAGTCTTATGCCTGAGGCTCCAAAGTCCCAGGTTCAGTCTTCTGCAGCACCATAAACCAGAGTTGAGCAGTGCTCTGGTTAAAAAAAAAAAGTAACTAGAGCATCATTCTGGCACTTGGGAAGAACTTCACACATTGTGAGATTTAGGAATTCATTAGTCAATAAGTGGGTGAGTCCCTCCCCAGCTTTTTTGGTTTTTGTTTTGTTGTTGCTGTTGTTTTGTTTTGTTTTATTAAGACTATACCTTTTAGGATAATTCCAACACAGTTCTACCTTTGTGCCTAAGAAATACTTGAAGAGCTCACTATCATTTTGTGATTTGTAGCTAGGCTAATGTCTCATCAGTTGTTTCTATTTTATGTGGAAACAAAATTTTATTCCTGCCTATTTGTAACTGTTTTCCCACATTGTCAGACTAAGCCACCTCACAAACTATAGTCCCTGCTTGGAAACAGTCAAAGCTTCCATTGAGGCTTTAGGGGAAAAAAGAACAGTTTCCTAGAAGTAATCAAAGAACTGTCTCAAAACTAGGTAAACTGTGCATGTTTTGCTTGTTTGTTCTAATGCAACAGTGGGGAATGAACTCAGGATCTCACATATGTATAATGTTACTAGGCAGCCAGCAAGCTAAATTTTTCCCTATTTTTTTTTACTTAGAAAAAGAGAAAGAGGAGAGAGGAAAGAGGCAAGAGAGAGGAGAGATTCCACAGCACTAATTATTGCACCATCCATTAAATTTCCCAAGTGCCTTCCATGGTACAATTTTACAGAAAAGTTGCAAAGACAGCACAAAATTAACATATTCCTTCACCCCACCTCACTTTTGCCACATCAACCATAGTCATTTAAACTAATTAACATTAGGACAATACTATTAACTAAACAATAGACTTTATTCAGATACCACAAACAGTTTTCTCCCCCCAAACCCCTATTAATGTCCCTTTCTTGTCGAGGGTCCAATCTAACATATTCAAGGACTGTTTCATTTCCTATAAACTTTAAATTAATAGCTACAATGGGCAAAGCTCCTAAATAAATGCAATAGACCAACTGTTGCTTTACTGAAAAAGAGAAAAGGAAAATGCAGACTATGTGGTCCTTTTAATGCAATTAGAAGGAACCACAAGACTCCTTTATGGGAGATCTGTGCCAAAAAGCAGGCTAACTTGCTTTTTTATGCACTTGCACTTGGAACGGGTTTCCACCTGCGTTTTTGTGCCAGCCTGATTCTGGGTAAACAATAAAGTGCTTAGGCAATTTTTGGCTCGAGTAGGCAGAACACAGTTTGTAAAGGGTACATTACAGACCACAAACAGCCTATAAACTGCTACTCATTTCCCTAACAAATTCAGCTGGATTATTGTGTCTGGCTCCTAACTTGTATCTACTTCTACCCTTGCCCCCATCACTTTCTTCACAGCATGGTTTACTGAAAACTGGGAGATCAGAACCTCCATTCAGGTGCCAGGATATAGCTGAGCCAATAGAGTACTTACTTGCCTTACCATCTCATCACATTCAATTCCGGTTCAAGCCCTGGCACTATCTGGGAGTAGCATGGATGGTAGTAGGATAGTAGAGCAGTGCGCGCACGTGTGTGTGTGTGTGTGTGTGTGTGTGTGTGTGTGTGTGTGTGTGTGTGTGTGTGCTTGTCTGTCTGTCTCTCTGTCTCTATCTAAAACTAAAAAAAAATTTAAAAGGTGGGTAGACTGTGGCACAACTGGTTGAATGCACATGTGACAGTGCGCAAGGACACAGGTTCAAGCCTCCAGTCCCCACATGATTTGCAAATAGTGAAGTAGGGCTGCAGGTGTCTCTCTCCTTCTTGGTTTTACCTTTCATTCTCGATTTCTCTCTATCCTTATCAAATAAAAATAATATTTTTAAAAGGGTGGGAAGAGGGATTGGGTAGTGCATACACCCAGTCACAAAAAAAAGAAAAAGAGGAAGGAAGGAAGAAAAAAAAGAAAGGAAGGGAGGGAGGGAGGAAAGAAAGAAAGAAAGAAAGAAAGAAAGAAAGAAAGGAAGGAAGAAAGGAAGAAAGAAAGTCTCCATTCAAAAACTTTCAGTGCCTACCCTTTCACTCTCTCAGGGTGGAGAAATCAATAAGGAGATCAATGTCTTTTTTTAAATATTTATTTATTTATTCCCTTTTGTTGCCCTTGTTTTACTGTTATAGTTATTGATGTCATCATTGTTGGATAGGACAGAGAGAAATGGAGAGAGGAGGGGAAGACAGATAGGGGGAGAGAAAGATAAACACCTGCAGACCTGCTTCATCACTTGTGAAGCGACTCTCCTGCAGGTGGGGAGCTGGGGCTCCAACCGGGATCCTTATGCTGGTCCTTGTGCTTTGTGCCACCTGTGCTTAACCCGCTGCACTACCACCTAACTCCCACTTTTTTTAAATTATTTTTTTAGTAGAGATTTGCTCAACTCTGGTTTCTGGTGGTGCTGTGAATTGAATCTGGAACTCTAGAGCCTCAAGCATGAAAGTTGCTTTGCATAACCATTATACTATCTCCCTCACACAGTCAATCTCCTTTCTTAAATTATTCTGGCCCTTTGCATGCCCTCGAATCTCACCACTTATTATTTACTCCCAACTTCCATTTTCATATAGGCCAAACCCAACACTAATTCAGAGCCTTGCTATTTGCTTGTCCCACCACTTAGAACCCTCCAACCCCAGAAATCTTATGGCTTCTTCCCTCACTTACTTCAGGTTCTTACTCAAAAAAGCCAGTCTCAGAGACAAGGAAGGTGGCTCAACAGTAGACCTCGCACCTCACATACATGAAGTGGTGGGCTGAATTTCTGACATCACATAAAATGTTGAAAGAGTGGTCTGGCCTCTCTCTCTCTCTCTCTCTCTCTCTCTCTCTCCAACTAAAAATAAAGTCATAGGCCAAGGAGATAGCTTGGTGATAGAGCACATTATTTGCAAGCCTAGGACTCAAGATTTTTATATCCTGCTCAGCCTATGCCAAAGCCAACTGGTGCTCTAGCTTCTATCTCTTTCTCTCTCTATCTCTCCATCTCTCTATCTCTCCCATAAGACAAACAAATCTCTTTTAGATAAACAAATCTCTTTTTTAGGTCATCTTCTCAGGCCTTCACTGGTCATACTACATGCTGTGCACAATCCATACATTCATATACCCATATGTAAACACTTCTAATCCATCTTCACAGCTTACTTTTCACCTCAGCATCCTTTACTATATCGATAATTATCTAATTTATTTACCAAGTTTCTCACCTACCTCCCCATAGCACAGGGATCTTGTTGAATTGTTATTAAAGCTCTCTAGCAATTATAAGTGTAGTTTGGCATATAGTAGATGATCAATTTTATTGACAAATGAATAGGCCTGGGCAGTGGTGCACCACTGTTACAATGCTCAAGGACCAGGGTTCAAGTGCCCATGCCCATGTCCCTACCTGCAGGTGGAAAGCTTTGTGAGTGGTGAAGCAGTGTTACTAGTAGTACTAGTTTCTCTCTCCCCCTCTGTCTCCCCCTTTCCACTCAATTTCTCTCTGTCTCTGTCAAATATATATATATATTTTGCCTCTAAGGTTATCACTGGGACTTGGTGCCTGCACTACAAATCCATTGCTCCTGGAGGCTATTTTTTCCCTTTTGTTGCCCTTGTTGTTTATCATTGTTGTTGTTAAATATTATTGTTGTTATTGCTGTCATTGTTGTTGAGTAGGACAGAAAGAAATCAAGAGAGGAAGGGAAGACAGAGAGGGGAGAGAAAGATAGACACCTTCAGATCTGCTTCACCACCTGTGAAGCAGCTCCCCTGCAGGTAGGGAGCCAGGGGTTTGAACCTTGATCTTTATGGTGGTCCTTGCACTTTGTGCCATGTGCGCATAACCCACTGTGCTACCGCCTGGCCCCCCATAAATAAAATATTTTTAAAAATTAGAAAGACAAATGAATGGAGGATCCTGTCTCCTTGCCCCTTCATGGTTCACAATTCTGTGTGCATACCTACCCAGGGCATAGCAAGCTTTCACTCAACTTCACTATAATGGAAAAAAAGTATCTGCACTATGTCGTTAAAATTCGGGGCTCCAGCAGGCCGGGCTAGCTTCACTGCGGTAAACAGAGACTCGAATACACACGACTGGGCCAGGAAGCTATATTTCTTTATTCATGAACAATGATTCATAAACTAACCCAAACTAATCACCACACAGATCTCTCCTACATCCTTCTCCTCCAGCAGCTCCACTAGAACTCTCGAACTACGTAGCATAAGGGGCGGGGAGAAAGAGAGGCATGAAACTAGCAAGGGCCAAACCAATTATCCTGGCGGGGGGAGAGTGAGACCAAAGCAATGTGAAGCATAGCAACAGCACTACTCCCTTCTTGGCCACACAAAGTTTACCTCTTGGACTGACAAGAGAGCTCACTTGGATAGTGCACTTGTTTTGTCATGTGTACAGCCCTATTTCAAATCTAGTGCATACCACATGGGAGAAAGTTTCAGTGTTGTAATACCTTTCCATCTCTCCTTCCATCTCTCTATCTTTGCCTATCTGAAAAAGTCAGCCCAGTTCAGTGTAACCACCGTGATAGCAAAACAAACATGTAAACCACCTTAAGTACTGAATCTTAGAAAACAGAATTTGTTGGCTTGTCAAGCCTATGGTCCAAGTGTTAAGTGAACAAGATAGGAACTATTCTCTCTTGATGTCCTATGATAAAGAGGAAAACTCTCCAAGTAAAAAATTCTCTGTTCCTGAAATTTCCAAATGCTCCTTGCCAGCTTTCTACTTAAACTGCAAGAAGATGTTAAAGATGTATCTGAGGCGGAGCCAATGCGGTGACTTGGAGGCAGCTGCTGGCATGAGCTCCAACAACAGCAGCCGGATAGGGTAGGATATTACACTGTCAGCAGGATGATGAATAAGGGGTCCTAAGTGTGACATCAAGGAGGTAACTATACCTCAATCTTGTGTTAAAAAGCGGACAAAAAAGAAAGGAAATCTTAGGATTTTTCCTGAAGTGCACCCCTCCCCTCACCCCAAAACCAGACCCCAGGGGCTGGAGAACTGCTACTAGCAGGCCCCCCT
Organism: Erinaceus europaeus; assembly: GCF_950295315.1. Lineage (NCBI taxonomy): Eukaryota > Metazoa > Chordata > Mammalia > Eulipotyphla > Erinaceidae > Erinaceus > Erinaceus europaeus. The sequence goes on from NC_080163.1 coordinate 96,297,120, forward strand.
CTGAGACTTTTTCTTTACCAAGATTCCTGGCTCAACAGGGGTATCATTCCAATTCTTTTCCTATTTGATTTCCTTCTCTCTCTCTCTCTCTCTCTCTCTCTCTCTCTCCCTCTCCCTCTCCCTCTCCCTCTCCCTCTCTCTCTTTTTTTTTTCTAAGTGGAAGGAGCTCTAGTTGAATAACAAAATATCTGACCAATCAGAGCTTCACTGCTGCCTGGGAAATCCTGAGCCCACCAAGCTGCAAACTGACTGTTAGGATTTTTTACTCATTTTATTTTATTATTACTATTATATATATATGTATGTCCCTCTCCCCCCTCCTTCTTCAGGTTGACCAAGTTAACTATTATTGTTTTTACCATTACTAGGTGATTGACTGTCCTGTCCATTGTGAGAGGAACTTGTCTCATTCTACCTTTTCCTTCCACTCTCCCCTTTTTTCCTCCTCCTAGCTAATTAAAAAAAAAAAAAAACCTCTTTCCTTTCACTGCTCTTCTTTTTTTTTTTTCTTGTTCTTATCTTCTTTTCCCTCCTCCTTCTTCTGCTTTCTGAATTCACTGATACTCACTTGTGAATTATTTTGGGGAATAAATCTGACTCAGAGTGGACTCTGTGTGTGTGTTTCTCTTCTCTACTTTCCTTTTTCCTCTTGCTATCCCTAGAATTTAAAGTGGACAGTAGATTTGCATAATTGTCTATTCTTTCTTTCCCTTTTTTTCTTTTTCTTTATCTTTCTCATTCATTTAGATTTGGTTGCTTTTTTTTTTTTTTTGGACCAGAGGTGTTGTCTGGCTAACTTGAATTGGTTAAACTGCATCAATCCTTGCTTCAGTTACTATTGTTGTAATTTCTGAGGTTGGTGACTGCATTTGTCATAAAGGTATTTAGCATGGCATGGCTTGTACTCAAAACACAACAGCTGAAGAACAACAGAACAGAAAAACAAAAAACACATCAATAAAAAAAAGGTTAAATCAAGAGCAGATAAAACTGCAACCACAATGGATCAAGACAGGATCCCAGAAGAAACTCCAAATCAGTCAGAAGTAACCATAGATAAGAAAAGTATGCAAGCAGTAGTAAACTTAATAATTGTAGAATTGAAGACAACTATGGAGGAAAGGGCTGTCAGAATTAGGGAAACAAGAGATGAGCCCCTCAAGGAAAATACTAGTTACCACGAGGTAATCAGAGAACTGAAAGTTGAAATAACTGAACTAAAATGTCAATTAGCAGAATAAGCTAATACTATAACTGAACTGAAGAAAGAAGCTGAGAGAAGGGAAAGCAGGCTAACATAAGCAAAAAACAGAATTAGCCAGACAGAGGATGAGCTAGAGAAAACTAAGAAAGAGGTAAAAGAGCTCAAAAAGAGATTGAGAGACACTGAAAACAACAACAGAGACATATGGGATGATCTCAAAAAAAGTAACATTCATATCATTGGCTTACTAGAGGAAGAAAGAGAGGAAGGGGAAGTAAATATTCTAGAGGAAATAATAAAAGAAAACTTCCTAGCACTAAACAACAGAAAAGACATTAAGATTCAAGAGGCCCAGAGAGTCCCAAACAGAATCAACCCAGACCTGAAGACACCAAGACACATCATAGTTATAATGAAAAGAGGTAAGGATAAAGAAGGGCTCCAAGAGAAAAATGAAAAGTCACATACAGGGGAAAACCCATCAGCAGACTTCTCCACTCAAACTCTAAAAGCCAGAAGTGAATGGCAAGATATCTGTCAAGCCGTGAATGAAAAAGGGTTTCAACCAAGGATAATATATCCTCCTAGACTTTCATTCAAACTAGATGGAGGCATCAAAACCTTCTCAGACAAACAACAGTTAAAAGAGGCAACCATCACCAAACCGGCCCTGAAAGAGGTTCTTAAAGACCTCTTATAAACAAGAACTTAACCATAATACTTAGCATATATCAGAGCAAATAATAGAAATTGTTGAATTATGGCACTACAATACATTAAATCCATGATATCAATAAATGTCAATGTCTTAAACCCACCCATTAAAAAGCACATAATGGGAGGATGGATCAGAAAACACAACCCAACCATATGCTGCTTGCAAGAATCCCACCTGACCCAACAAGACAAACACAGACTTAAAGTGAAAGGATGGAAAACTATCATACAGGCTAATGGACCACAAAAAATAAAAAATAAAAAGGCAGGAACAGCCATTCTCATCTCTGACACAATAGACTTTAAATTAAATAAAGTAATTAAAGATAGGCAAGGCCATTACATAATGATTAGAGGATCAATCAACCAAGAAGATTTAACAATTATTAATATCTATGCACCCAGTGGGAGACCATCTAAATACATCAAACACTTACTGAAAGAATTTCAAAAATACATCAATTGTAATACAATATTAGTGGAAGACTTTAACACCCCTCTCTCACACTTAGACAGATCAACAAAGCAGAGAATCAACAAAGAAGCAAGAAAATTAAATGAAGAGATGGACAGAATAGACCTCCTGGAAATTTTCAGAGTTCTTTACCCCAAAAAACTGGAATACACATTCTTTTCAAATCCATACAACACATACTCAAGAGTAGACCACATGTTAGGCCACAAAGACAGCATCAACAAATTCAAGAGCATTGAAATCATCCCGAGTATCTTCTCAGACCACAGTGGAGTAAAACTAACATTTAACAACAAACAGAAAATTATTAAAAGTCACAGAATTTGGGAACTAAACAACATACTGCTTAAGAGCACTCAAGCAAGAGAGACACTCAAGCAAGAAATTCAAACGTTCCTGGAAACAAATGAAAATGAAGACACAAGCTATCAAAATATTTGGGGCACAGTCAAAGCAGTACTGAGATGGAAACTCATAGCCATAGAGTCACATATTAAAAAATAAGAAAAAGCCCAAACAAACGACCTTACTGCACACTTTAAGGACTTAGAGGAAGAGGAATAAAGGAACCCTAAAGCAACCAGAAGGACAGAAATCACTAAAGTTAGAGCAGAAATAAACAACATCGAAAATAAAAGAACCATGCAAAAGATCAATGAAGCCAAATGTTGGTTCTTTAAAAGATTAAAGAAGATTGACAAACCCCTAGCCAGACTCACTAAAAAAAAAAAAAAAAAAAAAAAAAGGGAGAAGACTCAAATTAATAGAATTATAAATGATAGAGGAGATATCACAACTGACACTACAGAAATCCAGAAAATCATGCAAAACTTAGAACCATACACCACCAAGCTAAAAAATCTGGAAGAAATGGAAGAATTCCTAGAAACATATGCCCTTCCAAAAGTGAACCAAGAACTACAAAACCTAAATGCACCAATCACAGACAAAGAAATTGAAACTGTTATTAAGAATCTCCCCAACAACAAAAGTCCTGGACCAGATGGCTTCACAAACGAATTCTACAAAACTTTCAGGAAACAGTTAATACCTATACTTCTAAAGCTCTTCCACAAGATCGAAAAAACAGGACTACTCCCTTCTACCTTCGATGAAGCCAGCATCACCCTGATACCAAAAGCAGATAGGGACATAACAAAAAAGGAAAACTATAGACCAATATCTCTGATGAACATAGATGCCAAAATATTAAACAAGATCCTGGCCAACCGGATACAGCAGTATATCAAAAAAATTGTTCATCACAACCAAGTGGGATTTATCCTAGGAATGCAAGTCTGGTTCCACATATGTAACTTCAATCAATGTCATTCACCACATCAATTAAAGCAAAACCAGAACCACATGATTATCTCAATAGATGCAGAGTAAAGATGCATCTAATAGCAATGTGCTTTCCAGCAGTCATTCTACCCTCTGCTACACTAGGGGAGTGCCTGGAGTGGGAAGATGATATGAACCCAAAGAGAATTAGTAGGCCTGTGACTCACATAATAAATGGAACATTTCTTAGCGCTATTCAAATGGAAGCACTATGGTTCTCAGAATTCTCTGTGGGATACATTAAGAGAAGTTGAAAGTAGAAAGTTATTCTTAAACCATGCACAGATGGAATATCTCTTTTTGTATCACGATGCTAAGTGAAAGAAACAGAATTTCCTATTATTATTTTTCTTCTTCTTACCCTATCCCTTGCTCAGAATTCATGAATCTGCTAAAGTCATTTTTAGTTTTCCTTTACAGTCCAAGAAGACAAGTTCTCCAGAATCCCAAATATCACATATAAGAGGGAATAAAAGATGTAAAATAGACAAACTTTTCTTTTTCCAACCAGTACTATGAGTTCTTTAAAGAAGTGTCTCTTTGCTGTCCTCAATGTGCCAATCTTGGTACATCTATTTGGCATCTTGCAATTGTGCAAAATCTTTTTAAAAAATCTTCATTTTAAAAATTCATCTCAGTGCTGAACAACTCCAGTTGCTATTTAAATTCCTCACGATTAATGTCACCCTGAATAGCAGAACATTCACAACGGCAGGCAACCCTAAACAATTCCCATCCTTCTCTGCTTTGGGCTTCTCTTGATTTCTTTTAACTTGCTTGCTTCCTCTTTCTTATAATGCTCTCAAGACTCACCGAACTTTTCAAATCTCTGCATCCAGTTTACATGGAAAGCAACTTCACACTAATTAGAAGGTACATTAGCAAAAGACCATCTGAGGATGTGATGTTGCCTCTTTCAAAAAGCTTCTGTGTAAATGTTGGTGGTGCTTAATGCAGAGGTAAAAGGGGAAAAAAGGCTTTCTGTAGCACCAGCAAGACTTATACATTCTCTTGAGAAAGAAGTGACCTTCTTTCCCGCCTTCCTGGCAACCTCATCTTGCAGCCAGGAAAAGGATTCCCCTGACAGCTGTGTGGGGACCCCGGCCATTCAGATATGGTATATCTAAACCATCTCTTGAAATGAGTCAGCAATTCCACAATGATTTATTATTCTCTGAGTATATTTGGATTGACTTGATCTGGCATTTATTTTCTCAAAGGGAATGCTGGTACACTATGCTAATTCATCTCTCTAGAGTTCAACAAGGCTGATAAAAAAAATGTAGGAGCACACCAAGAATTACATCATTCTTTCAATTTTACTGTGTGTTTTCTGCATTCTCAACAGTTGAGATGGTGGAAGATAAAGTGTGCTATTAAAAATGCAATTTGGGTCCCATATTCTGTTTCATGTATGTATGTATGTATGTATGTATTATTGGATAAAGACAGGGAGAAATTGAGAGGGGGGAGAATGAGAGGGAGATAGACTGAGAGACACTTGCACCACTACATCACCACTTGTGAAGCTTTCCCTCTGCAGGTAAGGATGAGGAGCTTGAACCTGGGTCCTTGTTTACTGTAATGTGTGCACGTAACCAGATGAGTCACCACCTGGCCTCAGTCCCATAATCTCCACTGAGCAAATTGGACATCTCCATGTCTCAACAATGGCAATTTGACCAAAATCAGAAAGGAAGTAGTGGTGTTTCAGAGCTAAAAGATTGAATTTTTTTCTCCTATTAAAATGTCAAATATAAATTTCTATTTCTCTCCTTCTTAAAATATTTTTATTCTTTTTTTTCTGTATTCATATTGATAATTTTGTTTGTTTTGTTTTGTTTTTCGAGAGCACTGCTCAGCTCTGGTTTGTGATAGTGCTAGAGATTAAATCCGGACTTTTGGTACCTCAGACATAAAAATCTTTTCCAGTAACCATTTTCTATCTTTCAGCCCCATACTGACAAATGCTTACATACACAAATACATACCCTTTGAAGTCCATGTGACCAGAGTAAAAGAAATTTTTTTAAAAACATTTTATTTATTTATTTCCTTTTGTTGCCCTTGTTTTATTGTTGTAGTTACTGATGTTGTTGTTTTGGATAGGACAGAAAGAAATGGAGAGAGGAAGGGAAGATAGAGGGGGAGAGAAAGGTAGACACCTGCAGACCTGCTTCACTACTTGTGAAGAGACTCCCCTGCAGGTGGGGAGCCCGGGGCTCGAACTGGGATTCTTATGCCTGTCCTTGCACTTGGCTTCACATGCACTTAACCAGCTGTGCTACCACCTGACTCCCAGTAAAAGAAATTTTAAGAGATTGTTACCCTGCTTATTAATTTATCCTTTGTTTGTTTGTTTTGATTTTTTTGCTTTTTACCAGACCATTGCTCAGCTCTGGCTTTTGGTGGTAGGTAATATCAAATCTGGGACTTCTTATAAGTTCCATGTGCTATTACTGCACACTGTCCTCTGCCTATGAAATCATCTTAGCGTTTAAATTTCAGTGAAAATTAGTAGCTTTGAGCTGGCGGTGTCATGCAGTGGAAGTGTACTAGACCTGTAGGCCTGAAGCACCAGATAACCCAGGTTCAATTCCCAACAATGCTTTATATTAGAGCTGAGCTGTAGTCTCATATCTCTCTCATAAAATATTTCTTACAAAAGAAAACTAGTAATTTCCTAATTCCAAGAGTAGTATGAAACAAGGACCCAGATTCAACCCCCTAATTGCAGGGAAAAGCTTCATGAGTGCTGAAGCAGGTCTGCAGATGTCTCTCTGTCTCTCTCCCTCTCTATCTTCCCCTCCCCTCTCAATTTCTCTCTGTTCTATCATAAAAAAATAGAAAAAAGCAATAAAAAGGAAAAATATATATTTTTAACAATCTTTGATGCCTAAATTTCTGATTTTGTCTAATCAATAAGTCGGTAATAATTGACTAACCCAGCTTTGGTTTTCAAAGTATGTTCCTTTTATGGTGACAGAAGTAGATTCTTTAATGAACCTCTATTGCCCAATCTGATGTTTGTTAGTTGGTCATTTTCTAGAAAAGATATCCTGTGCTTCAGATGCATCAATTTAAGGTGACAAAATCATCTTAGGAAAAGCTGAACTTTCTAGACCAGTTTCTAACAGAAGAAAGACAAATCTTTTTATTTTCTTTTCTTTGTTCTCTTTTCTTTTCTTTTCTTTTGATAAGACAGAAATTGAGAGGGAATAGGAAGCTAGAGAGGACTAGAGAGAGAAACCTACATCACTGTTTCACTACTCATGAAGCTTCCCCTCTGCAGGTAGGGACTAGGGTCTTAAACCTGAGTCTTTTTGCATGATAATGTGTGTATTCTACTAGGTGTCTGGACATGTGTCTCTTTCCACCCCTGCTCTTGCCCTATTTATCTCTGTCTCTATCATAAAAAAAAATTAAAAGGAAAAACTTGTGACCAGGAGTAGTGACTTCTTGTGCAGGCACCGAGTCAGAGCATTAACCCTGGTAGGAAAGCAAAATAAGACAGCTGGATCCTAAAAGTAGCTCACCAGGCAGGATGCATACCTTGCCATGTTCAAGAGCCCAGGTTCCAGACCTAGTACTACACTGGAGTATCTCAGTACAGGGGAGAACTCCAGTACTATGGTGACTAGCTCTGTCTCTATTTGAACAAAAATGTTGGCCAAGAGCAGTGAAAAAAAAAATGTATATATGATACCTATCTCTACAGGAAAGAAGAAGGAAGAAAGGAAAGAAAGGAGGGAGGGAGGGAGGGAAGAAAAAAGAAAGGAAGGAAGGAAGAATAGCACCTACATGTAGACCCTGAGGAGGGAAGAGAGGGGAAGAATTATAAAATAACCAGTATTGCATAGAGAAAACATAAAAGTAGGTATTAACTTAAAAAAAAGACTTTCAGATTTTTTAAAAATATATTTCCTTATTTATTTTGGATATAGACAAATTGAGAGGTAAGTGGGGGGAGAAAGAGAAGCAGCGCTGCTTCACAGCTTATGAAGCTAGGGCCCCAGCTGATGGGATGGCCTGATAGGGACTAAAGAGTCATCCTTAAAGTATGCCAGTCTCTTTTTATATCTGTCTCCACCTCTCTCACCTAGAGGAGTTCATTGAACAACTTAGGGGCAAAAATTACTTGATGTGGGGATGGGGTTTGCCTTAAAATCCTCTATCAAGAAAAAGGAGAGATGAAGTGAGTAAATGAGCAAATATGATGAAATGCTATGAGGGCTTTCAAAGATTAGTGATTGGTACATAGAAATGTCCATAATAGGCGTTTTTAATGCTTTGCCTTGGAAGACATATGGGAACATAATAGAGAAAGGGAAAGTCTAGACATACATTTTGGTGACATTATAGGCACAGCTAAACATCAGCATTTTTATTTCACTTGTACCCTAAAGCTAAAGTCATTATATTGAAATACATCATCATTTCCTATCATGTTTGAATGGCATAATGCCTCAATAATATAATACTTTACTCAATTTTCTGTGTCTAGGATATTTATTAGCTCTTAGAACTGCTGTGGAATATGAGACAAAATGCTGTATAATATATGAGCAGATGGCACCTTTTAGTCTGCCAGAATCTCTCTCCTTTCCTCTCACTTCTAAAGGCTGAAGCACTGGTTATTAGTTATCTAGATGACTGTTTTCTTTCTACAAGTTAACTTCTGAAAATTAACTTTTGAAATCATACTATAATTGCTAAATATTTATAAAACAGTTTATTCATTCAAAATGCCTGCTGTATTTGGCTTAGTCCTCAAAATTACATGAAACATATAATAGAATTATTCATCATTTAAATAGGTAGCAAAAGAGACCACACTGTTTTGTTTGTTGGTTGTCATCAGGTTTGGCTTTCACAGATAAAATGACAGAGATAGAGAGAGGTTGAAAGAGGAGGCCAGATGGTGGTCCACCTGGTTGAGTGCACATAGACCTGGGTTTAAACCCTGGTCCCCACCTACAGGGGGAAAGCTTCACAAGTGGTGAAGTAGTGCTGCAGGTGCCTCTCTGTCTCTCTTCCACTCTATCTCCCCACGCCTTCTTGATTTCTATCTGTCTCTACTGAAATAAGTGAATAAAATATTTTTTAAAAGAGAGGTGGAAAGGTAGCTAAATGCTGAAGTTTCCTCCAGTTCAGGGGTGATCAAGTTCAAAGCTTGGTCTCACACATAACAAAGCAGGTGCACTATCCAAGTGAGTTATTTTGCTGGTGCCACACTGTATATTTCTTTCTCCCTGCAAAAAAATAATAATAATTGGGAAAATAATTTATTTACAAGACAGTTGTTAACACATGGGTACAATCTCTTATCTCATTATTGTAGGTATCTGTGTACCTCTCCCATCACCAAGACAAATGTATCCTCACTTGTACTGGGTGCCCAAAGCCTTCTCTGCCCCCCCAATACACAGACACTGGTATGTTTTAAAGAGAAAGAGTGGCCTGGCAGGTGATATAGTGAATATAAGGAAAAAGGTAATGGAAAAGAATCACTACTGAACCATGTTAATGGAGGCTTCTAGTCACTACAACCACAGTTAGTATGTAGTATCTGAAATCATCAATAAAGTAGGTCAAAATAAATTGCTCATTTTCTGGTATAAAGAAATAACCATATTTACAGTGATTGTTATTCACAGGTTATAGAGCTAGAAAAACCTAAGACACAGAAGTCACTTTACTGTCAGTGTTGACCACATGTCTAAAGCAGAGATTCTCAACTGTACATAAGTCTATCAAACAAAAGGACTCAGCCTAAGCCAGCTGGGTCCATAGAAACCACTGCACAGAGGCCCGGTGGTGATGCACTTGGTTGAGTTCACAGGTTCACCATGTTCCAGGACCAGGGCTTCACTTGCAGAGAGGAAGATTCACAAGTGCCAAATCTCTTTCTCTCTCACTCTCCCTTTCTATGTCCCCCTTCTGTATCAGTTTCTATAAATATAAAGTAAAATACCACTGTGCGATCCCCAGACATTAGCAGGAAAATAGCTAATTGTTGTGAAATGGATATGTGACAGAGTAGATGCACTTAAGTAACATTTTTAAGTAAAAGAAACAAGAATGCTTCAAAGAAATACCGCACTTCAAATCCAGAGTTGCTCACTCCCCAGCAGGTGTTCGCCTGTTGTCACTTGCTGCCACCTTCCCACACATAAATGATTGAGAGGCTCCAGACTAAGGAAAAGGCTGTGTGAATGAAACTGACCCTCCTCTTTAAAAATCCAAAAACATTATTCCTGGTTTTCACAATGATCAGATGCTATGAGATTGACTCTCACCAACTAAAATATATAGGAGCCAAAAACAATAACAAACAGTTCACAGCCAATAGTCTATGAAAACTCTGTCACAGAGGTCACAAATCTTCGTGGGAATAAAACCAGTGAAGTTAGTCTCATAATATTATGCATGCTCCTAATGTTCCCTAGAAAACCTCTCTGTTGATTCTGCTTGATGCACTGCTGTCAGAGGAAACACAAAAATATGAGAATGTGTCTGGCTAAATTGTTAGCACATTCTTTCCACATAAGCAATCTACTTAGGAGTCAAAAAAGTTTACTGAACATTGAATTAGAACCAAGACAAGGAGATTTAATGGCAACAGAGATATCAAGTAGTTTAGCCTGCCAGAAAGAATAACACTTGAAGTCTATACACTATAAACTGCCACCTTCAGCTTTATAACTTTGACACTGAAAGGGAATGTTTGCATTAGGTGGTTGCTTGGCTACCCATGTTGATGGCATACCCAGTCTTTTTATTTATTTTTTTTATTGTCATCAGGGTTATCACTGGGGCTCCATGTAAGTGCTAAAGACTCACCCCTCCTGCCAGCCACTTTTTCCTTTTTTTTTTTTAACTGAATATGACAAAGAGAAATTAAGGAGAGAGGGTGAGAGAGAGAAATATAGACACCTGTAGACCTGCTTCACTGTTCACAAAGCATTCGCCCTCCAAGTGAGGAGCAGGGGCTCAAACCTTGGTCTTAAACCAGGTGTGCTTAACCAGGTGTGGATGGCATCTCCAATTGTCATTGTCTAGTCACTCTTTCCTGTTCTTCTAGTACTAACAATCTTATTTTATTTATTTTTTATTACCAGGATTATTGCTGGGGCTTGGTGTCTGCATGGTTCCACCATTCCCAATAGCCATTTTATTTATTTGTTTGTTTGTTTGTTTGTTTCCTTTGGTTTCCCTTATTGTTTAACATTGTTGTGGTTATTGATGTCATTGTTTTTGGATAGGACAGAAAGAAATGGAGAGAAGAAGGGAAGAGAAAGACAGACATCTATAGACCTGCTTCACCTCCTGTGAAGCAACTCCCCTGCAGGTAGGGAGCCGGGGGCTTGAACCGGGATCCTTATGCTGGTCCTTGAGCTTTGCACTATGTGCACTTAACCCACTGCACTACCGCCTGACTCCCTCCAACAGCCATTTTTTATAGTGCGTAAGATAGAGAAGAAGCAACACCTGCAGCAGTGTTCCACCAAGCATAAAGCTTCCGCCTTGGGGGTGGGGAGGGGGGTTTAAACCCTGACCCTCCTGCATGGAAGCATGTGGCCTAATGTGTTGGCCACCAATCAGTCCTGCTGACAACCCTTTCTAATCAACACATTCTTTCTGTTCTGATTCATTGAAGATGTCACTGTGGGATTTTGTCCACTATTCTGTCATTTTCAGGTAATGCTTCACAGCTATTCCCTGACCTTTCCAACACTTGCTACAATTTATCTTTTATTCCTCCAACACATACTGATGGGCCAGCCATAGTATGCATCCATCACAAAAATGAAGGCTGAGCATGTCACACACAGCTTTTGTTCTCAGTTGCCTTAAAGACTAGCAGGCTGTAATGAGGGCGATCTGAGATCATCATTTTGAGAGACAGACACCTCACGAGCAGGCTATTGACAAAATCCTATAGTTCCTAAAATCCCCTTCTATGTAGAGAATGACATCTGGTGACACTATATCAGCACAACCACAACACAGAAGTGACTTTGGATCCATGAATCCCCTAGGATGACATCAACAACAAAATAGTTGGAACTCCACATATGCCAGTAATTTGCTGCAATCTATTTCTTGCATAGCAGGTTAAATGATGAACCACAGGAAGGTATGCCCACATCCTAATTCCCAGAGTCTGAGACGATGACTTTGATTGGAATAAATTTTCTTTGCAGATGTAATCACGTTAAGGATCTCAAGATGAGATCACCTGAACTCTGTAGGTAAACCCTAAATCCAGCAGCATAGCCTTATAAAAGACATGCATATAAACACAGAAGCAGAGACTAGAGTGATCAGGCACAAGCCAAGGAATAGTAACATCTACCAGAAGCTGGAATAAGCTAACAGAATCTTCCCCTGGGACCTCTGGAGGGAGGACAGCCCAGTTGATCCGTTGATGTCTTGATTTCAGACTTCTAGCCTCCAAAACTGTGATAAAATAAATTACTATTGTTTTTAGTTACTAGGATTATGATACTTTGTTACAGCAGCTACAGGTAACTAATACATCATGGTGATCACATTACAAAATGGGATTAGTAGTAGCACTTACCTCAGAGAACTGTTATGCTGTTTGAATAAAATATTCCATGGAGAAGTACCTAACATAACATAGTAGTCTCTCAAGAAAATGTTGGTTATTGCATTTACTGCTTCTGAAACCCTGATTTACATTAAAAATTTTTAGAAAAGGCAACATAGTTTACCTAAATCATACAAAAGGGTAGTGGTTCAAGAGTATAATTGCTTTTGCATGAAACACATCCCACTGTCAAAAACTATTTTCATTTTCAGCCATTTTCATTTTGTTCTTTGTTCTGAAAGCTGAAAGTTCAAGATTAAAGCTTCAACAATTTCATTTTACTCTTAACTTTTAGCTTTCAGAACTAAGAACAAAAAAAAATGTCTATTAATTAATCCACCTCATCTGTGGTATTTTGTTATGGTAGCCTACCTGATAAATATATTGACACCCAAAACAAAGCCAGATGCCAAGATATGGAAATGATCAAGGTATATCATCTCCCCATGAAAGGCAAAAGGTCTTCTCCCAGAAGAAGAATTCAACCTTTAGTCCCCCTAAGCCATCTGACACTAAAGCTGGTAGGCCTACTAAGCTTTGACTAATGCTTACCTTAAATGATAGTTTAAGTTGTATGTGCATCTAGACACATTAAACAAAACAAACAAAAAAAAAAACAATGTTGACTTCCTTTAGAGCCTCTTTTACTTTGTTGGACATTATTTTATTTTGCTGTTATGTTTTTTGCTCTATTTTCAAAATGGAATAACATTTTGCTCTCTCCCAAGGAAAAAATAATGCTTGACTGTGAACATACACCATTTACATCAGTCTCATCAAACCTCAACTAGTTCCTTCTCAGAATCATCCACCCAGTGAGTCAGATATATTAGCCGAATGCTCAGCTAAGACATTTAAGAAGGGGGTATCTAAAATGCTTAGACTTGATACAAATGTGAAATTATTATTCAGAAAGTATTTTTAGATTGTTACACTAAATTCTCAAATAAGGTGGTACCATGGAGTAAAATATCTGGTGTCATCAGTTTGGAGGGAGTACGTTTTCACTTTTGTGGAAATATTAATCCATTTCCCCTATTAGTTCTGAATTAGTTTCCCTTGCTACAGGACAGAGTGATGGAATCTTGGTTGGTATGACTCAGGTTTTTAAAGTTAGGCCTTCAAAACTCTTATTTCTATCACAGATGTGTATGATTTTGGGATAGGAGGTAAGGAGGAAGGTGGAAATGTTTGTATTAATATTCAGTTTTGCCCTCTACAAAATGCAAATGGCAAGACTTCATAATCTAAGAAAGAAAGTAGCTATCCATGAAATACTTTATAAATATCAGATCACACTTTAGTACTCTAAATGCAATTTGACTTTTCCACTTTTTTTCTCTTAAAAACCTGAGTCACCTCTTTTAACATGCTGACTTTGTTTAATCATGATGACATTTATAATAAGAAACTCAGAACCTAAATTAATCTCACTTGAAAACAAGGACAATTGTTTGACCTTCCTTAGAGGGGTGATTATTAAACTTAAGCATTAGTCCAAGAGAATCTAGTTCCCAAGAGGATTTCAAAAGCTCACAGATTATCAGGTGTCTCATGGATAGTGCTGTAATCCTGTGCAAGGTTAAAGGATCCCCTCCTTCTCAACATCCACACTGTATTTATTTTTACTACAGAACTTCATTAACCAACAGCCCTGATGTTACATAAGAGATTAACACTTCTATATTAGAAAATCTTTTAAACCTGCCTACATTTCAACAATCTGACCTGAATTCAAAGGAAGTCTTATTTTACTTACATACCAAGTTGTCTACGCAGTTTTTTTGAGTAATAAAAAGGTGCTGTATTTTAAATTTCTTTGGCCATTGCCCTTGACTTTGAGGCATAATGCTGGAAGAGGCCTTGCATGATTATATTGGAACTAGAGTAACTCTTAGATTTATCGGCAATTTACAGATTAATCTAATGACTGGGAGAAGTGTTTGTGTTCATATAATAGCACTCCAGGAAAAGAATGACAGAAATATTAAATGACAAGACATTATTTAGAGTATGAGGTGCATGCCTAGCACAGTGACCCAGTCTGAAGAGATGGTTCTGTGCAACTTTCTGAGCTCTGGTACTGGATCTGTGATAGACAGCTATGTCTGGCTCGAAGTCCACTCTAGGATCTCTTCCCACGATCCTGAGCTAAAATGGAACCATACTACCTCGACAGCACACAGTTTCTTATAGAACTTGCATATCCCTTCAAAATAGCAGCCCCTGTTTTAATAATCTTTTAACACAGGTGCAGTTTAGTGTTATAGGTAGTATGGGTGAAACCATACCTGTAGATTCTTTCTACAGAATGCCAGAAAGTGTATATGAACTTCTGACTTAAAAATGTCTTTCCTGATATACTTTTTTTTTTTTTTTTAGAGAGGGAAAAAAAGAGAGATCACAATACTGAAGCTTCCTTCATTGTGACAGGGGCTGGGCTGAAACCTGGATTATACACATGACATAGCAGCATGGTATCCAAGTGAGCTATTTTACCAACCACTCCCCCCAAAAAAATCCTCTTGATGACTTTTCTTGACCTTTCACTGTAAAACTGTCCAGTGCATCTCCTTTTGCTCCCTCTATACACCTATAATTGACTCATCTAAGTCTTGTAAATTTCAGGGAGGAAAGAAGAATACAAGCAACCCTGTTCATTTCCTAAGCTGCTCCTTACAACTTTGTAAAAAATCTGCTTTCATGTTTCTTACATGCAAAATGCTTTTGTGTCCTAACACATGTGTGTCTGAATCATATCAAAACAGAATGAATTGCTGCCTGAACTTCCCTCAGTAAAGTCAGTTGTTGGGCCCTGCCTCATAAGATCAATTATTTTTTTAAAATATTTATTTCTTTCCTTTTTGTTGCCCTTGTTGTTTTTGTTGTTGTTGTTGTTGATGATGATGTTGTCATTGTTGGATAGGACAGAGAGAAATGGAGAAAGGAGGGGAAGACAGAGAGAGGGAGAGAAAGATAGACACCTGCAGACCTGCTTCATCGCTTGTGAAGTGACTCCCTTGCAGGTGGAAAGCAGGGACTTGAACCGGGATCCTCACGCTGGTCCTTGTGCTTTGCACCACGTGCACTTAACCCGCTGCGCTACTGCCTGACTCCCCAGATTCTTTTTCAACAAAGAACTCATGAGAGGATTACACTCATGTCCAAAAGTTTCCTTTCTTGATTTTACAAAATTATAATATCAAAACTTAAAGAAAAACACCCACACTAAGAAAAAAAATTCGCAGTTCCTAAGAACTCAAACTTACAGTTTTATGTGTTCAAAAATATCAAAACTGTTCTGTATTCTCTGAAATATCCAGTGGAATTCTCTGGAGTAGCCTCATTTCATTGAAGAGATAGCTGGTTTTTTAATCCATGTATAGGTCAGGATAAAGATGCCACTATTTTGCTGTCTTCTAACTCTTCTCTTTTGGAGCAGAACACACATCAGTCTGAAGGCCTTGTGGTAATATTTCTGCCACGGGCTCATCTTTTCTTGCATAATGTGGCCAGGCATCTGAAATGTGTAGTTCTGTTGAGTCCCAGGGCAAAAGAGAAATGCCAAAGCAATTACATTTATGGTAAATTCAGAAGGAGGAAATGTGCACAAGATAGGAAGGAAATCTGTGTGGGTATAATTGCAAGGAAAAGCACTAGCTGGTGTCTGCCAGTAGTCATTGGATGTCACTGGCATGGAGCAATTAGAAATGGAATGGATCTGCTCAAGACAAAGTGGTGTGATGGCTACAAGGCAGAATAATTTACAGAGAAAGGTCCTATAATGGTAATCTCAACAGTTTTAATACTTTATACTAAGATATAATCTTGATTTCTAAAAAGCAGCTAACAATTTTTTCCTGCATTATGTCACAGCTTAATTTTTACATAAGTTAGCTCGGGGCTTAGTTATAATTTTACCCTAAACTCTCTCCATCCCTAAAAGTATTAAATGTGTTGTTGTTTGTTTGTTTGCTTGCTTGGTTTGTTGTTTCGTTTTGGTGGTGAATGGATAGCCACCAAGGTTATCACTGGGACTCAGTGTCTGCACCATTCTGCCACCATTTTCTGGAAGTCTTTTTTTTTTTTTTTTCCTTATAGAGGGTGAAAGGCAGATGGAGAGGGTGAAAGAGAAGAAGAGACACCTATAGCACTGTTCCACTACTTGTGAAGTTTCCCCTCTACAAGTGGGAATCAGTGGCTTGAACTCAGGTCCTTGAATATGATAGCATGTGTGTTATACCAGCTATACCATTGCTTGCCTCCCAAATTGCTTCTTTTTAATGCTGTTTCCCTGTATTGACCTTTCCCATCAATGCCAAGCTCACTGAAAGGAAAACTCCATTTGTTGACTATAATATTAACTTCTCAGTTTTCCTCTTTTGTGTTCATATGCCTAAACACAGACACTGTCCTCAGAAAGGTCACCAGTAATTCCAGAAATTTCAAATCTCAATCAGAACATTGGTGCAAATGCAATTAGCTTAGAATGAATTCATTTGAGTCGGGCGGTAGCGCAGTGCGTTAAGCCCATGTGGCGCCAAGCACAAGGACAGGCATAAGGATCCCAGTTCGAGCCCCTGACTCCCTACCTGCAGGGGAGTCGCTTCACAGGTGGTGAAGCAGGTCTGCAGGTGTCTATGTTTCTCTCCCCCTCTCTGTCTTCCCCTCTTCTTTCCTTTCCTCTCTGTCCTATCCAACAACAATGACATCAGTAACAACAATAATAACTACAACAATAAAACAACAAGGGCAACAAAAGGGAATAAGTAAATATATATATATATGAATGAATTCATACTGGAACAGAATGGGCCCCTAATCCAATATCATTGAGAAAGGGAAGGGGAGAAGAGGGGAGGGGAGGGGGAAAGGGGAAAGGAAAGAGAGGAGAGTGGTTGGGAAAGGGGGAAAGAAGAAAAGGAAAGAGAAAGAAGGAGAAATGAAGGAAGATAAGGTGGAAGGAATGAAGGAAAGGAGGGAAGGAGAGAAGGAAGGAAGGGAGGGAAGGATGGAAGGAGGGAGGAAGGGAATATTGGTTCAAAACAAACAAGCACACCAAAAGAACTCCCATGTGAACAGAAATCAAGATGTTGTTTCTATAAACTAAGGAATGCTGAAGATCACCACAAGCCTCCAGTAAGCTAGGAGACAGGCATGGAACATATTGTTCCTCTTAGCTCTCAGAAAGAACAAACCCTCTTGACACCTTAATATCATATTACTGGCCTACTGAACTGTGAGACAATAGATTTCTGTTGTTGAAACAAAGTCTGTAGTACTTGTTCTGCCAGACCCACTATAGTAATACATCTTCATGCAAAAGAGTAAATTTGGTACTTTTCTCCATTAAGAGACTATGTGTATATGTGTAATTGCCGGGCTAGCTTCATGGGCAGGAGAGAGACAACCAGGAACTCATGGCTGAGTGGGAATGCAATCCAGTGCTGGCTTTATTCATATGCATTTATATCTTCTGAGGTGGAAGTGGTAGGTCGGAAAAGGATATACATAGGAGAGTGGGTGGAGAGAAGGAAAGTTTCCACCTAACCAGTGGGGATTAAACCAATGCCTTGCAGGCAGAGTGGGTCTCAGACAAAACAATGATTATGTAAATAGACCACAGTGTTAAGCAATGCAGGGGGCCTGGCATAATAACCAACATGCAATTATATATAGTAAGTTTAAAATGATAAATAAATTAAGAGCTAAAATTATAAAAATCTTAGAATAAACAGAAGAAAGTCTCCATGGCACTGGATTAGGGAGTTATTTCTTAAATATGACACTGAAAATAAAGGAGATGAAGAATAAAAAATACTCTGTACCTCCAAAGACACTGAACAGAGCAAAACGGCAATATACAAAATAAAAAGAAGCATCTGAAAATCATATGTCTGATGAAGGATTAATATTTAAAATATGTGAAGAACTACTAGAACTCAACAACAACAAAAAAGCAAAAAAAAAAAAACCAAAAAAAAAAAAACCCAATCAAGTAAATTTAAAAATGGGCAGGAACAAATTGACATTTTCCTAAAATAAAATAGACAAACACTCAATACGCATATGAAAAACTATGTACAATTTTATGGGTCACTGAGAAAATGCAATTCAATAACTATACCAGTGCACACCCACTAGAATAGCTATTATTATTACTGTTATTTTACCACCAGGGTTATCCCTGGGACTTGGTGCCTGTATTGTGAATCCACTGCTCCTGGTGGCCATTAACCTTCTCTTTTTTTTTTCCATTCTATTTTATTGAATAAAGTAATGAGAAATTGAGAGTGGAAGGGTAGAAAGAAAAATAGGTCAGATCAGTGGGGTAAACTGTTAATGGTATTTATATGCTTTCCTCTGTTTGGGAGCTACTCTCGTGCCGAATCTAGCTTTCTAACCCTATTCTCAACTCTGACAGCATTTTCCCAGACAATATTGTTTGTCCTCCTGCATAATCAGGCTCAGGCAAAAATCATTAAAGTCATGGGCCCTTTGGAACATACTGAAAATAGATTTCTTAGCTTCTTCCAATAGGGAGACCTTCAGTTTTATCTGCTTTATTCTGACCTTTAGGTTCCTGTTTATTAAACAAGTTGTCCTGCTTTATACCTCTAATTTTTTTTTCACCCTTTTGTTGCCCTTGTTGTTTATTGTCATTGTTATTGTTATTATTGTTGTTGTTGGATAGGATAGAGAGAAATGGAGAGAGGAGGTGAATACAGAGAAGGGGAGAGAAAGATAGATACCTGCAGACCTGCTTCACCGCTTGTGAAGTGACCACCCTGCAGGTGGGGAGCCCCCGGGGTCATTACACCAGTCCTTGCACTTCGTACCAAGTGCGCTTAACCCGTTGCACCACTGCCGGGCTCCCCCTGCTTTGTATCTTACCACCTTTCAGCTACCAAGTTGCAGATGCTACCATGATGTTACTTGACTTCCCTAGGCAGATTACCTCACCAATGTTTCCTCAGATTTCATCTCCCCAGAGCCCTATCCTTTTAAGGAGAGACAGACACAGGCTACAGGTATGAATCAACCTGCCAACATCCATCCTCAGCCAAGAAGCAGTTAGAAAAACCAGACCTTACACCTTGTGCACCCCATAAAGAATTTTGGTCCATACACCTAGAGCGATAAAGAATAGGGAAACTTACAATGGAGGGGATGGGATAAGAAACTCTGGTGGTGGGATTTGTATGAAATTGTACCCCTCTTATCCTACAGTCTTGATATTCACTATTAAATCACTAATAAAAACTTTTTAAAAAGAGAAAGATTCCAAGCCTAACAGGAAGAGATTAGTAAACTATGCTTGCATTGGTTCAAAGGGAGTTAGTCTTTCTGTAAAACTGATAGAATAAACTCTCCCATTCCTACTAGCCACCTTGACTTCAATACCACACACCACACAAGAAGGAAATGCTTCTTGTATACCCACTATGTTGCCCAGAAATTCTGTACTCTGTAACCTATAGCAAAATGCCTGTAATCTTCTTCCTTTCTTTCTATTTGCCGCCCCTATTTTCTTTTCTTTGTATTAGTACTTTATATATTTTTTTATATTTATTTATTTATTTATTTTCTTTTACTGGGATTAATGTTTTACATTTGACAGTGAATACAATCGTTTGTACATGCAGAACATTTTTCAGTTTTCCACATAACAATACAACCCCCATTAGGTCCTCTGTCATCTTTTTCCAGGACCTGGACTCTCCCTGCAATCTTCTGATCCAAGCTGAAACTCTGTCTCTGTGCCTTTTTGTCATGTCAGGAATACTTTGTCTTCTCTTGCTATTCCTGTTTCTAGCCTCTAGGGATGTCTGGCCACCGTTACAAATACAGATAACAGGTTGAAAGGACCTGCAGGCTAAGAGCCTTATCTGATGCCCCTGAGCTACGCCTTGGGTAGGCTCAGGTATTGTTGAGTAAACACAGGATTTGTTGTAACTGGGAGTCCAGTGTTAGCACAGGGGGTTAAGCACACGTGGTGCACAGTGCAAAGACCAGCATAAGGATCCTGTTTCGAGCCCCCAGCTCCCCACCTGCAGGGTGACGACAACAACAATAACTATAGCAATAAAACAACAAGGGCAACAAAAGGGATAGATAAATAAATAAATGTTAAAAAAAAATGTGTTGGGAGTCGGGCTGTAGCGCAGCGGGTTAAGCGCAGGTGGCACAAAGCACAAGGACCGGCATAAGGATCCCGGTTCGAACCCCGGCTCCCCACCTGCAGGGGAGTCCTCTCTGTCTTTCCCTCCTCTCTCCATTTCTCTCTGTCCTATCCAACAACGACAACAACAATAATAACTACAACAATAAAACAATAAGGGCAAACAAAAAGGGAATAAATAAATAAAATAAATATTAAAAAATGTGTTGTAATCATTAAAATTGGAGACCAGAAAATGAAACAAACAGGAACAGAAAGGTGGAGGTGGTACACCTGGTAGTTACACTTATATGTTGATCCTCAGCATGACATGTATCCTAGTGAAACTGGGGTTTCATTCTCTTTCTTATGTTAACAAATTTAAAAATATATTTAAATTAAAACTATTTTTTAAAAAATAAAATTGGAGACTACAAATTTGGTACCAAGAACCTACCTACTGAGGGAGAGATTATTTAAATATGTACTTCCCTAAAATGATTATGTTTGAAACAGTTATGAAGTTCTTTTTTTAAGTATTTTTAAATATTTATTTATTTATTGCCTTTTGTTGCCCTTGTTTTATTGTTGTAGTTTTTGTCGTTGTTATTGATATTGTCGTTGTTGGATAGGGCAGAGAGAAATGGAGAGAGGAGGGGAAGACAGAAAGAAAGATAAACACCTGCAGACCTGCTTTACCACTTGTGAAGTGACTCCCCTGCAGGTGGGGAGCCAGGGGCTTGAACTGGGATCCTTATGCCGGTCCTTGCACTTCGCACCATGTGTGCTTAACCTACTGTGCTACCCACCCGACTCCCATGAAATTCTTCTTTTGCTTTGATGTATCTGCATATGCTCAATTAAAAAACACTGAGCGTGAGGGCCTCCACTGCTACTGTGTGGGAGTATAGGACAGTGTAGCTCCTGCAGACTTCTCTCACGCTGCTGTGATAGTGTTTAGCGATCATTCAGTCCGGGTTTGTGCCAGCGCCCAAATCTTGGCAGCTCCTCTCTCTCCTCTTGTATCTCCTTTCTAAAATGTTCCGTGCTTGAGGGAAAAAGAAAAAATGGAAAGATAAGCCTGACTTCTCTTGCATAGCTAAGAAATCCTTTTTTTTTTTCCTCTGCCAGATCTTTTCCTAATCCTCACCCAGAAAATTATTCTCTCTATAATCCTGTCAGATCTGATGATTCCCTTCTCTTGCTTTTCACCCATCCCTAGTCAAGCACCATCTGACTTTGTTATCTTGTTCAGTGTCTTTCAGGATGTCTTGACATAGTTTTCATGATGCCAAACTTACTTGGAAGTCAGACTTGAAAGAAATAAATCATGCAAATGAGCTATTCAGTTATTTATACAGCAAGCTCTGTCTGTGATTTGTAGTGCTTCTCATATACATGTGAACTGCCTGAACTTCCAGCCACAGATACAGAATCATGGAGGGGATAAGGGACAGATGTAAAATCACCTGTAACTTGTCTTATCTACATGTTTAAATTTCTATTCAAGTGAGTAAATAAGGATGAGAGTCAGTGCTGCTGGAATTTCCTTCACCGGCTTAATCAGATAGACAATGATCCTGAGAGAGAGAACACATGAATTTAATACATGCTAAGCAACGAGAGATAAGCCAGTGAGAGGCCTGACAGCAATCTTGTGTCCAAGTGTCTTTCTCATCTGGTACTGAACTCTTGGCATTTCCTCTCTGGCACCACTTGGTGCTGAAATTTGCACAGATGCAGACAATTACGCCTTTGAAACTTGAAATTTGGCTTCCAAAGCAGTTTATCCCATTGTCTATACAGATGTCATCTGAGTGAGAATTTAGAAAAATTATGAGCTTAGAAAATGGCACCATCCATCCATGCCAGAGCCCTTTGGAGCTCAGAGCACTTAGAAACAAAATGAGGCTCTCAGAGAGCTTTGAATATGTGTCTACAGGCAGATCTGGCAGATTAGTCACTTGATGTCCCTCAACTGTGCACGTTCTTTCCTTACCCACATTCTCCTTTTCCAAACTTCCTGCCAGCTGACAAGAGAACAAGTTTCTCCCTCTATGGCCAAATGATCAGAAACCAATGAACAGTTTCACTGTTTTCCTAAATGTGGTTCAACCCTCCTAGACACAAGTAGAGGGGACGATAGTATCCTGAAGATGCCTTTGGCATTCATTGATCCTTATTCTTGAAGAACAGTGTGTCTGGGAGTTAAATAGCCCAAGAGTGAAAAGAGAGCATGGTTCAGAGTTCCAACAGACAGCTCTCAGGTGACAGACATCTTTAGAAAACCAACACACTGGACATAGATAAGGAGATCAAATAGGAGCTTTGCAGAGTGTGTCAGGCACAAGTCAATGATAGCAAAATGAAACTTTTGACCTTATGGGGGAGCAGGGCTTAGATAAGAAACTTTTTGCCCAACAGAAATTGATTTTACAAAAAGCATATATATAGTCTTGTTCCTCAAATTTCATAGAAAAGCACCTCCCTGGCACTTGCTTTAGAAAAGCAGAAAGAAGAGGAAGCCAGCAAATAAGAAATATAAGAAATACTTTGACACCAGCCAGTTTGTTCTCTATCTTTCAGGAATTCTTACACTACTAAGAGAAGAGATGCAGGGAACAGAAAGTGATGTGCCCAGTAAAGCATACACATCACCATGTGCAAGGACCCTGGTTCAAGTCTCTGGTCTCCAGCTACAGGAAGGAAGCTTCATGATTGGTGAAGCAGGTGTCTCTCTAACAAGGAAAAAGGGTGGATTGTGAAAAGTACCCTCTTCTCAATTTCCCTCTGTCTCTGTCAAGAGGTAGAGAAAGTAAATAAGAGAAGGGATGCAATTTGTTTGCAACAGAGAAGAAGCAAGCATTTTTCCCTAATTCAGGTTCATATTTGAAGTCTAGAGCTTCCAAGAAAAGAAAAGAAAAAAAGGGGGGGAGGGAACTTGTGTATATCTACTTACAGATTTGAGAATTGTTTGTTCATCTGTTTTTGCAAAAATATCCATAGTTTTCGTTGGGTACTCAGAGAGATTTGTAAGGTTAAACTAAGTTATGAGCTATTGTCCTAAATCTTACTTTACTGCACATTCTCTTGTTATTGGAGACAGAGACTCATTCATGGTCAAGATCCAAATACGGAAGATGCTGCCAAATTTGAGTTCCCTGAATAAGTAAACTGCTGACCATCACACTAACTCCCCTTAAGTCCCTGAAAGTTATCTTACCAAACTTACTTTTAAGCTACCCAACAGCCTTTATTCCTTTTATAGTTTGTAACAACCTTCTCTCTTATCTTGTCCTACTCCAATAGAAATAGGCCCATTCTGACATCCTGTTCTGGAGAGATTCCTAGCCTTGTCTATTCTTTTGGGACAAAAGAACCCTAAATAATTATTACTTGAGTGCTCCCACCTTTTGTTTCCATTTCCATTTTGAATAGTCCCTAAGGGGATTATACCTAACTAGAACTATAGAACTGCAAAAAAAAAAAAAAAAAAAAAAAAAAAGGATTGAGCTGAGTGAGCTTATCTAAAAATGTATAAAAGATAAATTACAGACAATATCAAACTCTTCTACAGAAGGCTGTTCTAATGTGAATGTGAATAGAAATTGAAATCTTCACAACAGAAAGTCGTCTTCAAGCAAAGAGATTTAACAAAAGGGACAGAGCCGCGGGTTAAGCGCACATGGCATAAAGCGCAAGGACCCCGGTAAGGATCCTGGTTGGAGCCTCCAGCTTCCCACCTGCAAGGGGGGGGTCACTTCACAGGCAGTGAAACAGGTCTGCAGGTGTCTTTCTCTCCCCTCTCTGTCTTCTCCTCCTCTCTCCATTTCTCTCTGTCATATCTAACAATGACATCACCAATTATAATAACAATGATAACTACAACAATAATAAAAAACAGCAAGGACAACAAAAAAGGAAAAATAAATAAATAAACAAATAGATGGACAGCACTATGTTCAAATTTTCTGTTGCTTTTTCTGCCATGGGTACTTTTCACAGTCCATCATTTTTCTAGATCTACCTATTCAGTTTCTATTCTTCTCTTCTCTTTCTTTTTTTTTTTTTTCAACTTTTAATCATTTGTTTGTGAGAGAGACAGAGCAAGAGCAAGAGAGAGAGAGACAGCACAGCTCCATCAGTCACTTGTCCTGTTCAGTTTCTTACACCATAATTCCTGTAGTAGTTGTCAAGAATGATCAACCTTTTTTTTTTTCTTCTTCTCACTTTGTAACTGTTCACAGTTCAGACTTTATGGAGGGAGTCACCTTCCAGTATAGGATTGCACTAATGGGAAGTACTATTTTCCCTTTTCTGTTGTCACTCTGAATGGCATTAAATTTATCATTCCAGGAGAAAGCTAAACCATCCACAGGAGCAAGGCCACTGGAGGCAAAGCAAAATACAGGCTCACCATCTCCCACAGAAATCCATGCAAGGCTCTGTGGGTCACTCTTTTCCTCCACACACCTTTTCCTTCACCCCCAGCGTCGGGTTGGAGTTCTCACCCAGCTGCAGCAATAATTATCAAAAATGCAGTGAATCAAGAAACTAACAAATTCCAAATCTGGCACTAGCTGAAAAGAAAACTCCCATTTCAGAGAAGTCATGAACTCTCTGCTTCTCCCTCATGCATCCTCCAACATTATTTTGCTGCTGCCAACTGCTATCTTGCTCTTCAATCATCTCTGTCCTTTTGCATGTAAACTAAACCATGTAGTATGTAACATAACAATTTTTCTCCATAAATTGCATGTACCTTTAGGGCTTCATTCAATAAACATGTAGCCAGGAAAAAAATCATGAAAGAAAAAAAGAAAGAAAGAAAGAGAGAGAGAAAGAAAGAGAGAAAGAAAGAAAGAGAGAAAGAAAGAAAGAGAAAAAAAAGAAAGAAAAAAAGAAAGAAAGAAAGAAAGAAAGAAAGAAAGAAAGAAAGAGAAAGAAAAGATGGAACTATCTAGGGATGGAGCATTATCTCACTGGATAGGGCACATGCCTTGCCATGCACAAGACCCAGGTTCAAATTTGGCCACCACACAGGAGAAGTGATGGCACCAGAAGAAGCTCTAGCACTACTGTGTCTCTCTCTTTCTTTTTCTTTCTCTTTCTCTCTCCCTCTCTATTTTAATCCAAGAGTGACCTAGAAGCTATGAAATTACAGATGCATAAGGGTTAGACTCTGAAGAAAAACAAATCTAGACCAGGATTTTCAGAAGTCAGGGTTACATTAAAAACACACACACACGGGAGTCGGGCGGTAGCGCAGCGGATTAAGCACATGTGGCGCCAAGTGCAAGGACCAGCATAAGGATCCTGGTTCAAGCCCCTGGCTCCCCACCTGCAGGAGAGTCACTTCACAAGTGGTGAAGCAGGTCTGCAGGTGTCTATCTTTCTCTCTCCCTCTCTGTCTTCCCCTCCTCTCTCCATTTCTCTCTGTCCTATCTAACAATGATGACATCAACAACAACAAAAATAATAACTACAGCAATAAAACAACAAAAGGGAATAAATAAATAAATATTTTTAAAACACACACACACACACACACACACACACACACACACACACACACACACACACACACACACACCCATGCTCACTTCTTTCTTCTTTTTACAGATTCGAAATGTGGCAGCCAATCTCTGTGTAGACAGCAAGCATGGGGCCACCGGAACTGAGCTGAGACTAGACATTTGTGTCAAAGATGGTTCTGAAAGGACATGGTCTCATGAACAGGTATGTCAGCTCCCAGGATTCAGAAAGACATGGAGGGACTCCATGGAGCATGTGAAAGCAGGCATGACACCCTTATCTGTGCCTACTCTACCCTTGTTCCTACTCTTACTTGGTTTCTCCATTTCTGTTTCTTCTCAAAGAAGTTGTGATAATTACTGGAAATCATATCTTAAAATGTGCTTTAAAGTCTTGGAATATAGTACAATGGCTATGTTAAAAGGCCTTTATTCCTGAGGTACCAGGAATACCCAAAATTACCATAAGCCAGAGCTGACCAGTACTCTGAAAAAAGAAAGAAAGAAAGAAAGAAAGAAAGAAAGAAAGAAAGAAAGAAAGAAAGAAAAAAAGAAAGAAAGAAAAATGGGGAAAGGGGGTTTAACTAATAGAAAAGGACATGGTCTTGCATTTCCTTTCCCAGACTGATCAACTACAAACCAGGAAATAATTGTATAGAGCTGTATACTTCTTCCAATTAAAATGTACGGTTTTAATGAAAGGATTTGTTGTTGTTGTTAATGGCTTATAGTATGGTTGTTGGCACATAGATACAACTTCCATCTCACCATGACAGGTATCTGGAAAACACTATCTCCTCCAGCTTAGGTACTTTTCCATTATCATGCACTAGGACATGAAAGACCTCCTCCTCCCACCCCTCTCCCTGTCCTCGTTCCCCAGAATCCTTTGCTTTGATGAATTCCAAATAACCAGTCCAAGTTTTTACTTTGTGCTTCCCCCTTTCTGTTCTTATTTCTCAAGTTCTGCCCATAAGTGAGATCATCCCATATTTGCCCTTCTCTTTCTGGCTTACCTCGCTTAACATGATTCCTTCAAGCTCTACCCCAGATGAGGCAGGGGTGCCACCCTCCGGAAAGGGTCTTTCTTGTCTCTTAAGATTGGATGACTTAGTCAAAAAAATCTGCTTTTCCCTTCTACTGAAAATAATACAGAACATCTACCTTTTAATGTAGCTGTTTACACATAAATCATAACACTGAGGTAGTAATACTTTGATATGGACTTCACGGGATATAGTAAAATTATTATTTTGGGGGTGTGCTTCATTTAGATTAGAGCATTGTTCAGCTCTGGCTATTAGTGGTGCCAGGGATCAAACCTGATATCTCTCAGATCCAAATTCAGTTCAATATCACTATAGTCTCTCCCAACCCTACCTGTTGCTTTTGATTGAAAAATATTTCAGTGCAACTCTTGCACAAGGCCCAGGCTATGGGAAAAAAAAAAA
Organism: Erinaceus europaeus; assembly: GCF_950295315.1. Classification (NCBI taxonomy): domain Eukaryota; kingdom Metazoa; phylum Chordata; class Mammalia; order Eulipotyphla; family Erinaceidae; genus Erinaceus; species Erinaceus europaeus. Next base: position 96,324,623 of record NC_080163.1, read on the forward strand.
ATCTAGACCAGGATTGTCAGAAGTCAGGGTTACAATAAAAACACACACCCATGCTCACTTATTTCTTCTTTTCACAGATTCAAAAAGTGGTCGCCAATCTCTGTGTAGATAGCAAGCATGGGGAGGTGTGAGTCCTGACCCACTTGAAACTTAGCATTCTTTATAAGGAATGTTTTTCTCACACTGTGACAACTGAAAAATAGAAAAGGTTGCTGGTAGCATTGTATTTTCCCCTGTGTGTACTTTTATATTTAATTATGAAATATTACACATAAGGAGCTATACCAGATATTATAGCAGACATTGCTGTATTCCTCACATGGATTTGACATATACATACAGATATTGCTATATTTTTCAAAAGAATAAAAATCCGCCTAGTCAGTGAAACAATACACTTGGGTTGTGTGTTGCTTTGCCATGTGCTCAAGCCATGTTTGAGCTTGCCCCCACCACCTTGAAGGAAGCTTTGATGCTATAGCTTCTCTCCCCCACCCTCTATCATGTGTGTGTGTAAATATTGTTAAATCTGCTTCCCCCATCTGACTCTTATCTCTCCCCCAGCAGATATAGTCCCAAGTTCATTGTCCTGCCTATGCTTTCTGTGTCCCAGAATTGTCCATGAAACTGGTCAAAGGAGACTGCCTTGTGTATTATATAGTAAAGGCCCACATTGTCCAGTCTCCCAGGATTATTCAGGGGCACTGAGATTCCACCTGTTGGCAGCTCCCTCCCCTCCTGTACTCCACAACCCCTTTTTGTACCACCTCTGTCTAAATCATGGAGCAGGGAAAAGTGACTCAGCAAGGCAGTCCTACACCAAGTGTAACACACAGCCAGAATTAATTCAACCAATCACAGAGCCAATACATACCCCCTCCTAGATGCTGGCCTGTCCTTGTGCTCTTACTCCATAGTTTCCAGAAGGATCCTGTACCTGTAGTCAGGCTAAGTCAGGTTTCAGACCATTTAACCTGTAGGGACGCATGAAATTACTAAGCCTTTCCAGGTCAGACTTTCTTCATTTCTAAATAGGGACAATAATATCCACCTCACAGACAGGGTTCTTCTTTCCCCATGTAGTAGTTGCAGAATAAAAGCACTTCCTCTTCTGCCTTCTCACAAATCTTTTCTCTGATTCTTTTATGCTCATACCAAGTCAGAAATCTTTCTCAGGTCGAAGGCAGATGCCAAATTCAAAACACAACTGCCAAAGGTCTTTCACTCAGATATATCTCCCACATATCAAATGGGTTTTGAAGAAGAATCTGTGATTCCAGGATTTGCTGATCTGAAATGGAATTTCAGTGAAAGGTGATCGGTCTGCCTCGTACTCTCTTTAAGAATATTGCAGAAATGTGAGGATTGGAGTTGGCCTGTTACCTAGAAGAAGCCATTCTGTACAGTATGGAAACAAAAGAATAGTTTTCAGAGATCTGGTAGTAAGATACCACCACATTGCATGAAGCTTTGATGCCGTGATCTCTTTCACTTTCTCTCTGCCTTCTCTGACTCTGAAAGAAAGAAACAAAGAAAAGAAAGAGTGAGAAAGAAAGAAAGAAAGAAAAGGAAAGGAAAGGAAAGGAAAGGAAAGAAAAGAAAAGAAAAGAAAAGAAAAGAAAAGAAAAGAAAAGAAAAGAAAAGAAAAGAAAAGAAATAAATAATCAGACAAGAGAGAGGGAAAGAAACCATATCACAGAAGTTGCCTTCAAGGCAGTGGGAACCTAGCTCAATCTGGATGTCCTGAACCTCACACACAGGGCATGGCAGTGCAATATCCAAGTGAGCTATTCTGTCAGCCCAAAGTAATATTTTAGAAAAGATAAATGAGCATGTCATAAAGAAGAATTTTTTTCTTTTGGGATAAATTCTCTCCTACCTTAATTCAGTCCAACCAGGAAACACCAAGTTAGTCGATAAAAGTATGCACATAGCTGAATGCCTGCATCAGATCTAATATTTCCATTCCCTGGGATGTTCTATAATAAAGTATTTCCTGACTGATAATCCTATTTGACAGCTGAAAGTAAATATAAATCAAAACAACTATATTGCATACACTTCAAATAATGTTGGTTCATTGTTTTTCCCCTCAAGGCAAAAATCTGAGATGTGTAATTCAAGGAATGGACACCAGAGGACAGCACTAGACAAGCTGACAACTATGTAAGCTCTGAAAGAGCAGTTAATGGAGCCTTTTAAAAAGATGTCAAATCTCTAGATACCCTGAAAACTGCTACAGGGAGAGTAAAGAAGGTTGACAGGAGGCAAAATTACATAATCTTATTTGAAAACTGTATGGAGGCTAAAAAAAATTATATGTTGTTTTGTCCCTTAGTCATTAGTTGCAAGCTCTATTTGATATATTACTCAATATCTTGTAAGAATTAGGACTCCGGGCTAGGTGGTGGCAACCTGGTTGAGAGAACATGTTATAATGCATCAGGATCCAGGTTTGAACCCCAGCAACTTACCTGTTTTTGCAAGTGGTGAGGCAGTGCTGCAGGCGTCTCTCTCTCTCCCTCTTTATCTCCCTTTCCCTGGCTGTCTCTATCCAATAAATAAATAAAGACAATTTTAAAAATTATTTTTTTAAAAAGAATTGGAACTCATTCTCTGATTTTTTTTTTTTTCCCCTCCAGGGTTATCGCTGAGGCTCGGTGCTGGCTCTACAAATCCACTGCTCCTGGAGGCCATTTTTTTCTATTTGTTATTGGATAGGACAAAGAGAAATTGAGAGAGGAGGGGAAATAGAGAGGGGGAGAAAAAGATAGACACCTGCAGACCTGCTTCACCACTTGTGAAGCATCCCCCCTGCAGACGGGGAGCCGGCGGCTGGAACCAGGATCCTTGGTACTTCTTACTATGTGTGCTTAACCCAGTGTGCTCCACCCAGTCCCGTGACATTTTTAATAAAATGCCTGGATGAGAAGAGAATATCAGCACAGATAAATCAGAGCTATTCTTTTTGACTCAAAAGCATTCAAAGGACACAAAGGTGGGAAGGGCTTATTTGAGATGAAATTATCCTGCCTCTACCCTCAAATCATGGCAAAAATAAAACATAAGTGAACAAAGAGCTACATGGGAATTATAAACAGCACGTACTGAAGCATCTGTATTAATAAGGGGGGGGGGAAATGTCTTTTCTTGCTGAACTCCAGTGACTCACTTCTCCAGGACCATCTTCTAGCTGTTTGATATCCCTGTAGCATTGCATGCTAGTTTTCAGTTTCCTTCATAGGCCAACAAAGAAAAAAGAAGAATAGGTCCTAGTAAGACTTTAATGCCTGGAGAAATTGCTTCCTAATGGCAGTTATGAGTTCGAGAGAGGAACAAAGAGGAGGAGGGGACCCCAATGATAGCCAAATTTTTGCCAGGCAGCCAGCCTGTGTCAGGTTGAGATGGAAATATTTGCAGCAGGCATCCTCCCTCCTGCTGAGGAAGCAAGCAAATGCTCCTTTCCCAGAGCGGGCGGGGTGGAGGTATGCAGAGAAGGAAGCCAGTCAGCGTGTATGTGGTAAACTGCAAATTCTAGGATATATGGTCTCCCTCCTCCCCCTGGGTACAGGCTGCAGGGAGGAAGATGTAGTCCTTCACATTTCAGCAAACCATGCAGCATTGAAATAAAATAGAACTGACCACAGAGAGAACAATATTTTCAATCTTCTCAAGTCAGGCAGCAAGACTCAGTTAATGATTGTGTTTGCCATACCACATCTAGTGAGTTTATTTATATCATACAATACAGACGCAGGCAACAGGATACATAACCACACACATCACATTAATATCAAAACCAAGAAATATGAGCTACACATCACTCTCAATCTATACTTGCAGGAATTACTCAGAAGAAAAAGCTTGAGGAATTAAAACATCAATGTACTCTAAACCTGAGGGGTCTGAGGTTGAAAGAAAAGTCAGAAGTTATTGTACTGGAAAACTGTGTAAACCTTAAAGGCTTCTGTCAGTTAAGAACAGTCCTTGCTTAGGAGATAAACAATGACTGACAGGATAACATCACCCAGTGCAAACAGCGAAAATACTTTCATCTCATCAGACCTGCCCATTTCTGTTTTGACAAGATTGCACACAGGAAAATGTGACTAATGGATGAGAGGCTTAATGCCCGATTGGTTTGACATGGTCATTAGGATAAGATAAATGGCATTGGAAAACATTCTGAAGGCATAGGAGAGATGACCTGAGTGCTGCAGTGGATAGAGTTGGACTCTCAAGCATAAGGTTCCTGGCATTATATTTATCAGAGTGATACTCTGGTTCTCTTTTTCCTCCTCTCTCTCACAAATAAATAAAATTATTAACAATAGAAAGAAATTGGAGATTTTTTAATTAGGTAGTATAAGGTTGAGAACTATAAGATAATTGATTTAATTTGAACTTGTATCTCCCAGGATCTAGCAGATAACTAGATAGTGGAATAATAATAACAACAATAAAAATAGGGAGTGGGGCGGTAGCGCAGTGGGTTAAGTGCAAGTGGTACAAAGCTCAAGGACCAGCATAAGGCTCCCCACATGCAGGGCAGTCGCTTCACAGGCAGTGAAGCAGGTCTGCAGGTGTCTGTCTTTCTCTCCCCCCTCTCTGTCTTCCCCTCCTCTTTCCATTTCTCTCTGTCCTATCTAACAATCACAACATCAATAACAGTAATAACTACAACAATAAAAAACAACAAGGCCAACAAAAGGGGATAAACAAATAAATAAATATTTAAAAAACAATAAAAATGGCAATAATAATCATTAAATATGGTGACGACTATAAGCTAGCCGTCTACAAATCTAAGAATGATTATAACACTATAAAAAACAAGCCTAGAAACAAGGAGGAGGACATCTCCTAGAGATGCCCTCATACATAATAGTGGTAATGCATGAATGTATTTGTCCAAAAGACACATTTGCCATGCTTGCTACAAAGCTGCTATTTTTTGGACATAATATACCATCCATTAAAGGGTATGGAACTAAAATTAACAAGGAAAGAGTGTCTATAAAAGCCATTTAACCTTTGCAGGTCAAATTTTCCCAACTGTAAAAATGAGAGACTGCTAGGTAATGACTACTGTTCCTTTCTGCTCTGACTTACTAAGTCTATAAAAAAGAAGAGAGGGAGAGGGGGAGAGAGAGAGAGAGAGAAGGAGAAAAGGAGTAGGTAGTAAAGAGTGCTGGTATCTGAAGCATACTTTGTTAATGTAAGAAGTGTCCATTTATTTGACAGGAAAATACTGATTTTTTTTCTTGCCTACTTGGGGGTCCCCCTCTTTTTTTCTTTCTGCTCAGGGCCATATTTTTCATTCAGATAGAGAGACACAGAGAGAAAAAGACACCATAGGGGGCTGGGTGGTGATGCACCCAGTTAAGTACACATAGTTCTATGTGCAAGGACCTGGGTCAGAGACCCTGCTCCCCACCTGCAGTTGGGACACTTCATGAGCAGTGAAGCAGGTCTGCAGGTGTCTTTCTCTCCCTCTCAATTTTCCCCTCCTCTCTCAATTTCTTTCTGTCCTATTGAATAAAATAGAAGGGGAACAAAACAAAAAAAGAGGAAAAATGGCCTTCAGGAGCAGTGGATTCATAGTGTCACCACTGAACCCCAGTGATAACTCTGGAGACAAGAAAACCCCAAAACAAACAAAAAAATAGACTTTTGTTAAATGTCAGAAATTACCATGTGTACTAGAAAAATACAAAAAATAATTTATGTTACTTCCACCGTTAAAGATTTTACCATCTAGTGAAGGACAGAGACATGTAGGTGGACAACTGTGATGAAACAAGATCAGAGATGGGAAGGAATAAGGAGTTCAAGAGGAAGGCATCCTTGAGAAAAGGACACCTGAGCTTTATTTTTTAAGTGGATCTTAAATACTGGAAGATCATTTATTTTATTATAGTTTCATCTACCCAACGAAAGATTAAACAGACACTGGAAAGAAAATTATTTGCAGTATATATACAATATAAAGAAGAAACACTTACGCTATAAAGCTGGTTGAAGAAAGCAATGGGATAATTAACCTAATTAAACACACACACACACACACACAAACACACCACAATACTCCTTCTAGGTAACTGACTGAAGGAATATTAGCTAATGGATACCCGTTTTTTATTGCCAGTACTGTGGTTACCCCCTTTTTCATTTTCTATTTTTCTGAAATTTCCAAAATATTTACAAAGGGACAGTTTTTTGTCTCTTTGACTCTGTTTTTTTTGTTTTTGTGTGTGTGTTTATTGATGCAAGTGTGTACTCTTTAACTTTTAGAGGCACCTGTTTGTTTCTTTTAGTAACTAACACTAACTAAGCTCCTGGCTAAGAACTAGGAATAAAAATATGTGAGCTGGAACTCCTCTTAAAGATGCTTTTTCATTTTTAAGGATTCCTTTCTCTTCAAGATTCTACATTGCTTTCAGCCACATTCCTTTGTTCTCAAAGCATCAATAAAGAATCCCACCTTGTACTACCACTTGAGGGTGAGAGTGTTTTGCAGTCACCTGTCTTGGTGAGATGAAAAATTATACCATGTGCCAATAATTATACTGTAAGCCATTAACCTCCAAATGAAAATAAAAGAAATACATATATAATTAAACCTTCAATGTGTTTCAGAAAAAAATCATTTAAAAATGAAACAATTCTCCAAATAAACAATAGTCCCTCAATATAATGAAGAAATAGAAGAAATTTTGATGACAATGGAAAAGTAAATAATATAGGTCATGTTCAATATGTTCCTAATGACATGAAATATGAATATGTATGATTAAAGGGAAAACAGTGCAATGTTCACAGAATTATAATAAATGATACTCACTCTAGAAGGAAAGGAAGAGGGAAGGAAAGAAAGAGAGAAAGAAAGAAAGAAGGAAAGAAGAAAGAAAGGAAGGAAGAAGAAAGAAAGAAAGAAAGAAAGAAAGAAAGAAAGAAAGAAAGAAAGAAAGAGTGAATGAATGAATTTGTCTTGGGGTCAGGAGGTAGTGCAGTGGTTTAAGTGCAAGTGGAGAAAGAATTTGTCTTTTCCAGATTAGTATATGAAGCACACTGGACCTCTCAGTATTCTTGTGAAGTGACCAGCTATAAGCTCCGTCTACCTGAGACATAGTTATTGCCGTACAAAAAAAAAAAATTGTACCAATCCTTTGTTAGTGATTTGTGTTCTAGTTCCATGATGTTTTTGAATATTTACTTATTTTTCTTGTAAAACAATACATTCTAAACCCTTTGTTTCCCGAATCTAGTTTCTGATTTATCTTCTATAGTATATTTGGTCATTCATTCATCAGTCACTTGAGATAGCATATTACATATAACATCAAGGGCCTAAAGGTCATTATGTAAATTGATGAACATTACCCTTTCACCTAGAAGATTTCTCTCATAAACAAAATTACAGAGGAAAAAGATAGCCCTGTTAATTTAGGGAACTACAAATGTGTAATGCTACTAGGACACAATCTAAAAGGAAAAGGATGGAGCTGGTGAAGGGGAGAAATGGCAAAATTTAAATCATGATGCTTTCTTTATAGCTAAAAAGTCTGATTTTCAGTCTCTCGGGTTTTGTGAAAATATTGAGATTTCAGGTGAAATAGTAACAAGGTTAAATAAGAATTTCAAACATATGATGAAAGAACCAGAAAAGGAAGGCAGGAAAGGACTTAGTAGGAAGTCATTTAAATAGTGTGGACAAGAAATGTTGAAAACAGTGGACATAGAGAACAATGGAATACTTTCAGTAACAGCTAAAAGACAAAAAAAAAAAAAAGCAAGACTTGGAAAATGACTAGATAAAGGAAAAAAAAACAGAAAAATAGAACTAGGAGAGAAGAAAATCAATTGAGTGGTCTGGAAGGTGGTACAGTGGATAAAGTGTTGGGCTCTCAAGAAAATCTATTGAATTTAGAATATATTGCTTTTGAAATATTCATAAGACATGCAGCTAGGAAATCCTACATGACTGGATACAATACTGACCATGAGTTATCACCATACTACTGAAAGGTAGACCAACCAGATAAAGATATGGTCCCAGGGAGAACCCTGAGAAGCATTATATTAAAGAGCTAGGTTAAGGGGTCAGGTGGTGGTACACCAAGTTAAGCACACATAATACCAAGTGCAAGGATCCACACAAGGATGTGGGTTCAAGTCCCCGCTCCCTACCTGCAGGGGGGGATGCTTCACAAGCAGCAAAGCAGGTCTGCAGGTCTCTATTTTTCTCTCTATCTTTCCCATCCTCTTTCAATTTCTCTCCATCCTATCCAATAAAATGGAAAAAATAGTCTCCAGGAACTATGGATTCCTAGTACAGCACCAAGCCCCAATGATAACCCTGGAGGTAAGAGAGAGAGAGAGAGAGAGAGAGAGAGGCTAAAAAGGGACATAGACAAGAGAGAATTATGAAAGAACAGGAATAGCACAATGATTTATGCAACAGATTTCCTTTTCATTTCTTTTTGTTTGAAATTCACTCTTGAAATTCTTTATTCTTTTATCAGCTCTTTGCCCAAGAGGAAATCTTTTTTATTAGTGATTTAATATTAATTTACAAAATTATGAGATAACAAGGGTATAATTCCACACCTTTCCCACCACCAGAGCTCTATGTCCACATTCCCTCCACTAGAAATTGTAGTAGTTCTCCTAAGGTCACAGATATGGGTTGACTATTATTTCTAACTATTTATTTATATTTATATACTTTTTAAAAAAATATCTATTTATTTATTCCCTTTTGTTGCCCTTGTTGTTTTATTGTTGTAATTATTGTTGTTGTTGGATAGGACAGAGAGAAATGGAGATAGGAGAGGGGGAGAGAAAGATAGACACCTGCAGACCTGCTTCACCACTTGTGAAGTGACTCCCCTGCAAGTGGGGAGCCAGAGGCTCAAACTGGAATCGTTATGCAGATCCTTGGGCTTTGCGCCACCTGCACTTAACCCGCTGCACTATTGCCAGACTCCCCCTTCTCCTCCTTTCTAAGTCACACCTACTACTTCTGAGTGCCCTTTCTCCTCATCCACCCTGCCCACCCCCACCCTCTCTTCTGCCGGGTTAGCATGGGGGTGCCTCTTCCCAGGCACGTAATCTCTGGGTTGGAGAAAACGCGACTGGAACCAGCCTGGGCTGCTACTCACTCAGTGACTCGAGGGAGATGACTCAGGAACCAAACTCATGGCAGCAAGGCAATGCAAATCTTTACTGATCAGAGAGCAAAGGCTTTTAAAGGGCAGACCCAGAAGTGGCAAGTCGGAAACAGAAATGGCTGGGAAAGGGGTGGCGAAAGGCAAAAGGCCTGGAAAGGTAGGAACTTCCTTAGCAACTGTTGTGAGGGTTTTAACTGGTAGGATTAATAATACCCTGTAGGCAGGGTGGGTCTTAATGGTAGAAAGAAGATAGATCAAAGGAATGGAATGGGTGGGGATCTTTCAGGCAAAACAATGATTATGTAGGTAGGCCATAGTATCAGGAATGCAGGGTGGAGCAGGGGGAGCTGGCTTAATGTTTTAAAGAATGCCAGGCTCCTGGAGGCAGAAAAATGCAGGGTGCTTTGTGAGGCTCCTCACAATGTCCCCACATCTCTAGGTCCTGATGGAATTGGAATTCAAGGTCCTCTAGTCATTTTACCCTAATGTTTACCCCACTAGGAGTATGGACTAAAATTCTTTACTGAGTGCAGAAGGTGGAAGTTCTGGCTTCTCTGATTGCTTCTCCTCTGCTGGATATGGGCATTGACAGCTCAATCGATAAACCCAGCTTGGAAGAGATTTTCATGCCTGAGGCTCTGAGGTCCCAGGTTCAATTTCTGGCACCACTATAAGCCAGAGCTAACAGTACTTTGGTAAAAAGAATATTGGGGGGGGGGGAAATAGTATTCCAAAATTCAAAGGGGTTGTGAATTCTAATTTGAAGGGAATGATCAAAATCAGTACTACATGAACATATACTTTTCACTGAGAAATTAAACCCCATGCACAAGATACAAAATTTAAAAATGCCTCAATCCACAATCATATAGGGGGTCGTTGGTGAGGAGAAAGGCACTAGGAAAAGAAACTATGTAACTCCTGTTCATAAATCTATTTCAAAGGCCTAACCTAAAACTCCTTTTCCTTCTATTCAAAACATCACTTTCGCCCTGTCTTCCTGGCACTTCACTATCACCCAGATAGCCATCTCTTTATGAATGATGAAGATGATTTTTTTTGTTTGTTTTCTGTGGACCATTTAACCAAATTCTTTCAGTCTTTTTTTTTCTTTTAGTTTCCCTACTACTTAGATGTTTTTATTATCCATCTCTGGAATTTTACCAGATTCTCTAAAATTTGTCTTTGCTTGTTAACACCTAAAAACTGAAAAATACTGAGGGCCTGATGAGTGCTAAGAATTTATCTATACACAGCTCAGCACTATTTGCTTTTATAGAAAAGGGGTAGCCTTGACAACTCTTTATTTTGCATTTCACAGCTTGTCTTCATGTAGTCAAGCATGCCTGAATCCTACTGTGAATTATATAATCTTATCAAAAGAAAAAAAGAATATACATTTTTTATAACAGAATACTACTGTAATGAACTGTAAGAAATGATGAAGTCTCTTTTGCTACATCTTGGACGGAATTTGAAGGCATCATGTTAATGGAGATAAATCAAAAGAAAGGAACTGAGGAGATAACATGATTGTTATACCAAACGCTATCGTGCCTGAGGATCTAAAGTCCCAGGTTCAATACCCAGCACCACTATAAACCAGGGCTGAGCAGTGTTCTGCTATATCTCTCTTTCATGAAATAAGTAAAGAAAACAATTTCAGTAGAAGGAGGAGGAGGAGAAGGAGGAGGAAAAATACCAGATGACCTCACTCACAGATGGAATTTGAGAAACAAAGAAAGGGAAAATATAGGGTGAAACTTCTCATCTAACTGTGATCTGTCATAGCAGAGCCAAGGACTCTAAAGTGCAGAGTCGGGAAGGGGTTGAAAGGACATTGGGGACCCAGTGCATGATGGAAGAGGAAGACTGCATTTGGTGTTGAGAATGGTGCATGCACAAGGACATAAGAAACTGTACTCATGTGTCTTGTAAACCTTTATTTCCCCTGATAAAGTGATTTGGGGGAAAAATTATAATAGAGCTCATCTAATCTATTTTCTCATTACCTTAAGGGTTTTTCTTACTGTATTGTGTTTGTCTAGCTCAAACAACCTAAGAAAACATCCTTTTCCAATAGGTGAGGTCATGCTGATGTTTTAAGTTGATACATTATAAGATTTACAAAATAGGGGCCAGGCAGGGTGGCACACTTGGTTAAATCCACATAATATAGTTCACAAGTACCTTGAGTCAAGTCCCTAGTCCCCACTTGCAGGGGGAAAGCTTTATGAGTGGTGAATCAGGGCTGCAGGTGTCTGCCTCTTTCCCTCTCTATCTCCCCTTTCCCTCTCGCTCTCTTAAACAATTAATTAATTAGCTAGATTTTAAAATATATCTATTTAATACATTATAAAAGGGAGACAGAAAGTATTACACCCAGTAAGGTACACACATTACCATGCACAAGGAACCAAGTTCAAGCCCCTGCCCCACCTGTATTGGGGAAGCTTCCAAGTGGTGGAACAGTGCTACAGGTGTCTCTCTCCCTCCCTATTTCCCTCCCCTCTCCGTTCCTCTCTGTCATTATAAGGGAGGAGGGTGATGGCCACCAGGAATAGTGGATTTGCAGGCACCTAACCCCAGTGATAACTCTGGTGGCAATAAAAATAACATCTATTTAGTAAATTATAACTATAATTTTTTAAGAAAATAATTGAATGGAGTGGATAGAGTTAAATAGATTAGGACAGGAAAGGGATGGTTATAATATTAACATCTACAGCACAAATGCAGCACAAATAAAAACTCTTTCATGAAACCTGTTTCAGTTTGGGAAGGAGTGTGTGTATGTATGTGTTTATGTGTGTGTGAGTGTATTCATAAACTGTATCCAAAATTTCTATATTGTCCTGCAGAAATTCTCCAGCCCACCCACCCAGGAATTAATCTGTCTATTCTTCATCAAGCTTGGCTTTCGCTGAAATCAGATTTTTTTTAAGTTACAAGTATTGTCACATCTATAATACTATTTTTGTTTTGGTATTACGATTTTGTTCATTTTTTTTTTTCAGTTAACTCACCTGCTTTATGTTAAGTGCTTAGCATTTGATGCAGTAATATTTTATCTCAGGGAAGAATGTAAAGAACTGTTTTAGGTGGTCCAGGAAGTGATGCAGTAAAGTAAGTCTTGGATTCCCAAGCATGGGGTCCTGAGTTCAAGCCCCAGTATTACATGTGCTAGAGTGATGGTCTAGCTCTCTCTCTCTTTCTCTCTCTCTCTCTCTGAATAATATATATTTTTTAAAGAGCTTCTTTTAAAAGCTTATTCCTCTGGTGTATTGCACCAAAGTAAAAGACTCTGGGATAGGGGGGTGGTGGGGGTTCAGGTCCTGGAGCATGATGACAGAGGGGAATCTATCTGGGATTAGATTGTTATATGGAAAACTGAGAAATGTTACACATGTACGGACTACTGTTTTTTTTATTGTTGACTAAAAATCCTCCCAATACAGAAGGAGAAGAAGAAGGACGAGGAGGAGGAGGGGGAGGGGGAGAGGGAGAGGGAGAGGGAGAGGGGGGAGGGGGAGGGGGAGGGAGGAGGGAGGGGAGGGGGAGGGGGGAGGGGGGAGGAGGAGGAGGAGAAAAACCTTATTCCTCTCTCTTCTATTTCTTTTCTTCCTCTCCTTCCCTGCTCTGTCTTCTTTCTTCCCAAGTAGGGCCTCTTACTTTTATTGAGCACCTAACCAGAAACTCCTAATTCACATTTTTGGTAGCCGGGGCTACTGCTACAACATTTTTATAGTACATGCCTTTTCCAGCTCTTTTTATGCCAAGACAGTTCCTTCTTATAAATCACATAACAATTCTGCATTGATAAAAAAAAAAATGTACCTCCCCTGCTTCTAACACCTCCAAGTGAAACTCACTTCAGCTTTTCTGCTGTCGTTGCTTTGTTAGCTCTTTACATTTGGATGGAGAGAAGATATTCGACCCGGTGAGCCACTGCACACCCGAAAGTTCTGCTTCGATGCGATCTCACACAGCAGCCCCGTCACTCTCTATGACTGTCACGGCATGAAAGGGAACCAGCTCTGGGGATATCGGAAGGTAAGGCCAGGACAGAGGCCATCCTCAAACTGCTCAGCTGAAGGTTCCCCAACTCAAAGCTTTCTTTTAAAGCACACTGCTTTTCATTTGAGCTTTTAACTACACATATGTATACACATTTGATTCATACCTTTGGAAGCCAGCAGCAGAGATCACAAGAGAGGCAGAAAGTGTAGGAAAGAGCATGTTTTAGGTTTTACTTGTTATTTGTATGCCCATCCATTATGACTAAAGTATGGACTTGAGTCAAACACTGGCCAGTTATGGGAAGAACCAGTCTATTATATTTATTCCTTTTTCTCTTTTGTCATTATTGGAGTTTTAATCCTCTTAGATGACAGCTTCAGATATGGAGAGACGCAGAGGACACCATAGCACTAAAATGTCCTCCTCAGCACTGAGAATTTCTTTACAGTAGTGGGTGACCAGGCTTGAACTAGGCTTGAACTGGGTTCAAATTAGGGTCGTGTGCATGGCAAAGCAGGCACACTGTCCAAGTGGACTATTTTGTCAGGGGAAGGGTTTCTTTGCTGTAGTCTTTCTCCGATCATTTTGTAGCTGTGGGCTTCACATTATTTAGTCTTAACTCAGATCTCTCCCAAACAGAATGACCATGTACCCAAGAAAATATACAGAGAGATATAATTTAAAAGAACTCCAGTACACATACACACATACACACACACACACACACACACACACACACACTTATGTATCTCAGGGTTATTTGCTTAAGAACTCCTGGGTTAAGATAACTAAATTTACATAAATATATCTAAGTATTTATGGAAATATAATTTTTGCAACTCTTGTACAGAATGTGACCATTTGTCATTTGGTAAAAAAAAAAATCCCGCCCAAATGTAGCAAAAGAAAACTTACTTGGGAAATTTAAAAGCACTATGAGGTTGCCAGTGATTGCACTGTGAAACATTAATTCCAGCTTTAGGATACAATGTAATTTTTTATCAACTTCTTTGGCTTATAAATCAGGACATGGCTTTTGGTTAGCAAGGATTCCAGAAGCGTAATTCTGCCCCTCCAGCTCGTAAAACCACTGGGGTCTCTGTTTGCCTTTTCATGCCCTGGCATAATCCAGCCTCACCATGGGCTTCAACCAAAAAGGCAAAGGCAACACTTTATCCTACAGATGGGGTCAAATCATCAACCTCGCCCCAAAATTATAAAAAGTTAAAGAATAACCTGCAGAGAATCAACATGGAGGTGAAAGCAGAAGCCCTGGTTTTGATATCTGTTCATTTAACTTGGTTAACTATCTGACATCCACCTCTTTGAAGTAGAAACCTAATGTTATATTCTAAGGCAGACTGATTTGTATACATTTATTCAACATTATTCTGCATGCCACTCTCCAACCCCCTCCCACCCGCCCCCCCCACAAACACACATCTGGCAGATTATGACTATGTATCCAGATAAAGTACAAATTGTCTATTGTTATATCCTTCTACAGAAAAGAGAAGAAATAGAACGAGCAAGAAGATGGCATCAGGAATAACATGACAGTCTAGAAAATCTCACTATTATCCTTGAGAAATTCATAGTACATAATTTCTCTTGTCCAACCCTTTTGCTATTCAATATGAGATAGTCTATGAGTGGTGCAGTAAGAAAGTGCATTGTTTGACTTTTATGGCTATATCTGACCTTTAAGAAGTTACTTTCTGGGCATATCAATAAAAGCCATGATTCACCATTTGCCTGGTCTGCTGGTGGTCCCTAATGAACAAACCATTCCTCATTACTGTACATTTATAGCAGGGGGGACAGAACATTCAATAATGTGCAATTAAGCCAAGAAAACACAGTTGTTTTCATTAGGGAGCTTACAAAAGCTTGCAGATGGATAAGACCAGCTAGTACATGTACACACAGAGCTCCTGGGAGAAAAAAAAAAATCAGTTGAGGTGATTTCAAGAGGTAACTCATACAACGAAACACTTTAACCACTTCCAGAATCCTAAGAGACTTGTGAAAGGGAACCACTAGATGCCTCTGTGCTGTGTGGTCTTTTCTGAGGTCTCTTTGCAGCTGCAGGCCTTGCATTACTTAGCAAAAGGTTACACTCACTGTGTATTTATATAACAAGCAAGGTATTTATACATAATCAGGAACACCCCAACAGCTCAGAATGTAAAGTTTCTGAAATATCTCCTTTTGATGGATGACTAAGGCTGATTCAAATGTACCTGTTTTAGAAAGTTCTTCTCAGTCAAGGAATATGCCCAAGGCATAAAGAAAGAAGAGAGAAAACTCTCTGAAGTCCAACATTGCCTATTTAGATGCACTACTTGGCCCTGGGGAGATGTCTTTTTATTAACATATTCACAAATAAGCACAGATCCCTAAGACTCTAATCATTGCCTAATGGATGCCTAAGCTCCTAGGTAATCATCATCGTTACCCCCAAGTTGCTCAGGGGGCACAGAAGTGGTGCATTACACACCACTTCATCTTTACACATATATTGCCTCAAACTCACAATTACCTAGGCAGTGTTACGTATAATTCACAGAGGAAGAAATCCATGCTAGCAGATTTACAGAAGAACAAGTATTTCAATTTAGGTGCATCTGACCTTAAAGCCTCTGGTCTTTGCCTACCAAGCTCATAAGAAATCAGATCACTATTGCCTGGGAAACTTTTCGAGTGCCCATTGGGTTAGCACCACTGATATTAGCCAACCCTTCCTCCCAACTTCTTGGAGATTTGTTAGAAAGAAAAGATAACTGGAAGCTACTTTGTTTGAATGGGTAAAGGCAGCTGACTTTCTGACCAGTTTGGCAGCCATCAACTCTTGTTTTGTTTTGTTTAGGAAAGAGAAAAACAAAAGCTCTCTACCATTCATGGAGTTCTACTTAGGGAGTCTGTGTTTGTGTGCGTACTTGCGTGCATGCGTGCGTGTGTGTGTGTGTGTGTGTGTGTGTGTGTGTGTGTGTGTGTGTGTGTGTTCTCTTTAGTGTTAGGGATTGAGCTTGGTGCCTAATTCATGTAAAACACACTCTCTACCTCTGAGCCACCTCTTTGGCCTCACCATCCATTTGTTTGCTTGCACAGAAAGATTTTTCACTTTCCCACAGTCCAGTTTTATTGAGAGACAATTAATATATACTATTGCATAAATTACAAGTCTACAGTAATGATGTGACAAGTATATACACTAAAAAATAATAATAATTACCACAAAAAGTTTAGTTTGCACATCTACCACCTGACATATTTACATACTTTGTGTATGATGACAACTTTTAAGGTCTACCTCTCTCTGTGAAGCTTTCTGATATACAATATAGTATTGATAACTACAGTCACCATGCTATACCTTACATCCCCAGAACTTTTCTATCTTATAACTGGGAGCTTTTACCTTTGACTTTCTTTGTCCATTTCCTCTACCTTCTACTCCCATATTTTAGTTATTTTGAGATGTAGCACTTTGCTATTGCACAAAAAGAGAAGAAACTCCCTATTCTATGGTCTTGTAACTAGGTCCCATCACACTATCTCCTAGTGGCAGGTAGCCAGAACCCCATCATTGGTCTAGTTTTCTTTTCTACCACTAGGGGGACCCCTGTTACAAGAACAATGAGTTGTTGAACACAGTAAAAAAAAATCTTTGAAATCACTCAATATCTGAAACGAGAAACTGTTGTATCTCTTCTTCAACCTTTACATTTAATAAGTCACTAAAACTTACCCACTCCACCTCCAGTCATTCTTTCTAAAATCCATACTCATTTTGTCAAAGTTGCAGAACTCCCATTCTGAAATGGGCTTTGAACTGGACAAGTCTTTCCATCTAGACCCAGAACTATTGGCAATAGTTTTCTAAAGGTATGCCTTCCTATTTTTTATTTTATTTATTTATTTTTTTTTTTACTAGAGCACTGATCAGCTCTGGTTTATGGTGGTGTGATGGTGCAGGGGATTGAACCTGAAATATAGGAAGCTCAGCTATGAGATTCTCTTTGCATAACCATTATGCTCTCTCACACCTCCCACCCCACGTCCTTGGGCTTTTCTTTTGACCCTTTGACCAATCAACCACCCTAAGTCAGAGAAAGTTTCTACAAAACCTGGTCATTGCATTCTTCTTTACAATGTTTCTTCATTTCTCACTGAGTGGAAGAACTTTCTCTATCAGTTGTTACCCTAGCCTTTCACAATCTAGCCATATAATGTGATTCATCCTGAAACTATAATGTGAATTTGAGTAAGTTATTCTGCAACTATTATTTTCAACTTTCTTTTTTTAATTTTTTAATTTTATAATTTTGCTTTCAGGTATATGTTTTGCCCTAGCTTATGGATACCTGTGAACACATGCTCTATCTCGCAGGACCTGGTCTATATCTAGGTTTTTGGGACTCTGTTAGGAAGTGAACCGCCTGGAATGGAATTAGAGAATACCATTAAAGGAAAGGTCTCACCCGAGTAATGAAGCTGAAGGGTTGTCATTCCACACCCCAAGTCTCTGGTCACAGTCTGAAGTGAATCATGCTGAGGTAGTACTCATTGCATTGATTAGGTTGGGATTGGCAGATGCAATATTTGGTATGAATTGAGAGAAGCATGCAGGAAAGTGTGCCCCACCCTAAGGTTCCAGGACCGGGGGAAATATAGGCTCCATAGTGGAAATGTGAGGTTCCTGCTGTCTTAGGGTTCAAGAAGAGAATAGTTATTGTTATAATCACATTATTTGGTAATTGGGTTAACTTTGAAAAATCCCTTTGTTAGGATTTGCTGTATAATACCCAATATCACCATAATTTATGTCCTTTGACATTATTTGGATATAGTTGTGCCACCGGTTGCTTCTGTTCTCCCTGGCCTAGGCTTTTGAGAGAGTCAACATATCAAAGCTTCAGTCTATGTACTAAAAAGACTCATTCTGTGCTTTAAAAAGTTTGAGACATTCAATCAATTTTTCCCATCTCATATTAATTAACTAGTGATTTATATGACTACAAATTGATAGACGTGTACATAAATACTGTTCCCACCACCAAAAGACTGTGTCCCATCTCACCAACCCCACCCTCTGCCACCCCAGGAAGCTGAATATCCACCTTCACCCTCACCCCAGGGTTTCTACTTTGGTGCCCTACTCCAGATTTAGTCAAATCCTGCTTTTAGTTTCCTTTTCTGTTCTTCCTTCTCAACTTCTGTTGATGAGTGGGATTATCCCATACTCATCTTATCTTTCTGACTTAGCTCACTATTTTTAACTTTCTTACCACCACAATAGACATAAAAATTAAGTGAAACCTCGAAACCATGTGAAACTTCTAAAGCAATTTCCAGCTTATATGGTCAAATTTACACCTTTGTGAGTAACAAGTTAACCATTTGTGTCTAGTTGACTGTTTAATTTTTACTTTGAGGCGAGGGGGTTGGGGGGATCGGGCAGAACACCATCCAGCATATATATATAATGTCAGGGGTCCAACCAAAGATCATATGCATCAGAAGCATGCATTCTACCACTGAGATCCTCAAGCAGGTTCTTATTCTTCATACTATGTGCACTTAACCCAGTGCACTACTGACCAGTAGTGCCTTGAATCACCACTTATTCAAAATGTTCATTCATGCGGGCCAAGTGGTCTCTCTTGAATTCTCTCTGTCCTGTCCAATAACAATAACAACAACAAAAGGGCAACAAAATGGGACAATGGCCTCCAGGAGAAGTGGATTCATAGTGCAGGCACCAAGCCCCAGGGATAACCCTGGAGGCAGAAAAAAAATGTTCATTCATTCTCATTGCACTAAAGTGACAGGCAACTTTGTTATATCTTAAGGGACCTAAAAATCAGAGTATATTTATGAATGCCTCATTTCCACCATGAGACGAAGTAGACTTAGCTAGAAATAAAGTAAACTAATAGAAGTAAACTAACTTAATATAATAAAAATTGTATGTAATTTTACTAAAACTTTGCGTAGTGGGTACAGTGAGTCTGATATAAATATAGTCTTGAAATTTCATAGTATTGTACTAAATCAATAAAAAGTCATATCCTAGGCCTACAGCAACATTATTAGTGAAATATTGGAGCTTTCCTGTGGAGACTGGAAATAAAATAAAATATCCACTACCATCATTTCTATTAAGCATTGTACGTGATCATCTACTCAGAATATTCGGGCAAGATAAGGAAAATTGAAAGGTGTACGAACTGAAAAGGAAGAAATAAAAGCAGTCTATTTATAAGTGATATAGTTGGGTATGTAGAATATTCAAAAGATTACACAGGTCTAAATCATTAAAATTAAAATGTAGGGGGGTGGGGCAGTAGCGCTGCAGGTTAAGCACACGTGTCTCAAAGCACAAGGACCAGAATAAGGATCCCGGTTCCAGCCCTTGGCTCACCACCTGCAAGGGGGTCGCTTCAGGGGCGGTGAAGCAGATCTGCAGGTGTCTTTCTCTCCTTCTCTTTGTCTTCCCCTCACCTCTCCATTTCTCTCTGTCCTATCCAACAACAATGGCAGCAATAACAACAACAATAAACATTAAGTGCAACAAAAGGGAAAAAATGGCCTCCAGGAGCAGTGGATTACTAGTGCAGGCACTGAGGCCTATAAAACATAAACTATAAAACTATAAAACATCGTGAGTTCTGCAAGATAGCTTACCTGGATAGGGTGTCTGCTTTTCCATGCAGGAAGCCCAGGTTCAAGGCCAGCCCCCACCATACTAGAGGAAGTGTCGATTCTGTAGAATCTTTCTCTACCTAATCTATCTATCTATCTATCTATCTATCTATCTATCTATCTATCTATCTATCTACCTATATATCTCTCTCTCACTCTCTCTCTCTCTACCTCTCTATCTCTCTATCTGAAAATGTCTGATCTTCCATTTAAAGCAGTAAAGCCACTCTGATGACAAAACAATAATTATAAAGGAAAACATCATGGCAGGGCCAGGCAATGGTGTACTGGATTAAGCACACACAGTACTAAGTACAAGTTTAGAGCCCCAAGCTCCTCAACTGCAGAGGTAACTTCACAAGTGGTGAAGCAGGTCTGCAGGTATCTATCTTTCTCTCCCTTTATCTCCCCACCCCTCTCAATTTCTCTCTGTCCTATCCAAAAAAAAAAAAAAAAAAAAAAAAGACCACCAGGAGCAGTGGATTTGTAGTGCTAAAACCAAGCCCCAGAAATAAACCTGGAGGGAGAAAAAAAACATGAAATAAACAAGTATGAATAAATTATAAAAGTACATTTTTAAAATTGATTTATTTAATAGAGGGAGGGGGAGAGAAGGGGGAGAGGGAGAGGGAAAGGCAGGGGGAGAGACAGGGGGAGAGAGATGAGACTATCACTTTGAGGTATGCATTATTTGGATAAAATTCAGGACCTCAGGCTTGCAAATCCAATACTTCATCTACTGCATCACCTCCCAAACCACTACAAAGTCACATTTTTAGGCAATGTGCTATTATATAACCTCAACTGAGCCTCTCTAGAAGGTATTTTTTTAAGTTTCTAGAATTTTTAAATGAGCAACTAGACAGAATATAATTTTTCTAGCTCCAACATCCATCTACATTTTTTTTCCTTACTCTTCCTTTCCTCTTCAGCTGGAATTTGCCCCCTACCTGTGTTGCTATTTTGCTTTCTTCTTTACACTTGCAAATTGCTTTACACATAAATATTAATTACTTGTGGATATAAATTTTATTTCTCTATGATCTACACAGTATCTCATATGTATGTGTTCCTAAATAAGCGGTCATTAAATGGTTTATAGAACACTTAGGTTCAGTTATTAACCTGATACCTTCTTTTATTACCCTCAAGTTGTGCTGGACAAAATTTAACACATCTCTTTATCTCATAAAGTGAAAGTTTTAAATCACTTTTCTTAGTTGATCTCTGGGGCATTCTTATAATTTAGCTCCATAAGCAAAGACTTAAAAATAGCATCAAACAGGAAGCACAGATCAGAAGGAACCTGTCAGTCTAAATTGATAGCAGTGTAACAAACAATCACATTAACTTTAAAAATGAGTGGGTGGAATTCTTGGCATGTGCCTACATTTGACTGTTTATTGTAACTTACGATAAATGCCAAGGCTTTGGCCTTTCAGCTCATAAAATTATGCTGATCCAAAAAAGATGCCAGATGGGAGCCCACAAGGTTGTTATTTTTAAGTCATCCTGGTTAGGTATTGATTTAGGACCAAAAGTGGGGAAAGTGTATACAGAGTTTAATTTAAAAGACATGTAAGTCAATGTTGGTTCTGATTTATGAAACCCTACTACAAAATCTTGAGCCTATGGTCATACTTCAGCAGTCACACCATTGTGACACTCATTACTTTTGGACAGTCCCAACTGGTAGAAGCTCTTCCCAGGTCTTTGGTGCCAAACAGATAAAATTTGATCCATTTTGTTCAAGACAAACCCTAAATATTTTGGCAATTCTTGCCTGATCTTTACTCCTTTATTCAGGATCCAAATTCCTGCCATTGGCCTTTATATGATTTAATTTGAATCTACCTCAACACCCTGGGCAATTTCTCTGGCTCTCAAATAATTTCAGGGAACAGCATGAGACCCAGAGCAGAGGACAAAATCATAGGTATCAGGGTTCAGGCGGCAGCATACCTGGGAGAGTATACATGTTACAATGTGCAAGGACCCTGGCTTGAGCCACTGGTCCCCATCCTCAAAGAGAGAGCCTCATGAGCGGTGAAATAGTGCTACAGGTGTCTTCTTTCTCTTCCCTATTGATTTCTTTGTCATTATCCAATAAATAAATTAATTAATTTGTTTTTAAATTTCAGATGTGGTTTACCCAAAGACAGTAAAATTTCTAGCACCCTTTTTTATAAGCACATAGTGCTTTATGGTTATGGGCAATGGATTTCTGTTAGCTTGAGTTGATTGATTTTTCTGTCTTCACATCACATACTTGGCTTTCTTAATGAGTTTTTAGTATTAAAAAATGCCTCACAGTCTTTTACTCATGTTTTATTGCACAGACACATCTCTCCAGTCTTAATACCAGTACAGTTCATCATTCATAATTGCATAGCTATTCATTTGTTTCTATTAAATCTATCTCACTAGATTTACCCTAACCTGATTTTTAACTCTTTGATCCAACTTATGAGCAATGAAACTAACTTTGTTCTATCCATGAATTTGGATCATCATGCACTTATGTCCTCATCAAAAGTGTTTATCCCAAAGCATAAAGCCAAAAATTGAGGGGTCCACTGGTGGTGCATGGGGATAAGCACACATGCTCAAGGATCCCAGTTCAAGCCCCCGGCAACCCACCTGCAGGGGGGTCACTTGGGTCTGCAGGTGTCTATCTTTCTCTTCCCCTCTCTATTTCCCCCTCTTCTCTCAACTTCTCTCTATTTTATCCAATAAAATGGGGAAAAAAATGTCTGCCAAGAGTAGATTTGTAGTGCCAACACTGAGCCCCAGTGATTACCCTGGAGGCAAAAATAAATAAATAAGTAAATAAAATGAGCCCTCTGTGATATGACAGAGGTGCCATTGATCTATTAATGAACATCATTTGGATGAGGTTACTCAACCTGATAAAAATTCACTTCTAGTAATATTGTTTAGCCCACATTGCTCCACCTTCTCCACAAGAAAACAAAGGTGTTTTTCAAAGATTGTTTTGAAAGCCCAGTACATAATCAAATCCCTATTTTTAATAGGAAATATAAAAATCATCACTCCTGGGGGCCAGGTGGTGGTGCACCTGTTTAAGAGAACACTCTATAGTGGGCAAGAACCTGGGTTCAAGCCCCTGGTCCCCCACCTGCAGGGGGAAAAGCTTCACGAGTGATGAATCAGGGCTACAGGTGTCTCTCTGACTCTCTCTTTATCTCCCCTTCTCCTTGCAGTTTCTCTCTGTCTCTATCCAATGATAAATAAAGAAATCATCACTCCCAAATAAAGTGTGATCCTTATGTGGAAGACAGCTATTCAAATTGATATTCAACAACCTTCTGAAAGAAGAGGGAAGCTAACACCCAGGCATGGAATATATGCATCCTTGTCATTAAGCTGCCTTTCCTATTGTTATCTAGTGTTATCTTCCCATTCTGTTTGTATGTGTATGTCTAAGAGAGCCAAAGTCACTTAGTTGTCATGACCTTTTAACTTTTTGCAGATAGTTTTTCTATATCCCATTTTACCTAACACACAGTAAAGGTCATTCTCTGTTCGCTCAGAAGAAGACAAATTCTATGACAGATTATGTCAGATTCTAACATAAGGCCAAAAGTTTCCTAAACTGATTGTCTGCCAATACCTAGACTATTTAACAGATATAATCTAGTAATATGGATTGGAATTACTTTTTAAATCCGCACTACTAATGAGAACAACTTTTCCTACCTGAGCAACTGTGGGGTTGGAGCAAGATTACTAGTTGGGTCAGCTAAGAAGATGAATGAAACCTAGCTTAGAGATCAGGATCCTGAGGGACCTAAGATTTGAATTTTGTTTCCACTTGGGCTTTAGCACTATAATCTTGGAAAAATTCTTTACCATATACTTTGGTTTCCTCATTTACAAGATGCAAATAACAATAATAATAATAACACCTATTATAGAGCATTATGATTGTTAAGTAAAGTTTAAATGCTCATAGGAGATTTGATTCAATAAGAACTTAACATTAGCTGTTACTATTTCCTCCGTTCAGCAAAATATCTTCTGGCTTAACTTTAGCTCTCCAGGTAAGTTTGCATAGAGGAAGGTAGGACTAACTACTCTGTATGTCTACACTGTATGTTTCTATACTATTTTACCTACTTAGCTATAGCTAAAGATTAGAATGTAAATTTCAAAAAAAAATCAGGGTGTTTTTTTTGTCCCTCTTATTTCTTTCATACAGTACCTAAGATGTGGCACACCAGAGGTGCTTCATTCGTTGTTGTTGTTTATTTCTAGAATAAATAAATACATGAATCTAACTTCCTGTACATCTGTGTCCACAAGCTCTTCACATTGCTTATATGATTTAAGCAGATAAAAAAATCTAGGTGGATCACAACACCACCAGAAACACAGATATATACTCAATACGGAGCAGCTATTCTTGTGTTTGCATAACTCCCAGCAGGTTTACTGAGGAGAGATAAAGAGTCATGGACAGATGGAAGCAAGATAGGGAACAGATGGGTTTCCTCTACTTTTGGAGCTTTTAGTCTAGTGGGAAAGACAATACCTAAATAAATGAAGTATACAGGATAATATTAGAGCATGACAGAAGTAAGCAAGGGTCCTTTGACACACTTTCTAAAATATAGACATAAAAGATGAGTGAGTATTAGGTAAATGAAGAAATTGATGTAGAAAAAGATGCCAGGTAGAGAGATTGACATTTTTTTTTTTTTTGATCTGACTGGTCAAAAGCCCCTGACAAGAGGAAGACCAATTTTCTCCTTCTGTGAAGAAATTTCTACCTGTCCAAGAATAAACAATAAAACTGCATTGTCTCTCTTATGCATGTCAAGGTGTTACTTGCATCCTCCCAGATGCCAACAGTAAAAAAAAAAAAAAAAAAAAAGCACCCTATCTAATTTGTCTTTCTTGCAGAACTCTAAGATAAACATCTTCCAACTTTGTTATTCTTTACAACTTTAAGTGTAGGAAAGCAGAGGTTTTTAATCCTTTATTCATTCCACTCTCTTCTTCCTTGTTTCTTTATTTTTGTGGATGCAATCCCTAAATCACTGATAGAAACTAAGTGAATATCAAGCATGATCAAAGGTAAGGATTATCAAAGATGGTCAAGAAAAAAAACCAAGGTCAAAATTCCATCTCATGGGACCTTGAAAAAAATCATGCTAAGTGAAATAAGTCAGAAACAGAAGGATGATATGGGATGATCTCACTCTCTGGCAGAAACTGAAAAACAAGATCAGGAGAGAAAACATAAGTAGAACCTGAACTGGAATTGGCATATTGCACCAAAGTAAAAGACTCAGGGGTGTGTGTGGGGGAGAATACAGGACCAAAAAGGACGCCAGAGGACCTAGTGGGGGTTGTATTGTTATTTGGAAATCTGGGAAATGTTATGCATGTACAAACTATTGTATTTACTGTCAAATGTAAAACATTAATTCCCCAATAAAGAAATTTAAAAAATGCATTTCATGGGGGTAGGAAAATGAGTCAGAAAGTAGAGTGCATGCTTTGCCGTGCATGAGGCTGAGAGTTGGGCCTCCAGCACATGGAAGCATCATGGATAGCACCAAGAGAACTACATGGGTTTTAGAACTAGAAGGTAGAACTGTGTTTTGGTCTCTCTCTCTGTGTGTCTCTCTCTTCCCCACTTTCTCTCTGTCTGTCTCTTTGTCTTTTTTTTTCCCCCTTCCGGGGTTATTGCTGGGGCTCAGTGCCTGCACTACTAATCCACTGCTCCTGGAGGCTATTTTTTTCCCTTTTTTGTTGCCCATCGTTATTCTTGTTATTGTAGAGGACAGAGAGAAATCGAGAGAGGAGGGGAAGACAGAGAGAGGGAGAGAAAGACATCTGCTTCACCGACTGTGAAGCGACCCCCCCCTGTGTGGGGTGAAGCCAGGGGCTCGAATCAGGACCCCTCAGCTGGTCCGTGCACTTAACCCGCTGTGCTACCACCCGGCCCTTTCTCTCTCTCTCTCTCTCTCTCTCCCTCTCTCTCTCTCTCTCTCTCTCTCTCTTTTTTCTCTCTCTCCCTCTCTACCGCTAGCCCCTAAAAACATAGATGGAAAATTGAATCAAGGTGGTTGCTCAGCAATTTTGCATATGAACACGGCCTTGTGTGTATCCCACAACACTGCATCAAAAATTATATCACAGTTGCAAATCTTCATTTTAAATCTATGCATATTTTTTCTATCAGGGCACCGTTCAGCTCTAGCTTATGTTACTATGGGGATTTGAACCTAGAACCTCAGAGCCTCAGGTGTGAAAGTCTTTTGCATAACTTTCATGTTATTTCATTAGCCCATCCCACTCTTAAACCTGCCACTCTTTCTGGCCTCAATACTACTTTTTCTTCAACTGTCCACTTCTTCCCTCCACTTAACTCCAATCCTCATTCACCTGAACACTCCGTGTGTTTGTTTTTATATGCTATTGCTTTTCACTTGCCTCAGCTTTTTTTTTTTCTTCTTTTGCTTGCTTTGTGCCTACACTATGAATCCACTGCTTCTGAGGTCATTTTTTTTTCCATTTTTTGTTGCCCTTGTTATTGTTGTTGCTGAATAGGACAGAGAGGAATTGAGAGAGGAGCGGAAGACGAGAAAAAGATAGACACCCACAGCCCTGCTTCACCTGCAGGTGGGGAGCCAGAGGCTCGAACCAGAATCCTTGAGCTGATCCTTGTGCTTTGTGCCATGTTCACTTAACCTGGTGTGCTACCAACGGCCCCCTTGCCTTTAATATGGATGATTGTTTATCCTTTGGCTGTTTGTTTGCTATATAGTCCAATACCTCCTGACCTCGACTCCATCTCTTCTCTGTCACTGTTTCAGTTCATTCAACATACAAATCCTATGACTCAGGGGGCTTGGCAGTAGGTAGCATATAGGGTTAAGCATACATGGTACAAAAGGTCAAGGACCAGCTCAAGGATCCTGGTTTGAGCTCCCAGCTCCCCACCTGCAGGGGAATTGTTTTGCAAGCAGTGAAGCAGGTCCTCTCTCCTCTCTATCTTACCCTTCTCTCTCAATTTCTCTCTGTCCTATCCAACAACAACAGCAGTAACAATAATAACAGCAACAACAACAGGAAAAAAAAGATAGCCACCAGGAACAGTGGATTTGTAGTACACCCTGAAGGAACAAAAGAAAAGTGTCCTATGACACTACTGTTTTAGATCTTCACAATAATCCTTGACACTTCCATGAAAAAATAAGCCTCAGTCTCTTCCTAATATGGTCCTTGCTTCTCTCTTGAATATTACTGTCTGGAATTTGCTAGCTTGCTCTTTGTTCTCTAATCCTGCCAAGTGACTCACTGGTTTTCATCATAAAATACAATGTCCATTACCTCTGACATCACCATCTACCACTCTTCACTCCCCCAATCTACCACTCTTCCTCTAATGACCATGGTGCAGCCTTTGTACTGGCTATTCCCTCTTTCTGGAATCCTTTTCACCCCAGATATTTTCATGGTGAATTCCATTATCTTCTGTAAGATTAGCCAAATGTCATTTTCTAAATGAGGTTCACCCTTGATATCTTATTCATATTTGCACACTGAAAAGTAATAGGTTATCTATGGCCATACCACCCTGAACACACCTGACTGCATCTAAAAAGTAATAGGTGCCCAATAAAATTGTATTGAATAAATATACATGTGTTTTCCCATCTCTGTTCATAGGTTTTTCCTTTGTCTGAACTGCCTGAATGTGATGATTTGGCTTGTCTACTACTTCATTGTCTACTTTTCTACTATTTCATTGACATATTTTACTTCAAACATTTCTTGCTTAACATTCTTTGGGTCAGGGAATGCATCTTAAATAACCTTCCTATGCTTCTGTTCTAATATACATCAGAAAATAAAAGACACTCAATGACATATTTTTTAACTCAGTTGGCCTGAATAATGTTATATTTTAGGCAAAGTACTTAAACCATGGATCAAGCATAAACTCTGACCACAACTACACAGAGGAGCTCATTTCAGAACTATGTCCTAAAAGCCCTTCTGTTTAAAAGGAAAAAAGTACTAACATAATAATTCATTGTTGATGGTGGGTTTTGCTTTTTTATTTTTGTTGTTCTGTTTGTTGTCTTTTTGTATTGATGTAACACTGCCTTAAATGTTATGCAATTCTTGGAATAAAGTTTATAAGCCTAGATTATCAACAGCACATCAATTGAGATAACTGGTTGAGGAAGGGAATTTTTTTTTAATTCTAATTTTAAGTTATTTAAGAAAAACATGCCATTCTGGTCTTGACTAGCTGCCCTCAGAATCTAATAGTGAATTCTGATTTCTAGATTTGTGGTGTTTCCCAGAATAAAAAGAGCAGAAGTGGTTTGGAATCTCTATAAACCAAACCCCAATCCTTTACCAAGCCCAGCAAATGCCTGCCCTCCTTCTGTGTGGGAGCTTTGTTCTCAGGATCTCTCCCCTTCCATTATGAACACACACCTTATTTTATTGTCTTTGCATCTTTGGTTTTTTTCTTTGGTTACCATGAATACAATGTGAATTTCTGCCCCATATAGGCTAAGGAATTTAATACAATTTCTTGCTGATTTAGAACTACTGCAAAGAGACATATAAGTGGCAATCAAGTTGCTAGAAAGCTTGGGCTAGGAGGATTTTTCATCTCCTACTTAGAAAGTCCCACCCATGCCATTTCACAATATGGCCTAACTGAACTTTATGACATTGATCGGTATTTTAACACTGGATCAGAAAATTTTCATTTCCTACTCAAAAATTTCTAAAATTCTTTTTAAAAAGCAAAGAGTGCATTACCCATGTTCAGTCCCACCTACAGGAGGAAAAGCTTTCACGAGTGGTGAAGCAGTGTTATAGGTTCTCTCCCTCTCTCTACTTCCTCTTTCAATTCCTCTCTGTCCCATCAAAATTGATTAATTAATTAATTTTAAAACAAAAAAGCACTGCTCAGCTTTGGTTTATGGCAGTGCCAAGGATTGAATTAGGGACTTGAAGACTTAGACATCAAAGTCTTTCTCCATAACCATTGTTATCTCCTTGCCCAAATTTCTAGCTTTCTTAGGCAAACTGGATACACAGTTTTCTGCATACAGAAATATGCAGAAAAGGATATGCAAACAGGATATGCAGTTTTCTGTTTGACATTTGAACAGTCAGGGTCACCTACCAAATTTTCCCTCAGGGCTGAAAACACACACACACACACACACACACACACACACACACACACGCTTTGGTTAAAAGTGCCCATTAAGGAAGATATCTGATAACAGCAGACTTGCTAAAGCAGTATAAGACTATTCCAGAGAAAATATTCAAGTCTGTTCTCTTCCTGTCACCTCTTGTCTGGACCAATGAGGTTCAGGATAGAAGTATAGTGAACTCTTCCTCAACAGGAAACTCAATCACAGAATGATTGACTTGACCCACTGACTTAATTCCAGCCAGGAAAGGCATCAATAAAGACATTTAGTAACACAGAGTTGGCTAAGTAGAAACAAAAAGATGGCCATGTATAGCCATCAATGTCAAAAGTGATAAATGTGTACTCTGGTAAAAATCAAAGATTCCTCCAGAAGCTTCACCTTTCAGACCTGCCAGGTCTTCCATGATATGAATGAGCAGAACTCAGTCTGTAACAAAAGAACAATCAGTCTGTTGGTCTCCTGAACATTGTTGATCTTTTCTACTTTGATATCTGTCATTTGTCTCTGTCACAAGTGAACTTTGTTATAAAATGTTTCCTTCAAGTTTACAACTGGGAGCAGCTTTAGAGATTGATGTTATCCATCTCATTTTTTTTGCAAAAATAATGCTTCTTTAATTTTTTTATTTATAAAAAGACAACATTGACTAAACCATAGGATGAAAGGGGTACAACTCCACACAATTCCCACCACCAGAACTCTGTATCCCATTGCCTCCCCTGTTCTTTAACCCTCCAGTAGTATGGACCCAAGGTCATTGTGAGATTCAGAAGGTTAAACGTCTGGCTTCTGTAATTGCTTCCCTGCTGAACATGGGCATTGACAGGGCGATCCGTACTCCCAGCCTGCCTCTCTCTTTCCCTAGTGGGGAAGGGCTCTGGGGAAGTGGAGCTCCAGGACACATTGGTGGGGTTGTCTGTCCAGGGAAGTCTGGTCGGCATCATACTAGCATTTGGAACCTGGTGGCTGAAAAGAGAGTTAACATACAAAGCCAAACAAATTGTTGAGCAATCATAGACCTAAAGGCTAGAATAGTGCAGATGAAGAGTTAGGGGGTCCTCCATTTTGTAGATGGCTAGTGGGCATATTTTAGTTATATGCCAAAGGGCCTGAAACTGATGACGTTTCTAGATGTAGATAGATACATTTAGAGAATTCTGAATTCTGTGGTGTTTTTTTTTTTTTTTACTATTATTATTTGTTTGGGTTTCCCCCCCCCTTTTCTTTCAGCTTTTCTGAGAGCAGGAGAGAAATATATAATAATACATAACAAAATTTTGGGGGGTAATACTGAATTTGCATATTCTGCTTGCTTGTCTTCAGTAGTATACCTGCATTTAATAGAGCATGTGTTCCTATTTCAGATTTGGAAAAACATGACCACCTTATGGCTGGGAGGATAAGGCCTGGAAAAGTAATATTTTCAGAAAAATGGGCTTGGCTTTTTGCATCCACATTGTGGTACACAAGCTGCTTAAGGGAAGAGAATAGAAACATGCTCTATCCCTTTACTTTTCTTGTTTCTCAGTTTACATGGAAATAAATAGTTGAGGGGGGAAAGCTATGAGGATTGAAAAGTCTCCATTTGAACTGATAAAAGTTAGCACTAGGAAGTACATGGTCAGTCAAGGGGGGAGGGTGTATGTGTACACAGAATAGAGTGAGTTGGAATTGTAGCAGGTCACATGGAATGGTCATGAATGTAACTGCTTAAGAATTCTTTAGGGCAGAATTGAGAACCCAGAACTTTATTCTTTATGTCACCTCCTGCACTATGATGCTGTGGTCTCTTTTTCTCTGTTTTTGCCTCTCTGCTGCTATTTATTTTAGTGCCTAAGTTTTTTTCTAAATATGTTTAGACAGTTTTCTCTTTGATTTTATTATCCAACCAAGATTTATTAATTTCCAGCCATATTAGTTGACATGCTTAGTACTTACCATGCTCTTAAAAAAAGGTTTACTAAATGAATCTTTGCTTACTGAACATTTGAAAAGTAATATTAATGAGTGGCTTGGGAGATGGTGCAGTGGATGAAGTTTTGGATTCTTGAGCATGAGGTCCTGAGTTCAATCCCTAGCATTGCATATGGCAGAGTGATGCTCTGGTTCTCTCTCTCTCTCTCTCTCTCTCTCTCTCAATAAAAGAAAAGGAAAGAAAGAATTATTTGGGGCAAGTACTGGACAGTGTTGCACCTGATAGGTGCACTCATTACCATGCATAAAGACCTGGGTTCAAGTCCCCTTCCTCACCTGTAGGAGGAAGCTTTATGTGTGGTAAAGCAATGCTGCAGATACCTCTCTGTGTCTTTTTCTGTTTCCCTTTCCCTTTCAATTTCCCTCTGTCATATATATATATATATATATATATATATATATATATATATATATATCCACTCATGCACCTATTCTTCAGGAGTGTTAGTGGATTTATTGTGTAGTCATCAAGCACCAGACATAACCCTGGTAACAATTAAAAAACATCATGAATGTTTCTTGGTGGCTGAGAAGGTGGCTCACCTGCTAGAGTACAGGACTTGTATGCACAAGATTCCAGTCATATCCCCAGCACCACGTGTGGCAGAGGTTTGGTGCTTTAGCTTCTCTTTCTGTCTCCTTCTCTCACAAAATAAATAAACCTTTTTTAAAAAAAATACTGATAAATCACTAATGAAGATTAGGAAAATAAAGAAATAAATATCTTGGGTTGAGGTTACTAATCTGGAAGATGCTGGGGGTGGGTGACTGGACATGAGAGATGCTGGAGAGAGAGAGCAAAGGAGCAGGTAAAGGTGGCTGTAGCCAACAAGCCACAAGGACTGGGAAACAGAATTTGTGAGGAAAGCAGCTTTGACCCCTAGGAGAGCAGAAAAGGGACAGGATCACAAAGCACTTCCCCTCCTCTTGAACCCACTGCTTCCCCCCTCTCCTGAATGCCTTCTCCTGGCTTCAGATAGCAACAGAATTAGTGGAGCCAGAGATGTCGAGAAAGGGAAGGCAACCTAGAAGCCTTATTTTGTGGAAGGAAAAGAAAATCCACATGAAACTCGGGAAACTTTCAACAGAGAACAGTGTGTCTTTGTGTTAGGCATAGCCCTTTGTTTACACTGAAAATAGAAACACGCAAACTAAATTGCAGGCAGCTGCTTTTCTCCTAGCTTATTCTTCCTTCCTCACAGGGCACCTGATTATGCAAACATCCGGATCCAAAAGGACATTAAATATTGGCTGGTGGGATCTGGAAGCAACCCAGAAATTTTTACACAGGATGCCTGAAAAAAAAAATGAATTCAAAGACATCGCAAGACTCAGAGAACACAATCAAGCTAGGATTGTAGCTCAGTGTAGAATGTGTGACATGCCAGGAAGAGCAAGAACCATACCAAAGGATCTCACTCACAGGTGGAGCTTACGAAAGGACAGAAATGGAAAACATAACGTGAAACTTTGTCAGGCTAGCTTCGCGGGAGGGAGAGAGAGATGACCAGGGACTCATGGCTGAGTGGTACACAGTTCAGTCTTTATTCATGTGGAACGCAGCGCAATCTAAGCTATCTCTAATCACAGTCTTGTCTTTATATATCCTGAGGCAGAAGTGTCAGGTCCAAAGAGGATGTACGTAGGATAGGGGGTGGGGAGAAGGAAAAAGTGTGCAAAACAGTGAGGATTAAACCAATGCCCTGGAGGCAGGGCGGTGCTTAGTTAACAGTGGTTATATAAATAGATTACAGTGTTAAGCAGGGGGGGATTAAACCAATGAAATAGAAGGGGTATTAGAAGCATACCAAGAAAACTTGGATTGGCTGTGGTGCATTGCACCAAAGCAGAGGACTCTGGGGAGGATGGGAAAGGGACGGGATAGAGCGGCAATGGGTTCCTGGTATATGATGGGAGAATAGGACCTGGATTTAGGGAAGCCTGTGTCTTGCAGACACCTAGACACCTATATGAGGTGATGAAAGGTTGTACCTAAGTCTCAACAACTGTACTGTTAAACCATTAACCCCACCCCCACTTCCTCATAAAGCATGAAAAAGAAGAATGCCTGCAGTCCTCTGACTGACACATGTCCCCCACCCAAAAAAGAAGAAGGAAAAGGAAAATATTTAGAACCTCTAAACATTCCCCACTCTAAATATTACATTACTAGATCCCCAAATTTAATGTATGGCTTGAGAATATTTTTAAATGTTACTGATAGGTGTTTTTTTTTTTAAGCATGGACATTTTAAGAGACAAACTTTATTACTAGATAGTGAAAGATCTGTTTATCTTAGCACTCATTTCCTCTTTTCTATTTGAACAATAAAAAAAAAAGTCTGTTAATAGCTATTCAGATAATGAGCTTGCTAACTGCTTACACTTTGTCCTGGCAGCTCCTTTCAGTCACAGAGCTGTTTATCTTTGTCATGCATTAGTGACTTTTTTTTCTAAAAGGTGAACACTGTTTTTACAGAAAGCAGTGAGAATTGTATTACAGGAAGATCTGTGATAAAGGGTAATAAAAGGGTTGAGAAGAGACTAAAATTCAAGAGCTGGCAAATTTGAGTGTGGACTTTGAGATATTTATTACCTGTGTATCACTTGCCCTGCTCCCCAAGTTCATCTTCCCAATAGGGCAATCTAACTTTATATAGGTCCTGTTTTATTTGTGTACACTTGTCTCATTAGAATATAGACATAAGGGTAGGAAAAATACTACTTTTTTTTTTTTGCCTTCAGGGTTATTGCTGGAGCTCAGTGCCTACACTATGAATCCACTGCTCCTATGGCCATTTCTTTGATTTTTTTTTTTTTTGATAGGACAGAGAAATTGAGAGGAGAGGGGGAAGATAGAGAGGGAGAAAGAAAGATAGACACCTGCAGAACTGCTTCACCACTTCTGAAGCATCCCTGCTGCAGGTGGGGATCTGGGGACTTAAACCCAGATCGTTGGCAGGTCCTTACACATTGTACTATGTGCACTTAACTCAGCATGCCACTACCTGGCCCCTGAAAATTATTACTTTTATTTATGTTGCTGTTTACTGGGTACTAAATTGTCATTTTTGTATACTTTTCTCAGATTACTAGGTACTTGGTAAAGTTTCATGTACTTTTTCTGTTCTATACTCAACATGTAAAAAATGCTTACAGTAGTAGAAAATAGATAGCTTTAAAAAAGAAATGATTGGGCCTGGTGGTTGAATGAATTGAGTGCACATGTTACTGTATGCAAGGACCCAGGTTCAAGCCCCCATTTATTCCCCATCTACAGGGGGATGCTTCAGAAGCAGTGAAGTAGGTCTGCAGGTGTCTATCTTTCTCTCTCCCTCTGTATCTCCCTCCCCTCTTTCAATTTCTCTATCCTGTCAAATGAAACAGAAAAAAGAAAAGAAAAAATGGTCACCAAGAGCAGTTGATTTTTAGTGCTGACACCAAATCCCAGCAATAATCCTGGTGGCAATAAAGTTTTTTGTTTTTTTTTTTAAAAAGGAGCCAGGTGGTGGCACACCTGGTTGAACGCACATGTTACAGTGCACAAGCATCCAGGTTTGAGCCCCTGGTCCCCACCTGCAGGGGGAAAGCTTTGTGAGTAGTAAAGTAGGTTGCAGGTGTCTCTCTCTGTCTCTTTCCCTCTCTGTCACTCCCTTCCCTCTCAATTTCTGGCTGCCTCCATCCAATAAGTAAATAAATATAATAAAAAACATTTTTAGAAAAAGAATTGTTTCTTTTCTGATTAAACCTGCTTGAAAGTATCAAGTAGTACCCTACAGGAAATTACTGTTCCACATGGCAACTCACTTAGCTTATGTTTAATTTGGAAGATGGTATATTTATTTTACTATGCAATATGTTGAAATATAAGTAAGAATGCTTAACTGCCTCTGCATAACCACTCACCAGGTATTATGTCAGCCTTTTTCTTTCTGATTTCTCCAGGACAAAACATTATTCCATACTGTGAGCAATAGCTGCATGGATTGCAACCCTGCAGAGAAGAGGATTTTCATGGCCAGATGTGATCCTCTCTCTGAGACTCAGCAGTGGATTTTTGAACATATTAATATGACTATTTTAGAAAATGTTAACCACCATGCCAGCTCCTAGAAAGAAGAAAGCACGATGGTATGATTACCTACAGATGATAAACGGTATTTTAGCCAGCATCCGGGTCGAAGGAGTCAGGAATAACATATCTCAGATCCAGGAAGCCTGGTTTAAAGATTTGTAAATGCCATGTCAACAAAGGTTGTCCTGAAGAACGCACTGCATCTGAAGAACTTGGCTGAGAACCTCACCAGCTGCTACTGAGAACTTGAGACTAGCAGTTCCCTTGCTGGCCAAGGGCAAAGATTACCTAGGGACTTTTCCAAACAACTGCTGAGTGAATAAATACTAGAATTTCTCAGGTCAAATCCTGCAGTAGTGAGTAGCTATGAATGGATCCTATTAACTGGGTGGGAGGGGGGGTCGACAGAGAGCGCATGTCTGCTCTGATAACTGAGGATAGTGCAGGTTTAGAACTAGTCACACTTATGGGGAGAGCTGTACTCTTTGGTGCCATTCTCTAAGAATGGGTTAAGCAGGTTTAACCCTTAAAAGTGCTGCAGAAGATTTTAGAGTGCTCATGACATTCTGTCTCTTTGTTTCTTTTTTTAAATTAGGGTGCACTATCTAATGTAACATAGATTACATAATGAAATGGACTTCCAGTGTTCCCATTCTTTTCTTCAAATTTGCTATTTTCCTTTGAGAGCAGAGATAACTTATTGTTCATAAAAGTCCATGCTCCCTACGTCAGCTGAAGTTCTATTCAGTGCCCTTGTATGAATCCAGTTAAAAACAACAGCTATGCTACCAAGTTACTCCAAAGAGAAAGGTTTTACAGGAACAGCCAAATCATGTAAGATTTAGGAGAGGGATTTCCCTAGGAAATCTATTTTTACTTTTTTATTATTTTTAAATTTTTAAAAGTCTGGTGTTTCTCCAGTTGTTATTTTTATCAAGGAAGTGGAGTGAAGTTGAAGCAATTTGTCAAGGAGGTTCATGAATCCAAATAAATCAACACTCCAGTGGCATCTGAAAATGACTTAGCCTGCTTCCTTTTCTTTGATCATTGTTGGGGACATGGAAGTGGCTTTATTTGTTTGGTTTTTGATTTCTTTAATTCTATAGTGTTGGTATTAATGATACTACGGTCTTACTTGGAAGCTCAAAGAAGGAACTTTCATTAATAAAGTTCTTTACATCATTTTCTGTTAATGAGACAATATTTCAAGGGTAAAGAAAGGCATGAGGAAAAACTTAATGGAACATTTCATCCACAAAAGAACTTTTTAAAAAAATTTTCAATAGTAGTGGTTGTAGAGGGAAGAACATACTAGGATCAAGATGACTCTCTCCAAGAAAGAATGAGATTTATTATACTGTCTTTGAAATCTGTTTAATTGTTTGGTGCCAGCACTCAAACCCAGGATCTCATACTTATGAGGTGTGTGCTCTACCACTGTGCTACATACCTGACCATTTCACCAGGCAGAAAAAGTTTCTATTTTGCTTTTGTGGTTTTATTTAAACATGGTTTTTCTATTAATAAAAAAATGTATATGTCATTGAATTCTACTATTGGAGAAGACTCTTAGAATCCAAGCTCTTTGTTTTTATAGATTAAGAACAAAAGCCCAAGAAAAGCAGGGTGGTGGACCTCCCGACCCCTTCTTCTGTTCAATATTGCTTTACTTCTTACCTAAGGTGGTTCTGACTATTCCACTGATTTAATTCAAAATTG
This sequence comes from Erinaceus europaeus, assembly GCF_950295315.1. Taxonomy (NCBI): domain Eukaryota; kingdom Metazoa; phylum Chordata; class Mammalia; order Eulipotyphla; family Erinaceidae; genus Erinaceus; species Erinaceus europaeus. The sequence goes on from NC_080163.1 coordinate 96,361,519, forward strand.
TCTGTCACTAGTTGAGAATACTATGCCTTCTTGAGAGTGCCTACAAGAGTGACATTCATGTTCAGAAGCTTTAACATGTGAAAGCTCATCTTGTAAATGTATTCAATGCTGTTCTTTCCTTGAAACCTAATCAAAATATTCTGTTAAACTGTCCTGCTAATTGTCGGGGAAGAGTTACCTCATTATCTTTACTGATTTTTCAAGCATTCTTTTGAAGAGCTATTCTTTTTTAACAGACCATCTCAGAGATTTTTTTTTTTTTATGCAGGTCAAGAGATCTTGACACATTCAAGATGCATAGTGGAGAAAATCAATAGTGAAAAATTAACCTGTGTGTTGAACAATTCCAGAGAGTGAGTGAAGATTTATCTCAAGTTGTTCAGAGAGCAATCTGGTTGTAGAGTTAGATGAGCCAATAAAAACTCACATTATGTCATTCAACAGTTGACTGCCATTTGCAGTTCCACCAAAGAGCCAACCCTGGAAAGCCTGACTTTGCATTATGTTGGGAAACTCTGCTAACCGGAAGCTAGCCAGACATGTTTGGCACTTTACTGTGAGGAATCCTGAAAATATCACTGGTTTAGTGTAACACCTAGGGATCAATAAAGATTGGTTTTCCTGGTCTTAGAGGGGATTGTATCTTGGATTTGATTTCACTTTTGAGTAATAAGATGTAATATTAAAAAATAAAATAAAATAATAATTTAAGGGAAGCCTGAGATAGGAAAGCCAAAGTTAAAAGTTGAAACTGCCAAGGAATTATCAATGTTTGCAAGATGGGAATATCCAACTAGAATAAAATGAAACCTAGAGAATTTGCCACTTCACAAAAGGCACAGCACTGCCAACAGGCACATGTAAGGAGGCATTCCCAATATGAACCACTGGAAACTGGGACTCTACTTACTTGAACTATCACTCTTAATATTCTGAAAAACAGATAATTATACACTTGTTTATTTATTTGGTAAAGAAAACTGAACAGATACTCTTTCCAGAAAATAATATTATTGAGAAATTGAAGAGTATTCATCTATCCTTTGCTCTAAAAGAGAGAGAAAGTATTATACAGTTAATCTGGCCTTACAAACTGCTACTTCCTATAATAAGAAATGGTTTACCAAAAGTTAGAACTTAGGTAATATTTTAAATCAGTTTTATGTAATTAAAAAAGCTGTACTAAAAAAATAGTTGCAAACTAATTGTGGGATTTATGCTTTATTCTAATGCAGGATTAAAACCATGGCAATAACAATGTACTGGCTGTCATATGTACTGCTATTTGGTTAAAAATATTAATATTATAACATGACTGTTTTAAAATGTATTCATAATAACAGTGGCTTCAGTGAATAGTATAAACTCCAGGATCATGTTATAAATTGATAATAGAAATTTACCCAATAAATGCATAACATAATGAAATTTGATTTACACTCAATGAAAAAGTATCATGCCCATTCTGCCCATGTTCTTGTAAAAGAAAAAATCACTCTGAACACTTGACACTATTTCTTTTCAAAGCAATTAAAAGTTTTTTTAAGTCAAAAAAAGCACATGTCTATTTTATGCTTCTTACCCTCACATGAAAAACTTCTATTTAATGTATCTTATAACTACCTCCATAAGTAAGTAACAGAAAGAAATAATTTACTAGAAATGCAGGCACTACAACGTTCCTGCCAGAGCCATCAAAGAACCAAGGACAGATTAGGAAGCTGTCAATCACAGAAGGACACACCCGCCACCATCTGATTCCTGGTTCCAGAATTCACACACCAGGGAGAACGTCAACTTAACTGATGTCCAGTCTATGGCAGACCTCCTACTCTTCCCATCTTAAATCTTGTAGTTTCCCTGACCTTCAAACGATGGCAGAATCTATTATTCAGAATTTAGAACCATCCTAATAATATGTGATTACTAAGAACATTGATTTATCTTTGGGAATCCCTTTAGAAAAGATTTTTTGAGGCTTTGTCCCCTGACAGGGATACAGTGTTGTAATATACCTTCACAAAAGTGTGCTGGAGATAAGGAAAGAGGGCATGGAAATAGCCATCTTATATACGTCCTGAAAAGGAATGCTTAAAAGGGAAAAATTTGGGGGCCGGGCAGTAGCTCAGTGGGTTAAGCGCACATGGCACAAAGCTCAAAGACTGATGTAAGGATCCCGATTCGAGCCCCTCCCCCCCCACCTGCAGAGGGGTCACTTCACAAACGGTGAAGCAGATCTGCAGGTGTCTATCGGTCTCCCCCCCCCTCCCCCCCCCCCGGATTACCATCCTCTCTCTATTTCTTCCTGTCTTATCCAACAGCTATAACAACAACAATAATAAAAACAACAAGTGCAACAAAAATGGGAAAATTGGGCTCCAGGAGCAGAGGATTAATGGTATAGGCACCAAGCCCCAGAAATAACCCTGGAAGCAAAAAAAAAAAAAGGTTTGTTTGTTTGTTTGTTTGTTTGTTTTAAGTGGTTCCTTATGATCCTGGGTGTAATTACAAATGACGAGAGGTAAATTGTATCTTGAGACATGAAGCACAAAATCCTTTCCATTCACCTCATTGACAAGTTCTGCCCTGGTCATCATAACTCTCAGATGACACCACTCAGTGTAATTACTCTCCACATGTGAAATGGTGGCAGAACACATTTAAGTGTGACAAGTGGTCAGTCCTCCCCACACTGCCAACACTGGAAGATTGTTCTTTGATTTATGTCTCTAGCCTTTGCTTGCAGAACTGGGAGCTGTTTGCAGTTCTATTTGGTAGACTTAACATTGGCCTGAAGCTTTTATTCACAGTCACTCATCTGTAAACTGGACACACCAGACTGGTGTTTCTAATGTTGAGGCATCTCTGAAGACACCAGCTCAGGTGCAGTTGATACTTCATTTCACAAAAGCTCCAGGAACATTAATTCTATACCTCCTGCTAGTAGTTGCCTCCTTACACTCACCATGTTACCTGGGACCAACAGGAATGCAATGACCTCCCACAGAAAGTCTGGCTGTATTTCAGAATCCCAGTGTTAAATAATTTCATCCTGGCTTTGTTTTCAACCTTACATCAAAAACTTCTATTTAGATCATCTTATAGCTACCACCATCAGAAAATAATAAAAAGAAACATTTTGTTAGAAATGCAGGCACTACAAAGTTTACGGCAAATCCATCAAAAAACCAAGTTCGCTTAGATTAGGAAGCTGTCAATCACAGAGAGCCTTGGGATAGGGGTTAATAACTATGTGACATTGGTTCTGGTTCACCAGGAAAAATCCTGGTTAATAGCAGATGTCGTGTGTAATTGTTAATAGCACCATTGTTACAATTCCATACAACTCCCACTACCAAAGTTCTGTATCCCAACCCCTCCATTAGAAGCTTCCCTTCTCTTTATCCCTCAGGGAATATGTGCCCATAATCATTATGGGGTGCAGAAGGTGGAAGATTTGGCTTCTGCAATTGCTTCTCTGCAGGACATGGATGTTGGCAGGTTAAGAAAGTCAAAATAGTATTTAATTATCAATGTGTATAGTTTACAAGCTTTAATAAATAAGCCTCACTCCTTTATTTCTCACATGACCAATGAAAACCAGTTATAGTTGGTGATTATCTCAGTCACAAGATTATTTACAATTTGCTTTATAGAAGGTTCATTTTTTTTTTTTATCACCAGGGTTTCACCACTCCAGGCCAACTTATGACAGAGAAACAAAAGGACCACACCACTGTAACAAAGCTTCCTTTGGTACTGTAGAGGCTGGGCTCACACCTGGGTAGTGTGTATGGCAATCCTTATGGAAATTTCTAAAGCAAGAGTTCTTATACCTCCTTAATATTTTTTTTCAGAATTAAAACATAGATAGCATAAATATTTTTATGATTTCAAATATTTATTTGAAGCACACATTCATTTTTGCACTTGTCCAAGCAATAACCAATAGATTCCCAACTACAAGCCCTATTTTAAATTCTTAAAGTATAGTACAGGTTAGAGATAAGTAGATGATAGATAAGAAATACTTTATGTAC